>NC_090439.1:1190072702-1190403859 GCF_031143425.1 Pleurodeles waltl
GTGATAGAGAGCCTTATTGTGGTGGAACAGGCCAGAGTTCCTAGAGAAGCAGTGGTGGAGGATGTGGCTAGATTGAAAGATCGCCACTTTGCTGAGCACATTCCTCCCACACCCAAAACAGACTTTCCAGCTAAGAAATGTAGAGTGTGTTTTCGAAGAGGTATCCGGAGGGAGTCTCGAATGTACTGCCCAGATTGTCCTTCAAAGCCTGGGCTGTGTGTCGGTGCTTGTTTTAAGAATTACCACACCCAGAAGAATTTCTGGGAACAACCATGAGTGTAAACTCATGTCTGTTTTGTATTTTCATGTGTTTAGTTTCATGGTTAGCATTTCTGTCATGTTGTTAGTTAGAGCTTTTGTGTTTGTTGTTTTGTAATTCTTTCTACTTAGTTAGGGGTTCCTCTGTTTAAAAAAAAAAAAAAAAATATGATGCCATTGTGTGTGGAGTGGGGCTTGGCTGAGACTGTACATATTGACTTGATGTTGGCTACTGCAACACACTGCCAGCCAAACACCAGTCCACACACTCCCATCAGCTGGTGTGATTGTTGTATCAGGCATGTGGGCGTATGTAAGTGATGGGCCCTTGAGTGGCGCTGTCTGTCGATGTGAGTGTTGTAATGTGCTGGGCCCGTGGCTGGCGGTGTGAATGGCCTTGTGTGTGTCATGTATGAAAGTTGTGTGAATGGACTGTAAAGCGGTTGGTGCCTTGTTGCGGCTTTACAGCTCACGAGCTGTGAGTCATTGGTTCAGTTTTTTGCCTTTCAGTTACTAACAGTGCTTTTCATTTTTGTGAAAGCTCTTGTTAGTAAAATTTGATCCACTGAACCATCACTCACCCTCGTGCCAAATCCAACCAGTATGTGTGGTAAAAATGACCAAACCTGCTCCGCTGTAATCAGGCGTCGCAGCACACCTATGACACGCTAGGTGCCTCAGGTGGGACCCCGATGATGAAGCATGCCACCAACTTGGTTGGTGGGTGAGGGGTCTTTTTCACATAACCTAAGTGTGTTTCTTTTCAAAATTTTAGTGTTTGGCACATCACGGACGTATGTGGGCACATCAAAACGATATATTACAAAACTACCTGTGTTTGGGGGGGGAGAGGGCACCTATGTTTTTGGTCCTGTGTGCGGCCTTCATCTAGGGAAACCTAGCAAACCCAGACATTTTTTAAAACTAGACACCCCAAGGAGTCTAGGGAGGAGTGGCTTGCGTGGATCCCCCAACATTTTCTTACCCAGACTCCTCTGTAAACCTCAAAATGTGCTTAAAAAAAGCATATTTTCCTGACTTTTCTTCGTACGATCACCACTCCAGAACAAAATTCCTACTCCCCAGTGTTCCCCTCAGTCTCCCAAATAAAATGACACCTCACGTATGTGGGTCCCCAAAGCAGAGTCAGTCTAAAGATGTATAAAAGAATATGTCCTTATAAACTCGCAGTACTATCCCCTGTATCTCTACAAGTTTTGGGCCTTATTCTGTTGGAGGCACCTGGCCCACCCACACAACTGAGGTATCATTTTTATCGGGAGAGTTGGGGGAACGCTGGGTGGAAGGAAATTTGTGGCTCCACTCAGATTCCAGAACTTTCTGTCACCGAAATGTGTGAAAAATGCGTTTTTTTAGCCAATATTTGAGGTTTGGAAAGGATTCTGGGTAACAGAACCTGGTCAGAGCCCCTCAAGTCACCCCATCTTGGATTCCCCTAGGTCTCTAGTTTTCAGAAATGCACAGGTTTGGTAGGTTTCCCTAGGTGCTGGCTGAGCTACAGGCCAAAAACTACAGGTAGGCACTGTTTTCAATGAAAAAATGTGATGTGTCCACGCTGCGCTTTGGGGCGTTTCCTGTCGCGGGCGCTAGGCCTACCCACACAAGTGAGGTATCATTTTTATCGGGAGACGTGGGGGAACGCTGGGTGGAAGGAAATTTGTGGCCCCTCTCAGATTCCAGAACTTTCTGCCACAGAAATGTGAGGAACATGTGTTTTTTTAGCCAAATTTTGAGGTTTGCAAAGGATTCTGGGTAACAGAACCTGGTCCGAGCCACACAAATCACCCCATCTTGGATTCCCCTAGGTCTCTAGTTTTCAGAAATGCACAGGTTTGGTAGGTTTCCCTAGGTGGCGGCTGAGCTACAGGCCAAAATCTACAGGTAGGCACTTTGCTAAAAACAGGTCTGTTTTCTGTGATGTGTCCACGTTGCGCTTTGGGGCGTTTCCTGTCGCGGGCGCTAGGCCTACCCACACAAGTGAGGTATCATTTTTATCGGGAGACGTGGGGGAACGCTGGGTGGAAGGAAATTTGTGGCTCCTCTCAGATTCCAGAACTTTCTGCCACAGAAATGTGAGGAACATGTGTTTTTTTAGCCAATTTTTGAGCTTTGCAAAGGATTCTGGGTAACAGAACCTGGTCCGAGCCCCGCCAGTCACCCCTCCTTGGATTCCCCTAGGTCTCTAGTTTTCAGAAATGTACAGGTTTGGTAGGTTTCCCTAGGTGCCGGCTGAGCTAGAGGCCAAAATCTACAGGTAGTCACTTCGCAAAAAAACACCTCTGTTTTCTTCCAAAATTTTGGTGGTGTCCACGTTGCGCTTTGGGGCGTTTCCTGTCGCGGGCGCTAGGCCTACCCACGCAAGTGAGGTATTATTTTTATCGGGAGACTTGGGGGAACGCTGGGTGGAAGGAAATTTGTGGCTCCTCCCAGATTCCAGAACTTTCTGCCACAGAAATGTGAGGAACATGTGTTTTTTTAGCCAATTTTTGAGCTTTGCAAAGGATTCTGGGTAACAGAACCTGGTCCGAGCCCCGCCAATCACCCCTCCTTGGATTCCCCTAGGTCTCTAGTTTTCAGAAATGTACAGGTTTGGTAGGTTTCCCTAGGTGCCGGCTGAGCTAGAGGCCAAAATCTACAGGTAGTCACTTCGCAAAAAACACCTCGGTTTTCTTCCAAAATTTTGGTGGTGTCCACGTTGCGCTTTGGGGCGTTTCCTGTCGCGGGCGCTAGGCCTACCCACGCAAGTGAGGTATCATTTTTATCGGGAGACTTGGGGGAACGCTGGGTGGAAGGAAATATGTGGCTCCTCCCAGATTCCAGAACTTTCTGCCACAGAAATGTGAGGAACATGTGTTTTTTTAGCCAATTTTTGAGCTTTGCAAAGGATTCTGGGTAACAGAACCTGGTCCGAGCCCCGCCAGTCACCCCTCCTTGGATTCCCCTAGGTCTCTAGTTTTCAGAAATGCACAGGTTTGGTAGGTTTCCCTAGGTGGTGGCTGAGCTAGAGGCCAAAATCTACAGGTAGGCACTTTGCTAAAAACAGGTCTGTTTTCTGTGATGTGTCCACGTTGCGCTTTGGGGCGTTTCCTGTCGCGGGCGCTAGGCCTACCCACACAAGTGAGGTATCATTTTTATCGGGAGACGTGGGGGAACGCTGGGTGGAAGGAAATTTGTGGCTCCTCTCGGATTCCAGAACTTTCTGCCACAGAAATGTGAGGAACATGTGTTTTTTTAGCCAATTTTTTAGCTTTGCAAAGGATTCTGGGTAACAGAACCTGGTCCGAGCCCCGCCAGTCACCCCTCCTTGGATTCCCCTAGGTCTCTAGTTTTCAGAAATGTACAGGTTTGGTAGGTTTCCCTAGGTGCCGGCTGAGCTAGAGGCCAAAATCTACAGGTAGTCACTTCGCAAAAAACACCTCTGTTTTCTTCCAAAATTTTGGTGGTGTCCACGTTGTGCTTTGGGGCGTTTCCTGTCGCGGGCGCTAGGCCTACCCACGCAAGTGAGGTATCATTTTTATCGGGAGACTTGGGGGAACGCTGGGTGGAAGGAAATTTGTGGCTCCTCCCAGATTCCAGAACTTTCTGCCACAGAAATGTGAGGAACATGTGTTTTTTTAGCCAATTTTTGAGCTTTGCAAAGGATTCTGGGTAACAGAACCTGGTCCGAGCCCCGCCAGTCACCCCTCCTTGGATTCCCCTAGGTCTCTAGTTTTCAGAAATGCACAGGTTTGGTAGGTTTCCCTAGGTGGCGGCTGAGCTAGAGGCCAAAATCTACAGGTAGGCACTTTGCTAAAAACAGGTCTGTTTTCTGTGATGTGTCCACGTTGCGCTTTGGGGCGTTTCCTGTCGCGGGCGCTAGGCCTACCCACACAAGTGAGGTATCATTTTTATCGGGAGACGTGGGGGAACGCTGGGTGGAAGGAAATTTGTGGGTCCTCTCGGATTCCAGAACTTTCTGCCACAGAAATGTGAGGAACATGTGTTTTTTTAGCCAATTTTTGAGCTTTGCAAAGGATTCTGGGTAACAGAACCTGGTCCGAGCCCCGCCAGTCACCCCTCCCTGGATTCCCCTAGGTCTCTAGTTTTCAGAAATGTACAGGATTGGTAGGTTTCCCTAGGTGCCGGCTGAGCTAGAGGCCAAAATCTACAGGTAGTCACTTCGCAAAAAACACCTCTGTTTTCTTCCAAAATTTTGGTGGTGTCCACGTTGCGCTTTGGGGCGTTTCCTGTCGCGGGCGCTAGGCCTACCCACGCAAGTGAGGTATCATTTTTATCGGGAGACATGGGGGAACGCTGGGTGGAAGGAAATTTGTGGCTCCTCCCAGATTCCAGAACTTTCTGCCACAGAAATGTGAGGAACATGTGTTTTTTTAGCCAATTTTTGAGCTTTGCAAAGGATTCTGGGTAACAGAACCTGGTCCGAGCCCCGCCAGTCACCCCTCCTTGGATTCCCCTAGGTCTCTAGTTTTCAGAAATGCACAGGTTTGGTAGGTTTCCCTAGGTGGCGGCTGAGCTAGAGGCCAAAATCTACAGGTAGGCACTTTGCTAAAAACAGGTCTGTTTTCTGTGATGTGTCCACGTTGCGCTTTGGGGCGTTTCCTGTCGCGGGCGCTAGGCCTACCCACACAAGTGAGGTATCATTTTTATCGGGAGACGTGGGGGAACGCTGGGTGGAAGGACATTTGTGGCTCCTCTCAGATTCCAGCACTTTCTGCCACAGAAATGTGAGGAACATGTGTTTTTTTAGCCAATTTTTGAGCTTTGCAAAGGATTCTGGGTAACAGAACCTGGTCCGAGCCCCGCCAGTCACCCCTCCTTGGATTCCCCTAGGTCTCTAGTTTTCAGAAATGTACAGGTTTGGTAGGTTTCCCTAGGTGCCGGCTGAGCTAGAGGCCAAAATCTACAGGTAGTCACTTCGCAAAAAACACCTCTGTTTTCTTCCAAAATTTTGGTGGTGTCCACGTTGCGCTTTGGGGCGTTTCCTGTCGCGGGCGCTAGGCCTACCCACACAAGTGAGGTATCATTTTTATTGGGAGACGTGGGGGAACGCTGGGTGGAAGGAAATTTGTGGCTCCTCTCAGATTCCAGAACTTTCTGCCACAGAAATGTGAGGAACATGTGTTTTTTTAGCCAATTTTTGAGCTTTGCAAAGGATTCTGGGTAACAGAACCTGGTCCGAGCCACACAAATCACCCCATCTTGGATTCCCCTAGGTCTCTAGTTTTCAGAAATGCACAGGTTTGGTAGGTTTCCCTAGGTGGCGGCTGAGCTAGAGGCCAAAATCTACAGGTAGGCACTTTGCTAAAAACAGGTCTGTTTTCTGCGATGTGTCCACATTGCGCTTTGGGGTGTTTCCTGTCACGGGCGCTAGGCCTACCCACACAAGTGAGGTATCATTTTTATCGGGAGACGTGGGGGAACGCTGGGTGGAAGGAAATTTGTGGCTCCTCTCAGATTCCAGAACTTTCTGCCACAGAAATGTGAGGAACATGTGTTTTTTTAGCCAAATTTTGAGGTTTGCAAAGGATTCTGGGTAACAGAACCTGGTCCGAGCCACACAAATCACCCCATCTTGGATTCCCCTAGGTCTCTAGTTTTCAGAAATGCACAGGTTTGGTAGGTTTCCCTAGGTGGCGGCTGAGCTAGAGGCCAAAATCTACAGGTAGGCACTTTGCTAAAAACAGGTCTGTTTTCTGTGATGTGTCCACGTTGCGCTTTGGGGCGTTTCCTGTCGCGGGCGCTAGGCCTACCCACACAAGTGAGGTATCATTTTTATCGGGAGACGTGGGGGAACGCTGGGTGGAAGGACATTTGTGGCTCCTCTCAGATTCCAGCACTTTCTGCCACAGAAATGTGAGGAACATGTGTTTTTTTAGCCAATTTTTGAGCTTTGCAAAGGATTCTGGGTAACAGAACCTGGTCCGAGCCACACAAATCACCCCATCTTGGATTCCCCTAGGTCTCTAGTTTTCAGAAATGCACAGGTTTGGTAGGTTTACCTAGGTGGCGGCTGAGCTAGAGGCCAAAATCTACAGGTAGGCACTTTGCTAAAAACAGGTCTGTTTTCTGTGATGTGTCCACATTGCGCTTTGGGGTTTTTCCTGTCGCGGGCGCTAGGCCTACCCACACAAGTGAGGTATCATTTTTATCGGGAGACGTGGGGGAACGCTGGGTGGAAGGAAATTTGTGGCTCCTCTCAGATTCCAGAACTTTCTGCCACAGAAATGTGAGGAACATGTGTTTTTTTAGCCAATTTTTGAGCTTTGCAAAGGATTCTGGGTAACAGAACCTGGTCCGAGCCCCGCCAGTCACCCCTCCTTGGATTCCCCTAGGTCTCTAGTTTTCAGAAATGTACAGGTTTGGTAGGTTTCCCTAGGTGCCGGCTGAGCTAGAGGCCAAAATCTACAGGTAGTCACTTCGCAAAAAACACCTCTGTTTTCTTCCAAAATTTTGGTGGTGTCCACGTTGCGCTTTGGGGCGTTTCCTGTCGCGGGCGCTAGGCCTACCCACACAAGTGAGGTATCATTTTTATTGGGAGACGTGGGGGAACGCTGGGTGGAAGGAAATTTGTGGCTCCTCTCAGATTCCAGAACTTTCTGCCACAGAAATGTGAGGAACATGTGTTTTTTTAGCCAATTTTTGAGCTTTGCAAAGGATTCTGGGTAACAGAACCTGGTCCGAGCCACACAAATCACCCCATCTTGGATTCCCCTAGGTCTCTAGTTTTCAGAAATGCACAGGTTTGGTAGGTTTCCCTAGGTGGCGGCTGAGCTAGAGGCCAAAATCTACAGGTAGGCACTTTGCTAAAAACAGGTCTGTTTTCTGTGATGTGTCCATATTGCGCTTTGGGGTGTTTCCTGTCGCGGGCGCTAGGCCTACCCACACAAGTGAGGTATCATTTTTATCGGGAGACGTGTGGGAACGCTGGGTGGAAGGAAATTTGTGGCTCCTCTCAGATTCCAGAACTTTCTGCCACAGAAATGTGAGGAACATGTGTTTTTTTAGCCAAATTTTGAGGTTTGCAAAGGATTCTGGGTAACAGAACCTGGTCCGAGCCACACAAATCACCCCATCTTGGATTCCCCTAGGTCTCTAGTTTTCAGAAATGCACAGGTTTGGTAGGTTTCCCTAGGTGGCGGCTGAGCTAGAGGCCAAAATCTACAGGTAGGCACTTTGCTAAAAACAGGTCTGTTTTCTGTGATGTGTCCACGTTGCGCTTTGGGGCGTTTCCTGTCGCGGGCGCTAGGCCTACCCACACAAGTGAGGTATCATTTTTATCGGGAGACGTGGGGGAACGCTGGGTGGAAGGACATTTGTGGCTCCTCTCAGATTCCAGCACTTTCTGCCACAGAAATGTGAGGAACATGTGTTTTTTTAACCAATTTTTGAGCTTTGCAAAGGATTCTGGGTAACAGAACCTGGTCCGAGCCACACAAATCACCCCATCTTGGATTCCCCTAGGTCACTAGTTTTCAGAAATGCACAGGTTTGGTAGGTTTACCTAGGTGGCGGCTGAGCTAGAGGCCAAAATCTACAGGTAGGCACTTTGCTAAAAACAGGTCTGTTTTCTGTGATGTGTCCACGTTGCGCTTTGGGGCGTTTCCTGTCGCCGGCGCTAGGCCTACCCACACAAGTGAGGTATCATTTTTATCGGGAGACGTGGGGGAACGCTGGGTGGAAGGAAATTTGTGGCTCCTCTCGGATTCCAGAACTTTCTGCCACAGAAATGTGAGGAACATGTGTTTTTTTAGCCAATTTTTGAGCTTTGCAAAGGATTCTGGGTAACAGAACCTGGTCCGAGCCCCGCCAGTCACCCCTCCTTGGATTCCCCTAGGTCTCTAGTTTTCAGAAATGCACAGGTTTGGTAGGTTTCCCTAGGTGGCGGCTGAGCTAGAGGCCAAAATCTACAGGTAGGCACTTTGCTAAAAACAGGTCTGTTTTCTGTGATGTGTCCACGTTGCGCTTTGGGGCGTTTCCTGTCGCGGGCGCTAGGCCTACCCACACAAGTGAGGTATCATTTTTATCGGGAGACTTGGGGGAACATAGAATAGCAAAACAAGTGTTATTGCCCCTTGTCTTTCTCTACATTTTTCCCTTCCAAATGTAAGACAGTGTGTAAAAAAGACGTCTATTTGAGAAATGCCCTGTAATTCACATGCTAGTATGGGCACCCCGGAATTCAGAGATGTGCAAATAACCACTGCTTCTCAACACCTTATCTTGTGCCCATTTTGGAAATACAAAGGTTTTCTTGATAGCTATTTTTTACTCTTTATATTTCAGCAAATGAATTGCTGTATACCCGGCATAGAATGAAAACCTACTGCAGGGTGCAGGTCATTTATTGGCTCTGGGTACCTAGAGTTCTTGATGAACCTACAAGCCCTATATATCCCCGCAACCAGAAGAGTCCAGCAGACGTAACGGTATATTGCTTTTGAAAATCTGACATTGCAGGAAAAAGTTACAGAGTAAAACTTAGAGAAAAATTGATGTTTTTTTCATCTCAATTTCAATATTTTTCATTTTCAGTTGCTATTTTCTGTAGGAAACCCTTGTAGGATCTACACAAATTACCCCTTGCTGAATTCAGAATTTTGTCTACTTTTCAGAAATGTTGCGGTTTATGGGATCCAGCGTTGGTTTCATGCCCATTTCTGTCACTGACTGGAAGGAGGCTGAAAGCACAAAAAATCGTAAAAATGGGGTATGTCCCAGTAAAATGCCAAAATTGGGTTGAAAAATTGGGTTTTCTGATTCAAGTCTGCCTGTTCCTGAAAGCTGGGAAGCTGGTGATTTTATCACCGCAAACCCTTTGTTGATGCCCTTTTCAGGGAAAAAACCACAAGCCTTCTTCTGCAGCCCATTTTTCCAAATTTTTTTAAAAAAATGAAATTTTCACTGTTTTTTGGCTAATTTCTTGGCCTCCTTCTGGGGAACCCACAAAGTCTGGGTACCTCTAGAATCCCTAGGATGTTGGAAAAAAAGGACGCAAATTTGGCATGGGTAGCTTATGTGAACAAAAAGTTATGAGGGCCTAAGTGCGAACTGCTCCAAATAGCCAAAAAAAGGCTCGGCACAGGAGGGGGAAAAGGCCTGGCAGCGAAGGGGTTAAAGGAATAGCTTCAGGGTATCTTGTGGCATGGTACACTACCACCAAGATGAATCTATTGCCTGAAGCAGTAGGAGTGTCAAGGGGGCCAACTATGTCAACCCCTACCCTTTCAAAGGGAACCCCAACCACAGGCAGTGGAATAAGTGGTGCCTTTGGAGTTCCACCTGTCTTGCCACTGGCTTGACAGGTTTCACAGGACTTACAAAATTCCTTTGTGTCCTCAGACATTCTAGGCCAATGAAACAGGGGAACAAGCCTGTCCCAAGTTTTCATTTGTCCTAGATGCCCAGCTAGGGGAATGTCGTGTGCCAGAGTTAGGAGGAACTTTCTGTACTCCTGAGGAATCACTAATCTCCTGGCAGCTACAGGTTTAGGATCCCTATGCTCAGTGTACAAGAGGTTGTCCTCCCAGTAAACTCTGTGAGAGTCACTGACATCCCCATTAGCCTGTTTAACAGCTTGCTGTCTCAGACCCTCTAATGTGGGACAGGTTTGCTGTGCCACACTCAGCTCCTCTCTGGCAGGCCCCCCTTCACCCAAAAGCTCAGCAGTGTCTGCTTCAAGCTCCTCTGGTGTAGGTTCTGCACAGGGAGGGAATTCTTCTTCCTCATAAGTAGAATCCACTGTAGAGGGAGGGATAGTAGGAAGTGGTTTGCTTCTACTAGCCCTAGCTTTAGGGAGCACTTGGTCCATTGTTCCAGGATCCAAGCTTCCCTGTCCTTTTTGCTTTTTGGCCTGAGCCTTTGTCAAAGCAAAAATATGCCCTGGGATGCCCAGCATTGCTGCATGGGCCTCAAACTCCACATCTGACCAAGCTGATGTCTCCAAATCATTTCCTAGTAGACAGTCTACAGGTAAATCTGTGGCTACCACAACTTTCTTTGGACCAGTAACCCCCCCCCCAGTTGAGATTTACAACAGCCATGGGGTGGCTAAGTGTGTTGTTGTGAGCATCGGTTACTTGGTACTGGTGACCTGGTGCACGGTGTAAGTACCCCTTGGTACTCACTACAAGCCAGCCCAGCCTTCTACATTGGTGGCAGCGGTGGGATCAGGGTTACAGAGTTGCAGTAGTCGTCTTTGCTACTATGTTGCAGTTTTGCAGGCTTCCAGCGCGGTCAGCAGTCGATTCCTTGGCAGAAGGTGAAGAGAGAGATGCAGAGGAACTCTGATGAGCTCTTGCATTCGTTATCTAAAGTTTCCTCAGAGACAGAGACCCTAAATAGCCAGAAAAGAGGGATTGGCTACCTAGGAGAGAGGATAGGCTACTAACACCTGAAGGAGCCTATCAGAAGGAGTCTCTGACGTCACCTGGTGGCACTGGCCACTCAGAGCAGTCCAGTGTGCCAGCAGCACCTCTGTTTCCAAGATGGCAGAGGTCTGGAGCACACTGGGGGAGCTCTGGACACCTCCCAGGGGAGGTGCAGGTCAGGGGAGTGGTCACTCCCCTTTCCTTTGTCCAGTTTCACGCCAGAGCAGGGGCTAAGGGGTCCCTGAACCGGTGTAGACTGGCTTATGCAGAATTGGGCACATCTGTGCCCAAGAAAGCATTTCCAGAGGCTGGGGGAGGCTACGCCTCCCCTGCCTTCACACCATTTTCCAAAGGGAGAGGGTGTAACACCCTCTCTCAGAGGAAGTCCTTTGTTCTGCCATCCTGGGACAAGCCTGGCTTGACCCCAGGGGGGCAGAAACCTGTCTGAGGGATTGGCAGCAGCAGCAGCTGCAGTGAAACCCCAGGAAAGGCAGTTTGGCAGTGCCAGGGTCTGTGCTACAGACCACTGGGATCATGGAATTGTGCCAACAATGCCAGGATGGCATAGAGGGGGCAATTTCATGATCTTAGACATGTTACATGGCCATATTCGGAGTTACCATTGTGAAGCTACATATAGGTAGTGACCTATATGTAGTGCACGCGTGTAATGGTGTCCCCGCACTCACAAAGTCCGGGGAATTGGCCCTGAACAATGTGGGGGCACCTTGGCTAGTGCCAGGGTGCCCTCACACTAAGTAACTTTGCACCTAACCTTTACCAGGTAAAGGTTAGACATATAGGTGACTTATAAGTTACTTAAGTGCAGTGTAAAATGGCTGTGAAATAACGTGGACGTTATTTCACTCAGGCTGCAGTGGCAGGCCTGTGTAAGAATTGCCAGAGCTCCCTATGGGTGGCAAAAGAAATGCTGCAGCCCATAGGGATCTCCTGGAACCCCAATACCCTGGGTACCTCAGTACCATATACTAGGGAATTATAAGGGTGTTCTAGTAAGCCAATGTAAATTGGTAAAATTGGTCACTAGCCTGTTAGTGACAATTTGAAAGAAATGAGAGAGCATAACCACTGAGGTTCCAAGCATGTCGTCCGCTTGGACTACTGGAACACTCTGTACGCCGGCATCACCTCCAAGCTGCAGAGGAAACTTCAACGGATCCAGAACGCTGCCGCACGACTCATCCTGGACATACCCCGTCACCACCACATCTCCGGACACCTGAAGAGACTCCATTGGCTCCCTGTCAACAAAAGAATCACCTTCAGACTACTCACCCACGAACACAAAGCCCTTCACAACCTCGGACCCAAACTCATCAACAACCGCGTCTCCTTCTACACTCCTCCGCGCACCCTACGCTCTACCGGACAGGCCCTGGCAGCCATACCCCGCATCCGCAAAGCCACCGCCGGAGGAAGATCCTTCTCTTTCCTGGCAGCGAAGACCTGGAACTCTCTGCCCAGCCACCTTCGCGCCATACCTGATCACCTCTCCTTCAGAAGGCAGCTCAAGACCTGGCTCTTCGAGCACTGACCCCCCCCCCCTCCAGCGCCTTGAGACCCTTTATGGGTGAGTAGCGCGCTTTATAAATGCGAATGATTGATTGATTGATTGATTAGCAGAGCCTCAGTGAGACAGTTAGGCATCACACAGGGAACACATACCTATAGGTCACAAACTTATGAGCAGTGGGGTCCTGGCTAGCAGGGTCCCAGTGACTAATAACAAACATACTGAAAACATAGGGTTTTCACTATGAGCACTGGTCCCTGGCTAGCAGGATCCCAGTGAGACAGTGAAAACACCCTGACATATACTCACAAACAGGCCAAAAGTGGGGGTAACAAGGCTAGAAAGAGGCTACTTTCTCACACAACCCCCCCCCCCAAACGAAGGACAATAAGGCTAACCTTGGCCAGTTGAGACTTTATTGTCTAAGTGGTGATAAGTAGAGAGTAGCTCTGCAATAGACTGGTTACTCCCTTTATCATCCACTATATGGTTACTTCCCTGTGGGGATGTAAACCACCCTGTTTGAAGTTTTTTAGCTAAGCAACAATGTGAAGATGTATTTTCAGAGTTTCTATCAGTAAGTTTTAGTTTAGAGCAGTGGGAATTGTCCACTGAACCTATTTGTAGTGATGGAAATGCCAGACAGGGATGCTGTCTCAGTAGAGCCATAGCTGGGCAAAAACTTTGTCCATATGGCTGGAAGAGAGAACAGGGATGCTGTTTCTCTTGAGTTGGAGCAGGGCAGGGATGCTGTCCTATGAGCTCCACACTAGGGCAGGGATGCTGTCCTAAGTGTTGTGAGGTAGTGCAGGGTTTCTGCACTAAAGTTTCTCTGGGAGGGTTGGAGGGATGCTCCATGTTAACTAAAATGGAGCTCTTTTTGTCACCAATGTTAGTTATGCCACAGAGAGGTACTTCCACCTCAGGGAGTACAGTTATGCCAACTGATGATTCCCTTGGAACAGGTGCCACCCCAGGAGAGGTTTCTACCACCACAGAAATGGTATCCTGAATGGTAGGGTGGATAGGGGATACTGTGATACCCTTTTTACCTGTTGATGGAGAGGGATCCTGAGTTTTCAGGCCTTCTCTCCTTTGCTTTTTCATTTCAGTAGAAATGAGAGGGAATAATTCCTCAGGGATGCCCAGCATGGCTGCATGGGCATAAAACTCTACATCAGCCCAACCTGAGGCCTCTAGGTCATTACCTAAGAGACAGGCTACAGGTAAGCTAGGTGATACCACCACCTGCTTAGGGCCAGTAACTCCACCCCAACTAAACTGAATTATAGCTAAGGGAAGAAACTTAGTGGAGTTATGGACATCAATAATCTTATACTGTTGTCCAATGATGTGTTGATCAGGGTGCACTAGGTTCTCAGTCACCAAAGTGATACTGGCACCTGTGTCCCTGTAGGCCAAGGCCTCAACACCATTTATTGAAACTGTCTGCCTGTACTTATCCATTGTAAGGGGACAAGCAGCCAGTGTGGCAAGACTAATGCCACTAGGTGTGACAGAAACTGTCTTGGGACTGACTACCCCAGTTTCTACTATGGACCCATAAGTGAACCCAACTACACCCTTAACTTGACTGTTGCCAGCAGTCCCACCACTAGTACCACTACTGCTAGGGGCACTAGAGCTTGGTGTATTAGTGGTGGTAGGCTCAGGAGGTTTACCTGGACAGGACTTATCCCCTGGCCTATGGCCTCTATTTTTACACACAAAGCACCAAGGCTTTTTAAATTGTGTAGGTTGAGAAGAAGAGGAAGAATTTGTTTTATCCCCACCCCCTGAAGAGTGTTTAAGGTTTGAAGTGGGATCTTTGGTTTTACCCATATCCCCATGCTTATCTTGAGACTTTTCACCATCTTTCTTCTTAGTGTTCTCTTTGTCACCCCCTGTATGAACTTTTCTGTTCACCCTTGTTCTGACCCATTTGTCTGCCTTCTTTCTCAATTCTTGGGGAGAGGTCAGATCATAGTCCACCAAGTACTGGTGCAACAAATCAGACACACAATTATTAAGAATATGCTCTCTCAGGATCAAGTTATACAGGCTTTCAAAATCAGTAACTTTACTGCCTTGTAACCACCCCTCCAAGGCCTTCACTGAATGGTCAATGAAATCAACCCAGTCTTGTGAAGACTCCTTTTTGGTCTCTCTGAACTTTATCCTGTATTGTTCAGTGGTTAAGCCATAACCATCCAGGAGTGCATTCTTCAGAACTGTAAAATTATTGGCATCACTTTCTTTCACAGTAAGGAGCCTATCCCTACCTTTTCCACTAAATGATAGCCATAGGATAGCAGCCCACTGCCTTTGAGGGACATCCTGTACAACACAGGCACTCTCAAGTGCAGCAAACCACTTTTTAATGTCATCCCCCTCCTTATAAGGGGGAACTATCTTGTGCAGATTCCTGGAATCATGCTCTTTTACAGGATGACTATGGGGAATACTGCTGCTGCCACCATGGGTATCTAAACCCAACTTCTGTCTTTCCTTCTCTAGTTCAAAAGACTGTCTATCCAAATCCAGCTGTTGCTTTTTAAGCTTCAGTCTGGTTTGTTCCACTCTCAACTTGTTGAGTTCCCTTTCTAACATTCTGTCATCACGGTTGGTGGGAGGGACATTCTTAGACACAGAAGAATGAACAGAAGGAGACCTGTCCCTTACAGAAGCCACCCTTACAGCTTGGCTAACAGAAACATCACTTCCACTGTGGTGAGAATAAATGCTCTTGCTATGATGTGAGACAACACTATTTGTATGGTGTGGCTCTTCATCATTACCAACTATGCTAGACTGTCTAGTAATAGGCAGGCTGGGAACTTTCTTTCCTGAATCTTTTCCTGGGGGAGTCCCTGGATCAGATTGGGAACCATTTGCTACTTTTTCAACAGATGTGGCCCCTTTGGCCTTATCTTGTTCTCTAAGCATATTAAGCAACAATTCCAAGGAAGGATTCTTCCCTACACTCAAACCTCTCTCTATGCAGAGACTCCTTGCTCCTTTCCAGCTAAGGTGATCATATCCAATTGTGGACAGATCAACATTTTGGCCTGTGCCAGACATTTTTAGTGAGAGTTAAAGTGATAGAAAAAGAGAAAAAAGTTTTCAGAACTTTTTAGAAAGACAGAAAAAAACGTTTCAAACTTTTAAGAACTTTTTGAAAGTTTAGAAGTACTTTTCAGCACTTAAAAAAAACAGTGAAAAGAGGAAATGCAAAACTTTTTAGCTATATGTACACACACTGAACTTGTTTTGTATATTTTTCTCTTATGAAAAGTACAATGGCAAGAGTGGTAAGTAGTCTCAAAGCACTTATCCCACCGCTGCACAACCAATGTAGGAGGCTGGACTGGCTTGTAGTGAGTACCAAGGGGTACTTACAACTTGCACCAGGCCCAGGTATCCCTTATTAGTGTATAGGGTGTCTAGCAGCTTAGGCTGATAGATAATGGTAGCTTAGCAGAGCAGCTTAGGCTGAACTAGGAGACGTGTGAAGCTACTACAGTACCACAAGTGTCACTCGGACAATATCATAAGAAAACACAATACACAGTTATACTAAAAATAAAGGTACTTTATTTTTATGACAATATGCCAAAGTATCTCAGAGTGTACCCTCAGAGTGAGGATAGCAAATATACACAAGTTATATGTACACAATACCAAAAATATGCAGTATAGTCTTAGAAAACAGTGCAAATAATGTATAGTTACAATAGGATGCACTGGGGATACATAGGGATAGGGGCAACACAAACCATATACTCCAAAAGTGGAATGCGAACCACGAATGGACCCCAAACCTATGTGACCTTGTAGAGGGTCGCTGGGAATATTAGAAAATAGTGAGGGTTAGAAAAATAGCCCACCCCAAGACCCTGAAAAGTGAGTGCAAAGTGCACTAAAGTTCCCCAAGAGACAAAGAAGTCGTGATAGAGGAATAATGCAGGAAAGACACAAACCAACAATGCAACAACGATGGATTTCCAATCTAGGGTACCTGTGGAACAAGGGGACAAAGTCCAAAAGTCACAAGCAAGTCGGAGATGGGCAGATGCCCAGGAAATGCCAGCTGTGGGTGCAAAGAAGCTTCTACTGGACAGAAGAAGCAGAGGTTTCTGCAGGAACGAAAAGGGCTAGAGACTTCCCCTTTGGTGGACGGATCCCTCTCGCCGTGGAGAGTCGTGCAGAAGTGTTTTCCCACCGAAGGAACGCCAACAAGCCTTGCTAGCTGCAAATCGTACGGTTAGCGTTTTTGGATGCTGATGTGGCCCGGGAGGGACCAGGAGGTCGCAAATTGGACCAGAAGGTAGAGGAGACGTCGTGCAAGACAAGGAGCCCTCTTATCAGCAGGTAGCACCCGGAGAAATGTCAGAAACACGCACTACAAGGATGCGTGAAATGGTGCTCACCCGAAGTTACACAAAGGAGTCCCACGTCGCCGGAGACCAACTTAGAAAGTCGTGCAATGTAGGTTAGAGTGCTGTGGACCCAGGCTTGGCTGTGCACAAAGGATTTCCGCCGGAAGTGCACAGGGGCCGGAGAAGTTGCAAAAGTCGCGGTTACCAACAATGCAGTCTGGCGTGGGGAGGCAAGGACTTACCTCCACCAAACTTGGACTGAAGAGTCACTGGACTGTGGGAGTCGCTTCGACAGAGTTGCTGGATTCAAGGGACCTCGCTCGTCGTGCTGAGAGGAGACCCAAGGGACCGGTAATGCAGCTTTTTGGTGCCTGCGGTTGCAGGGGGAAGATTCCGTCGACCCACGGGAGATTTCTTTGGAGCTTCTAGTGCAGAGAGGAGGCAGACTACCCCCACAGCATGCACCACCAGGAAAACAGTCGAGAAGGCGGCAGGATCAGCGTTACAGAGTTGCAGTAGTCGTCTTAGCTACTTTGTTGCAGTTTTGCAGTCTTCCAGCACGGTCAGCAGTCGATTCCTTGGCAGAAGGTGAAGAGAGAGATGCAGAGGAACTCTGATGAGCTCTTGCATTCGTTATCTAAAGTTTCCCCAGAGACAGAGACCCTAAATAGCCAGAAAAGAGGGTTTGGCTACCTAGGAGAGAGGATGGGCTACTAACACCTGAAGGAGCCTATCAGAAGGAGTCTCTGACGTCACCTGGTGGCACTGGCCACTCAGAGCAGTCCAGTGTGCCAGCAGCACCTCTCTTTCCAAGATGGCATAGGTCTGGAGCACACTGGAGGAGCTCTGGACACCTCCCAGGGGAGGTGCAGGTCAGGGGAGTAGTCACTCCCCTTTCCTTTGTCCAGTTTCGCGCCAGAGCAGGGCTAAGGGGTCCCTGAACCGGTGTAGACTGGCTTATGCAGAATTGGGCACATCTGTGCCCAAGAAAGCATTTCCAGAGGCTGGGGGAGGCTACTCCTCCCCTGCCTTCACACCATTTTCCAAAGGGAGAGGGTGTAACACCCTCTCTCAGAGGAAGTCCTTTGTTCTCCCATCCTGGGACAAGCCTGGCTTGACCCCAGGGGGGCAGAAACCTGTCTGAGGGGTTGGCAGCAGCAGCAGCTGCAGTGAAACCCCAGGAAAGGCAGTTTGGCAGTACCAGGGTCTGTGCTACAGACCACTGGGATCATGGGATTGTGCCAACTATGCCAGGATGGCATAGAGGGGGCAATTCCATGATCATTGTAGGAGGCTGGACTGGCTTGTAGTGAGTACCAAGGGGTACTTGCACCTTGCACCAGGCCCAGTTATCCCTTATTAGTGTATAGGGTGTCTAGCAGCTTAGGCTGATAGATAATGGTAGCTTAGCAGAGCAGCTTAGGCTGAACTAGGAGACGTGTGAAGCTACTACAGTACCACTTAGTGTCATATGCACAATATCATAAGAAAACACAATACACAGTTATACTAAAAATAAAGGTACTTTATTTTTATGACAATATGCCAAAGTATCTTAGAGTGTACCCTCAGTGAGAGGATAGGAAATATACACAAGATATATATACACAATAGCAAAAATATGCAGTATAGTCTTAGAAAACAGTGCAAACAATGTATAGTTACAATAGGATGCAATGGGGAAACATAGGGATAGGGGCAACACAAACCATATACTCCAAAAGTGGAATGTGAACCACGAATGGACCCCAAACCTATGTGACCTTGTAGAGGGTCGCTGGGACTATTAGGAAATAGTGAGAGTTAGAAAAATAACCCTCCCCAAGACCCTGAAAAGTGAGTGCAAAGTGCACTAAAGTTCCCCTAAGGACAAAAGAGTCGTGTTAGAGGAATAATGCAGGAAAGACACAAACCAGCAATGCAACAACTGTGGATTTCCAATCTAGGGTACCTGTGGAACAAGGGGACCAAGTCCAAAAGTCACAAGCAAGTCGGAGATGGGCAGATGCCCAGGAAATGCCAGCTGCGGGTGCAAAGAAGCTTCGACTGGACTGAAGAAGCTGAGGATTCTGCAGGAACGAAAAGGGCTAGAGACTTCCTCTTTGGTGGACGGATCGCGCTCGCCTAGGAGAGTCGTGCAGACGTGTTTTCCTGCCGGAAGGAAGCCAACAAGCCTTGCTACACGCAAATCGTATGTTTGGCGTTTTTGGACGCTGCTGGGGCCCAGGAGGGACCAGGAGGTCGCAAATTGGACCTGCCGAGAGAGGGGACGTCGAGCAAGACAAAAAGCCCTCACTGAAGCAGGTAGCACCCAGAGAAGTGCCAGAAACAG
Source organism: Pleurodeles waltl (assembly GCF_031143425.1). NCBI lineage: Eukaryota > Metazoa > Chordata > Amphibia > Caudata > Salamandridae > Pleurodeles > Pleurodeles waltl. The sequence goes on from NC_090439.1 coordinate 1,190,091,594, forward strand.
GCACTACGAGGATGCGTGAAACGGTGCTCGCCGAAGTTACACAAAGGAGTCCCACGTCGCCGGAGACCAACTTAGAAAGTCGTGCAATGCAGGTTAGAGTGCCGTAGACCCAGGCTTGGCTGTGCACAAAGGATTTCCGCCGGAAGTGCACAGGGGCCGGAGTAGCTGCAAAGTTGCGGTTCCCAGCAATGCAGCCCAGCGAGGTGAGGCAAGGACTTACCTCCACCAAACTTGGGCTGAAGAGTCACTGGACTGTGTCGGTCACTTGGACAGCATCGCTGGATTCGAGGGACCTCGCTCGTCGTGCTGAGAGGAGACCCAAGGGACCGGTAATGCAGCTTTTTGGTGCCTGCGGTTGCAGGGGGAAGATTCCGTCGACCCACAGGAGATTTCTTCGGAGCTTCTGGTGCAGAGAGGAGGCAGACTACCCCCACAGCATGCACAAGCAGGAAAACAGTCGAGAAGGCGGCAGGATCAGCGTTACAGAGTTGCAGTAGTCGTCTTTGCTACTATGTTGCAGGTTTGCAGGCTTCCAGCGCGGTCAGCGGTCGATTCCTTATCAGAAGGTGAAGAGGGAGATGCAGAGGAACTCGGCTGAGCTCATGCATTCGTTATCTAAAGTTTCCCCAGAGACAGAGACCCTAAATAGCCAGAAAAGAGGGTTTGGCTACCTAGGAGAGAGGAAAGGCTACTAACACCTGAAGGAGCCTATCAGCAGGAGTCTCTGACGTCACCTGGTGGCACTGGCCACTCAGAGCAGTCCAGTGTGCCAGCAGCACCTCTGTTTCCAAGATGGCAGAGGTCTGGAGCACACTGGAGGAGCTCTGGACACCTCCCAGGGGAGGTGCAGGTCAGGGGAGTGGTCACTCCCCTTTCCTTTGTCCAGTTTCGCGCCAGAGCAGGGGCTAAGGGGTCCCTGAACCGGTGTAGACTGGCTTATGCAGAATTGGGCACATCTGTGCCCAACAAAGCATTTCCAGAGGCTGGGGGAGGCTTCTCCTCCCCTGCTTTCACACCATTTTCCAAAGGGAGAGGGTGTCACACCCTCTCTCAGAGGAAGTTCTTTGTTCTGCCATCCTGGGCCAGGCCTGGCTGGACCCCAGGAGGGCAGCTGCCTGTCTGAGGGGTTGGCAGCAGCAGCAGCTGCAGTGAAACCCCAGGAAGGGCAGTCTGGCAGTACCAGGGTCTGTGCTACAGACCACTGGGATCATGGAATTGTACCAACAATGCCAGGATGGCATAGAGGGGGCAATTCCATGATCATAGACATGTTACATGGCCATATTCGGAGTTACCATGGTGAAGCTACATATAGGTAGTGACCTATATGTAGTGCACGCGTGTAATGGTGTCCCCGCACTCACAAAGTTCAGTGAATTGGCTCTGAACAATGTGGGGGCACCTTGGCTAGTGCCAGGGTGCCCTCACACTAAGTAACTTTGCACCTAACCTTTACCAGGTAAAGGTTAGACATATAGGTGACTTATAAGTTACTTAAGTGCAGTGTAAAATGGCTGTGAAATAACGTGGACGTTATGTCACTCAGGCTGCAGTGGCAGGCCTGTGTAAGAATTGTCAGAGCTCCCTATGGGTGGCAAAAGAAATGCTGCAGCCCATAGGGATCTCCTGGAACCCCAATACCCTGGGTACCTCAGTACCATATACTAGGGAATTATAAGGGTGTTCCAGTAAGCCAATGTAAATTGGTAAAAATGGTCACTAGCCTGTCAGTGACAATTTGAAAGTAATGAGAGAGCATAACCACTGAGGTTCTGGTTAGCAGAGCCTCAGTGAGACAGTTAGGCACCACACAGGGAACATATACATGCACGCCTATGAGCACTGGGGCCCTGTGTGACAGGGTCCCAGTGACACATACATATAGGCCACAAACCTATGAGCACTGGGGTCCTGACCAGCAGGATCCCAGTGACACATAACAAACATACTGAAAACATAGTGTTTTCACTATGAGCACTGAGGCCTGGCTATCAGGATCCCAGTGACAGTGAAAACAGTGACAAACACCCTGATATACACTCACAAACAGGCCAAAAGTGGGGGTAACAAGGCTAGAAAGAGGCTACCTTCTCACACAACCCCCCCCCCAAACGAAGGACAATAAGGCTAACCTTGGCCAGTTGAGACTTTATTGTCTAAGTGGTGATAAGTAGAGAGTAGCTCTGCAATATACTGGTTACTCCCTTTATCATCCACTATATGGTTACTTCCCTGTGGGGATGTAAACCACCCTGTTTGAAGTTTTTTTGCTAAGCAACAATGTGAAGATGTATTTTCAGAGTTTCTATCAGTAAGTTTTAGTTTAGAGCAGTGGGAATTGTCCACTGAACCTATTTGTAGTGATGGAAATGCCAGACAGGGATGCTGTCTCAGGAAAGCCATAGCTGGGCAAAAACTTTGTCCATCTGGCTGGAAGAGAGAACAGGGATGCTGTTTCTCTTGAGTTGGAGCAGGGCAGGGATGTTGTCCTATGAGCTCCACACTAGGGCAGGGATGCTGTCCTAAGTGTTGTGAGGTAGTGCAGGGTTTCTGCACTAAAGTTTCTCTAGGAGGGTTGGAGGGATGCTCCATGTTAACTAAAATGGTGTTCTTTTTCTCACCAATGTTAGTTATCCCACAGAGAGGTACTTCCACCTCAGGGAGTCCAGCTTTGCTAGCTGATGATTCCCTTGGAACAGGTGCCACCCCAGGAGAGGTTTCTCCCACCACAGGAATAGTATCCTGAATGGTAGGGTGGTTAGGGGATACTGTGATACCCTTTTTACCTGTTGATGGAGAGGGATCCTGAGTTTTCAGGCCTTCTCTCCTTTGCTTTTTCATTTCACTTGAATTGAGTGGGAACAATTCCTCAGGGATGCCCAGCATGGCTGCATGGGCATAAAACTCTACATCAGCCCAACCTGAGGCCTCTAGGTCATTACCTAAGAGACAGTCTACAGGCAAGCTAGGTGATACCACCACCTGCTTAGGGCCAGTAACTCCACCCCAACTAAACTGAATTATAGCTAAGGGAAGAAACTTAGTGGAGTTATGGACATCAATAATCTTATACTGTTGTCCAATGATGTGTTGTTCAGGAGGCACTAGGTTTTCAGTCACCAAAGTGAAACTGGCACCTGTGTCACTGTAGGCCAAGGCCTCAACACCATTTATTGAAACTGTCTGCCTGTACTTATCCATTGTAAGGGGACAAGCAGCCAGTGTGGCAAGGCCAGTGCCACTAGGTGTGACAGAAACTGTCTTGGGACTGATTACATCAGTTTCCACTATGGACCCATAAGTGAACCCAACTACACCCTTTGCTTGACTGTTGCCAGCAGTCCCACCACTAGTACCACTACTGCTAGGGGCACTAGAGCTTGATGTATTAGTGGTGGTAGGCTCAGGGGGTTTACCTGGACAGGACTTATCCCCTGGCCTATGGCCTCTGTTTTTACACACAAAGCACCAAGGCTTTTTAATGTGTGCAGGTTGGGAAGAAGAGGAAGAATTTGTTTTATCCCCACCCTCTGAAGAGTGTTTAAGATTTGAAGTGGGATCTTTGGTTTTACCCTTATCCCCATGCTTATCTTGAGATTTTTCACCATCTTTCTTCTTATTGCCATCTTTGTCACCCCCTGTATGAACTTTTCTGTTCACCCTTGTTCTGACCCATTTGTCTGCCTTCTTTCCCAATTCTTGGGGAGAGGTCAGATCAGAGTCTACCAGGTACTGGTGCAACAAATCAGACACACAATTATTAAGTATATGCTCTCTCAGGATTGTGTTATACAGGCTTTCATAATCAGTAACTTTACTGCCATGTAACCACCCCTCCAAGGCCTTCACTGAATGGTCAATGAAATCAACCCAGTCTTGTGAAGACTCCTTTTTGGTCTCTCTGAACTTTATCCTGTACTGTTCAGTGGTTAAGCCATAACCATCCAGGAGTGCATTCTTAAGAACTGTAAAATTATTAGCATCATTTTCTTTCACAGTAAGGAGCCTATCCCTACCTTTTCCACTAAATTATAGCCATAGGATAGCAGCCCACTGCTTTTGAGGGACATCCTGTACAGCACAGGCCCTCTCAAGTGCAGCAAACCACTTGTTAATGTCATCCCCCTCCTTATAAGGGGGAACTATCTTGTGCAGATTCCTGGAATCATGCTCTTTTGCAGGATGACTATGGGGAATACTGCTGCTGCCACCATGGGTATCTAAACCCAACTTCTGTCTTTCCTTCTCTAATTCTAAAGACTGTCTATCCAAATCCAGCTGTTGCTTCTTGAGCTTCAGTCTGGTTTGTTCCACTCTCAATCTATTGAGCTCCCTTTCTAACAATCTGTCATCAGGGTGGGTGGGAGGGACATTTCTAGATACAGAGGTATGATGGGAATGAACAGAAGGAGACCTGTCCCTTACAGAGGGCACCCTAACAGCTTGGCTACCAGTATAATGTGAGAGCACACCATCAGTATGGTGTGATTCAACCTCTGTACCAACTATGCTAGACTGTCTAGTAATGGGCAGGCTGAGAAGTTTCTTTCCTGAACCTTTTCCTGGGGGAGTCCCTGGATCAGGTTGTGAACCATTAGCTGCTTTTTCACCAGATTTGGCACTTATGGCCTTATCCTGTACTCTAAGCATATTAATTAACAGTTCTAAGGAAGGATTCTTCCCTACACTCAAACCTCTCTCTATGCAGAGACTCCTTGCTCCTTTCCAGCTAAGGTGATCATATGCAAGTTTGGACAGTTCAACATTTTTGCCTGTGCCAGACATTTTTTAGAGAGAGTTAAAGTGATAGAAAAAGAGAAAAAAGTTTTCAGAACTTTTTGGAAAGACAGAAAAAACTTTTTAAACTTTTAAGAACTTTTTGAAAGTTTAGAAGTACTTTTCAGCACTTAGAAAAGAGTGAAAAGAGGAAATGCAAAACTTTTTGGCTATGTGTATATACACTGACCTTGTTTTGTATATTTTTCTCTTATGAAAAGTACAATGACAAGAGTGGTAAGTAGTCTCAAGCACTTATCCCACCACTGCACAACCAATGTAGGAGGCTGGACTGGCTTGTAGTGATTACCAAGGGGTACTTGCACCTTGCACCAGGCCCAGTTATCCCTTATTAGTGTATAGGGTGTCTAGCAGCTTAGGCTGATAGATAATGGTAGCTTAGCAGAGCAGCTTAGGCTGAACTAGGAGACGTGTGAAGCTACTACAGTACCACTTAGTGTCATATGCACAATATCATAAGAAAACACAATACACAGTTATACTAAAAATAAAGGTACTTTATTTTTATGACAATATGCCAAAGTATCTTAGAGTGTACCCTCAGTGAGAGGATAGGAAATATACACAAGATATATATACACAATAGCAAAAATATGCAGAATAGTCTTAGAAAACAGTGCAAACAATGTATAGTTACAATAGGATGCAATGGGGAAACATAGGGATAGGGGCAACACAAACCATATACTCCAAAAGTGGAATGTGAACCACGAATGGACCCCAAACCTATGTGACCTTGTAGAGGGTCGCTGGGACTATTAGAAAATAGTGAGAGTTAGAAAAATAACCCTCCCCAGGACCCTGAAAAGTGAGTGCAAAGTGCACTAAAGTTCCCCTAAGGACAAAAGAGTCGTGTTAGAGGAATAATGCAGGAAAGACACAAACCAGCAATGCAACAACTGTGGATTTCCAATCTAGGGTACCTGTGGAACAAGGGGACCAAGTCCAAAAGTCACAAGCAAGTCGGAGATGGGCAGATGCCCAGGAAATGCCAGCTGCGGGTGCAAAGAAGCTTCGACTGGACAGAAGAAGCTGAGGATTCTGCAGGAACGAAAAGGGCTAGAGACTTCCCCTTTGGTGGAAGGATCCCTCTCGCCTGGGAGAGTCGGGCAGAAGTGTTTTCCCGCCGGAACGAAGCCAACAAGCCTTGCTACACGCAAATCGTGCGTTTGGCGTTTTTGGACGCTGCTGGGGCCCAGGAGGGACCAGGAGGTCGCAAATTGGACCTGCAGAGAGAGGGGACGTCGAGCAAGACAAAGAGCCCTCACTGAAGCAGGTAGCACCCGAAGAAGTGCCAGAAACAGGCACTACGAGGATGCGTGAAACGGTGCTCGCCGAAGTTGCAGAAAGGAGTCCCACGTCGCCGGAGACCAACTTAGAAAGTCGTGCAATGCAGGTTAGAGTGCCGTGGACCCAGGCTTGGCTGTGCACAAAGGATTTCTGCCAGAAGTGCACAGGGGCCGGAGTAGCTGCAAAGTCGCGGTTCCCAGCAATGCAGCCCAGCGAGGTGAGGCAAGGACTTACCTCCACCAAACGTGGGCTGAAGAGTCACTGGACTGTGGGGGTCACTTGGACAGCATCGCTGGATTCGAGGGACCTCGCTCGTCGTGCTGAGAGGAGACCCAAGGGACCGGTAATGCAGCTTTTTGGTGCCTGCGGTTGCAGGGGGAAGATTCCGTCGACCCACGGGAGATTTCTTCGGAGCTTCTGGTGCAGAGAGGAGGCAGACTACCCCCACAGCATGCACAAGCAGGAAAACAGTCGAGAAGGCGGCAGGATCAGCGTTACAGAGTTGCAGTAGTCGTCTTTGCTTCTATGTTGCAGGTTTGCAGGCTTCCAGCGCGGTCAGCGGTCGATTCCTTATCAGAAGGTGAAGAGGGAGATGCAGAGGAACTCGGCTGAGCTCATGCATTCGTTATCTAAAGTTTCCCCAGAGACAGAGACCCTAAATAGCCAGAAAAGAGGGTTTGGCTACCTAGGAGAGAGGAAAAGCTACTAACACCTGAAGGAGCCTATCAGCAGGAGTCTCTGACGTCACCTGGTGGCACTGGCCACTCAGAGCAGTCCAGTGTGCCAGCAGCACCTCTGTTTCCAAGATGGCAGAGGTCTGGAGCACACTGAAGGAGATCTGGACACCTCCCAGGGGAGGTGCAGGTCAGGGGAGTGGTCATTCCCCTTTCCTTTGTCCAGTTTCGCGCCAGAGCAGGGGCTAAGGGGTCCCTGAACCGGTGTAGACTGGCTTATGCAGAATTGGGCACATCTGTGCCCAACAAAGCATTTCCAGAGGCTGGGGGAGGCTACTCCTCCCCTGCCTTCACACCATTTTCCAAAGGGAGAGGGTGTCACACCCTCTCTCAGAGGAAGTTCTTTGTTCTGCCATCCTGGGCCAGGCCTGGCTGGACCCCAGGAGGGCAGCTGCCTGTCTGAGGGGTTGGCAGCAGCAGCAGCTGCAGTGAAACCCCAGGAAGGGCAGTCTGGCAGTACCAGGGTCTGTGCTACAGACCACTGGGATCATGGAATTGTACCAACAATGCCAGGATGGCATAGAGGGGGCAATTCCATGATCATAGACATGTTACATGGCCATATTCGGAGTTACCATTGTGAAGCTACATATAGGTAGTGACCTATATGTAGTGCACGCGTGTAATGGTGTCCCCGCACTCACAAAGTTCAGTGAATTGGCTCTGAACAATGTGGGGGCACCTTGGCTAGTGCCAGGGTGCCCTCACACTAAGTAACTTTGCACCTAACCTTTACCAGGTAAAGGTTAGACATATAGGTGACTTATAAGTTACTTAAGTGAAGTGTAAAATGGCTGTGAAATAACGTGGACGTTATTTCACTCAGGCTGCAGTGGCAGGCCTGTGTAAGAATTGTCAGAGCTCCCTATGGGTGGCAAAAGAAATGCTGCAGCCCATAGGGATCTCCTGGAACCCCAATACCCTGGGTACCTCAGTACCATATACTAGGGAATTATAAGGGTGTTCCAGTAAGCCAATGTAAATTGGTAAAAATGGTCACTAGCCTGTCAGTGACAATTTGAAAGTAATGAGAGAGCATAACCACTGAGGTTCTGGTTAGCAGAGCCTCAGTGAGACAGTTAGGCACCACACAGGGAACATATACATGCACACCTATGAGCACTGGGGCCCTGTGTGACAGGGTCCCAGTGACACATACATATAGGCCACAAACCTATGAGCACTGGGGTCCTGACCAGCAGGATCCCAGTGACACATAACAAACATACTGAAAACATAGTGTTTTCACTATGAGCACTGAGGCCTGGCTATCAGGATCCCAGTGAGACAGTGAAAACAGTGACAAACACCCTGACATACACTCACAAACAGGCCAAAAGTGGGGGTAACAAGGCTAGAAAGAGGCTACCTTCTCACAATCATAGACATGTTACATGGCCATATTCGGAGTTACCATTGTGAAGCTACATATAGGTAGTGACCTATATGTAGTGCACGCGTGTAATGGTGTCCCCGCACTCACAAAGTCCGGGGAATTGGCCCTGAACAATGTGGGGGCACCTTGGCTAGTGCCAGGGTGCCCTCACACTAAGTAACTTTGCACCTAACCTTTACCAGGTAAAGGTTAGACATATAGGTGACTTATAAGTTACTTAAGTGCAGTGTAAAATGGCTGTGAAATAACGTGGACGTTATTTCACTCAGGCTGCAGTGGCAGGCCTGTGTAAGAATTGTCAGAGCTCCCTATGGGATGGCAAAAGAAATGCTGCAGCCCATAGGGATCTCCTGGAACCCCAATACCCTGGGTACCTCAGTACCATATACTAGGGAATTATAAGGGTGTTCCAGTAAGCCAATGTAAATTGGTAAAATTGGTCACTAGCCTGTTAGTGGCAATTTGAAAGAAATGAGAGAGCGTAACCACTGAGGTTCTGATTAGCAGAGCCTCAGTGAGACAGTTAGGCATCACATAGGGAACACATACCTATAGGTCACAAACTTATGAGCACTGGGGTCCTGGCTAGCAGGGTCCCAGTGACACATAACAAACATACTGAAAACATTGGGTTTTCACTATGAGCACTGGTCCCTGGCTAGCAGGATCCCAGTGAGACAGTGAAAACACCCTGACATATACTCACAAACAGGCCAAAAATGGGGGTAACAAGGCTAGAAATAGGCTACTTTCTCACAAGGACCATAGAGTTGCATGTACTAGGGGAGGACCCATCCACCAGTTTCTCCAACTCCTCTGCAGTGAAGGCAGGGGCCCTTTCCCCAGACAATGTAGCCATTGTCGCTTCCAGACTCAGGTCACAGCAGCACTTGCAGTGTAGGTCCTCTCCTGTTGAAGGTCAGGTATCAAGTGAGGGAACAGATAGAAAATGGTGGTCACGTCTGCGGTGGTGGGTACTGTCACCGACGGCGTACATCGTCATTGGCTCCTGGAACCCCTAGGGCCCAATGATAACCAATGCTGAATTGTGCAGCGGTCTTTGACCGCCTACTGCGACGCTGCACAACGCCAGCGCAGTTACCTCTTTTCCCCTTGTCCCACCTTACAGGTCAGGCAGCTGCCATTACAGGGGGCCACATGGCAGGCCAACTAACTGCGTCACACCTATTTAGGCCAGGAATACGGACAGACAAAGGCACATAGAGAAATTTTAACCATTTTGCTAAACAGCCTTGTGAAACCTATGTGGTGTATGACCCTCTGCTCACCGTTCTCCTCCATAGGGCACGTACGCTGGGGCAGGTGATGAGATGGCGGCATCCTCCGGTGTACAGACCCCTGGTGGACCTGTCGACAATGGAATACAGATACATAATTATCACTTACAGACTTGATCGTGCAACTCTCCAGGAACTGTGTGCCCAGTTGGAGCCAGACCTGATGTCAGCTATCCGCCAACCCACAGGAATCCCCCCTCTAGTGCAGGTCCTGTCAGTGCTCCATTTCCTGGAAAGTGGGTCTTTTCAAACAACAGTGGCCATGGCATCAGGGATGTCACAGCCAATGTTCTCTAACGAGTTGTCCAGAGTATTATCTGCCCTGCTGAAACACATGCTCAGCTACATCGTTTTCCCTCAGGTGGAGGATCTGCCCACAGTGAAAGGTGACTTTTATGCCCTGGGACATATCCCCAAAATAATTGGTGCCATTGATGGGACACATGTGGCATTTGCCCCCCGTGCAGGAATGAACAGGTGTACAGAAACCGGAAAAGCTACTATTCAATGAATGTGCAGATGGTGTGTTTGGTAGACCAGTACATCTCCCATGTGAATGCCAAGTATCCTGGCTCAGTGCATGACGCTTACATTTTGAGGAATAGCAGCATCCCTTATGTGATGGGGCAACTCCAGAGGCACCGTGTGTGGCTAATAGGTGAGCCCAAGGTCCCCACACAGTTTCATTTGCTGTCTGGGTATGGGAGATTCCCTAATGTTTGGAGGATGTCTAACAGTTGTCCCTCGATATTTGCAGGTGACTCTGGATACCCCAACCTGTCATGGCTAATGACCCCAGTGAGGAATCCCAGGACAAGGGTAGAGGAACACTACACTGAGGCACCTGTGCGAACTAGGAGGATAATAGAGCACACCTTCGGCCTCCTGAAGGCCAGATTCAGGTGCCTCCATCTGACAGGTGGCTCCCTATACTACTCACCGAAGAAGGTGTGCCAGATCATCGTGGCCTGCTGTATGTTGCACAACCTGGCTTTGCGATGGCAGGTGCCTTTTCTGCAGGAGGATGGGCCTGATGGTGGTCTTGTGGCAGCTGTGGAGCCTGTGGACAGTGAAGAGGAGGAGGCAGAAGAAGAAGATGTAGACAACCGTAACAACATCATCATGCAGTACTTCCAGTGAGACACAGGTAAGAGGATTGCACTGCTTCCCACATCTCATACTACTGTAGGACCTAGCATAAATCTGCCTTTTTACCTCTGTGTATGGACCCTGACTTGTCACTTTGGCTTTCCATTTCACAGGTCTGGGTCCCACTTTGTGCCCTCTGCTATGTTTATTGCTGGCCACAAACTGTGTAACATTGGTATGTGAACAAATACATTGACATTGCTATATTTTAGAGAGGTTGCAATTACACATTTGTGAAAGCACAGACTGACTCCAGATTGATTTGTGATTCAAGGGTGTTTATTTCTGTGCAAGTGGAAGGGTGTGTGAAATGGGCTGGGGTGATGGTGGAGGAATTTCCATGGTAGAATCCAGTCTCTAGGTCTCACAGGTGCATTGTCCAATGGGGCATAGGAAGGGGAGCAATGGTAGTTTAAGGTGGACAGGGTGACAAAGTGGGACAGAAGGGTAACATTCAGGAGGGTCTTATTTCCTAGCGGGGGTCTTGGCAATGTTCTCTGTCTTGCTCCTGGATCTCAGGGACCGTTTGCGGGGTGGTTCTCCTTCTGCAGGGGGTGGGGGGCTGGTGGCCTGTTGTTCCTGTGGCGGTGCCTCCTGTCCACTAGTGCCGGTGGAGGCCTTTTCATCGTCCAGACTAGTGTCAGGGGCCCGTTTGTGTGCCACTGTGTCCCTCATGGTGTTGACAAGGTCTGCCAGCACCCCTGCAATGGTGACCAGGTGTGAGAAAGTAGCCTCTTTCTAGCCTTGTTACCCCCAGTGTTGGCCTGTTTGTGAGTGTATGTCAGGGAGTTTTCACTGTCTCACTGGGATCCTGCTAGCCAGGGCCCAGTGCTCATAGTGAAAACCCTATGTTTTCAGTATGTTTGTTATGTGTCACTGGGACTCTGCTAGTCAGGACCCCAGTGCTCATAAGTTTGTGGCCTATATGTATGTGTTCCCTGTGTAGTGCCTAACTGTCTCACTGAGGCTCTGCTAACCAGAACCTCAGTGGTTATGCTCTCTCTTTCAAATTGTCACTAACAGGCTAGTGACCAATTTTATCAATTTACATTGGCTTACTGGAACACCCTTATAATTCCCTAGTATATGGTACTGAGGTACCCAGGGTATTGGGGTTCCAGGAGATCCCTATGGGCTGCAGCATTTCTTTTGCCACCCATAGGGAGCTCTGACAAATCTTACACAGGCCTGCCACTGCAGCCTGAGTGAAATAAAGTCCACGTTATTTCACAGCCATTTTACACTGCACTTAAGTAACCTATAAGTCACCTATATGTCTAACCTTTACCTGGTAAAGGTTAGGTGCAAAGTTACTAAGTGTGAGGGCACCCTGGCACTAGCCAAGGTGCCCCCACATTGTTCAGAGCCAATTCCCTGAACTTTGTGAGTGCGGGGACACCATTACACGCGTGCACTACATATAGGTCACTACCTATATGTAGCTTCACAATGGTAACTCCGAATATGGCCATGTAACATGTCTAAGATCATGGAATGGCCCCCTCTATGCCATTCTGGCATTATTGGGACAATTCCATGATCCCAGTGGTCTGTAGCACAGACCCTGGGACTGCCAAACTGCCTTTCCTGGGGTTTCACTGCAGCTGCTGCTGCTGCCAACCCCTCAGACAGGTTTCTGCCCTCCTGGGGTCAAGCCAGGCTTGTCCCAGGATGGCAGAACAAAGGACTTCCTCTGAGAGAGGGTGTTACACCCTCTCCCTTTGGAAAATGGTGTGAAGGCAGGGGAGGAGTAGCCTCCCCCAGCCTCTGGAAATGCTTTCTTGGGCACAGATGTGCCCAATTCTGCATAAGCCAGTCTACACCGGTTCAGGGACCCCTTAGCCCCTGCTCTGGCGCGAAACTGGACAAAGGAAAGGGGAGTGACCACTCCCCTGACCTGCACCTCCCCTGGGAGGTGTCTAGAGCTCCTCCAGTGTGCTCCAGACCTCTGCCATCTTGGAAACAGAGGTGCTGCTGGCACACTGGACTGCTCTGAGTGGTCAGTGCCACCAGGTGACATCAGAGACTCCTTGTGATAGGCTCCTTCAGGTGTTAGTAGCCTCTCCTCTCTCCTAGGTAGCCAAACCCTCTTTTCTGGCTATTTAGGGTCTCTGTCTCTGGGGAAACTTTAGATAACGAATGCAAGAGCTCATCCGAGTTCCTCTGCATCTCTCTCTTCACCTTCTGATAAGGAAACGACTGCTGACCGCGCTGGAAGCCTGCAAACCTGCAACATAGTAGCAAAGACGACTACTGCAACTCTGTAACGCTGATCCTGCCACCTTCTCGACTGTTTTCCTGCTTGTGCATGCTGTGGGGGTAGTCTGCCTCCTCTCTGCACCAGAAGCTCCGAAGAAATCTCCCGTGGGTCGACGGACTCTTCCCCCTGCAACCGCAGGCACCAAAAAGCTGCATTACCGGTCCCTTGGGTCTCCTCTCAGCATGACGAGCGAGGTCCCTTGAATTCAGCAACTCTGTCCAAGAGACTGCCACAGTCCAGTGACTCTTCAGTCCAAGTTTGGTGGAGGTAAGTCCTTGCCTCCCTACTCCAGACTGCATTGTTGGTAACCGCGACTTTTGCAAGTTCTCCGGCCCCTGTGCACTTCCGGCGGAAATCCTTTGTGCACATCCAAGCCTGGGTCCACGGCACTCTAACCTGCATTGCACGACTTTCTAAGTTGGTCTCCGGCGACCTGGGACTCCTTTGTGCAACTTTGGCGAGCACTGTTTCACGCATCCTCATAGTGCCTGTTTCTGGCACTTCTCCAGGTGCTACCTGCTTCAGAGAGGGCTCCTTGACTTGCTCGACAATCCCTCTCTCTCCAGGTCCAATTTGCGACCTCCTGGTCCATTCTGGTCCCCAGCAGCGTCCAAAAACCTCAACTAAACGATTTGCAGCTAGCAAGGCTTGTTGGCGTCCTTTCGGCGGAAAAACACTTCTGTACAACTTTCCAAGGCGAGAGGGATTGGTCCACCAAAGGGGAAGTCTCTAGCCTTTTTTGTTCCTGCAGAAACCTTTGCTTCTTCTGTCCAGTCGAAGCTTCTTTGCACCCGCAGCTGGCATTTCTTGGGCATTTGCCCATCTCCGACTTGCTTGTGACTTTTGGACTTGGTCCCCTTGTTCCACAGGTACCCTAGATTGGAAATCCACAGTTGTTGCATTGTTGGTTTGTGTCTTTCCTGCATTATTCCTCTATTACGACTTCTTTGTCTCTTGGGGAACTTCAGTGCACTTTGCACTCACTTTTCAGGGTCTTGGGGAGGGCTAGTTTTCTAACTCTCACTATTTTCTAATAGTCCCAGCGACCCTCTACAAGGTCACATAGGTTTGGGGTCCATTCGTGGTTCGCATTCCACTTTTGGAGTATATGGTTTGTGTTGCCCCTATCCCTATGTGTCTCCATTGCATCCTATTGTAACTATACATTGTTTGCACTGTTTTCTAAGACTATACTGCATATTTTTAGTACTGTGTACATATAACTTGTGTATATTTGCTATCCTCACTCTGAGGGTACACTCTGAGATACTGTGACATATTGTCATAAAAATAAAGTACCTTTATTTTTAGTATAACTGTGTATGGTGTTTTCTTATGGTATTGTGCAAGTGACACTTGTGGTACTGTAGTAGCTTCACACGTCTCCTAGTTCAGCCTAAGCTGCTCTGCTAAGCTACCATTATCTATCAGCCTAAGCTGCTAGACACCCTATACACTAATAAGGGATAACTGGGCCTGGTGCAAGGTGCAAGTACCCCTTGGTACTCACTACAAGCCAGTCCAGCCTCCTACATTGGTTGTGCAGTGGTGGGATAAGTGCTTGAGACTACTTACTACTCTTGTGATTGTACTTTTCATAAGAGAAAAATAAACAGAAATAGTTCAGTTTGTGTACACATAGCTAAAAAGTTTTGCATTTTCCTCTTTTCACTGTTTTCTAAGTGCTGAAAAGTACTTCTAAACTTTCACAAAGTTCTTAAAAGTTTAAAAAGTTTTTTTCTGTCTTTCCAAAAAGTTCTGAAAACTTTTTTCTCTTTTTCTATCACTTTAACTCTCTCTAAAAATGTCTGGCACAGGCCAAAATGTTGATCTGTACAAACTTGCATATGACAACCTTAGCTGGAAAAGAGCAAGGAGTCTCTGTGTAGAGAGAGGTTTGAGTGTAGGGAAGAATCCTTCCTTGGAACTGTTAATTAACATGCTTAGAGAACAAGATAAGGCCATAGGTGCCTCATCTGTGGAAAAAGTACCTAATAGTTCCCAAACTGATTCAGGGACTCCCCCAGGAAAAGATTCAGGAAAGAAACTTCCTAGCCTGCCCATTACTAGACAGTCTAGCATAGATGGTAATGATGATGAGCCACACCATACAAATAGTGTTGGCTCACATCATAGCAAAAGCATTTATTCACACCATACTGGTAGTGATGTTTCTGTAAGCCAAGCTGTTAGAATGATTTCTGTAAGGGACAGGTCTCCTTCTGTTCATTCCCATCATACCTCTGTATCTAAGAATGTCCCTCCCACCAACCCTGATGACAGAATGTTAGAGAGGGAACTCAATAAGTTGAGGGTGGAACAAACCAGACTGAAGCTTAAAAAGCAACAGCTGGATTTGGATAGACAGTCTTTTGAATTAGAGAAGGAAAGACAGAAGTTGGGTTTTGAAACCCATGGTGGCAGCAGCAGTATTCCCCATAGTCATACTGTGAAAGAGCATGATTCCAGGAATCTGCACAAGATAGTTCCCCCTTATAAGGAGGGGGATGACATTAACAAGTGGTTTGCTGCACTTGAGAGGGCCTGTGTTGTACAGGATGTCCCTCAAAGGCAGTGGGCTGCTATCCTATGGCTATCATTTAGTGGAAAAGGTAGGGATAGGCTCCTTACTGTGAAAGAAAGTGATGCCAATAATTTCAAAGTTCTTAAGAATGCACTCCTGGACGGTTATGGCTTAACCACTGAACAATACAGGATAAAGTTCAGAGAGACCAAAAAGGAGTCTTCACAAGACTGGGTTGATTTCATTGACCATTCAGTGAAGGCCCTGGAGGGGTGGTTACATGGCAGTAATGTTACTGATTATGACAGCCTGTATAACTTGATCCTGAGAGAGCATATTCTTAATAATTGTGTGTCTGATTTGTTGCACCAGTACTTGGTGGACTCTGATCTGACCTCTCCCCAAGAATTGGGAAAGAAGGCAGACAAATGGGTCAGAACAAGAGTGAACAGAAATGTTCATACAGGGGGTGACAAAGAGAACACTAAGAAGAAAGATGGTGAAAAATCTCAAGATAAGCATGGGGATAAGGGTAAAACCAAAGATTCCACTTCAAATCTTAAACACTCTTCAGGGGGTGGAGATAAAACAAATTCTTCCTCTTCTTCTCAACCTACACAATTTAAAAAGCCTTGGTGCTTTGTGTGTAAAAATAGAGGCCATAGGCCAGGGGATAAGTCCTGTCCAGGTAAACCCCCTGAGCCTACCACAACTAATACATCAAGCTCTAGTGCCCCTAGCAGTAGTGGTACTAGTGGTGGGACTGCTGGCAACAGTCAAGTTAAGGGCTTAGTTGAGTTCACTTATGGGTCCATAGTAGAAACTGGGGTAGTCAGTCCCAAGACAGTTTCAGTCACACCTAGTGGCATTGGCCTTGCCACACTGGCTGCTTGTCCCCTTACAATGGATAAGTACAGGCAGACAGTTTCAATAAATGGTGTTGAGGCCTTGGCCTACAGGGACACAGGTGCCAGTATCACTTTGGTGACTGAAAACCTAGTGCATCCTGAACAACACATCATTGGGCAACAGTATAAGATTATTGATGTCCATAACTCCACTAAGTTTCTTCCCTTAGCTATAATTCAGTTTAGTTGGGGTGGAGTTACTGGCCCTAAGCAGGTGGTGGTATCACCTAGCTTACCTGTAGACTGTCTCTTAGGTAATGACCTAGAGGCCTCAGGTTGGGCTGATGTAGAGTTTTATGCCCATGCAGCCATGCTGGGCATCCCTGAGGAATTGTTCCCTCTCATTTCTACTGAAATGAAAAAGCAGAGGAGAGAAGGCCTGAAAACTCAGGATCCCTCTCCATCAACAGGTAAAAAGGGTATCACAGTATCCCCTAACCACCCTACCATTCAGGATACCATTCCTGTGGTGGGAGAAACCTCTCCTGGGGTGGCACCTGTTCTAAGGGAATCATCAGCTGGCAAAGCTGGACTCCCTGAGGTAGAAGTACCTCTCTGTGGGATAACTAACATTGGTGAGAAAAAGAGCACCGTTTTAGTTAACATGGAGCATCCCTCCAACCCTCCCAGAGAAACTTTAGTGCAGAAACTCTGCACTGCCTCACAACACTTAGGACAGCATCCCTGCCCTAGTGTGGAGCTCATAGGACAGCATCCCTGCCCTGCTCCAACTCAAGAGAAACAACATCCCTGTTCTCTCTTCCAGCCATATGGACAAAGTTCTTGCCCAGCTATGGCTTTACTGAGACAGCATCCCTGTCTGGCATTTCCATCATTACAAATAGGTTCAGTGGATAATTCCCACTGCTCTAAACTAAAACTTACTGATAGAAACTCTGAAAATACATCTTCACATTGTTGCTTAGCTAAAGAACTTCAAACAGGGTGGTTTACATCCCCACAGGGAAGTAACCATATAGTGGATGATAAAGGGAGTAACCAGTCTATTGCAGAGCTACTCTCTACTTATCACCACTTAGACAATAAAGTCTCAACTGGCCAAGGTTAGCCTTATTGTCCTTCGTTTGGGGGGGGTTGTGTGAGAAAGTAGCCTCTTTCTAGCCTTGTTACCCCCACTTTTGGCCTGTTTGTGTGTGTATGTCAGGGAGTTTTCACTGTCTCACTGGGATCCTGCTAGCCAGGGCCCAGTGCTCATAGTGAAAACCCTATGTTTTCAGTATGTTTGTTATGTGTCACTGGGACTCTGCTAGTCAGGACCCCAGTGCTCATAAGTTTGTGGCCTATATGTATGTGTTCCCTGTGTAGTGCCTAACTGTCTCACTGAGGCTCTGCTAACCAGAACCTCAGTGGTTATGCTCTCTCTTTCAAATTGTCACTAACAGGCTAGTGACCAATTTTATCAATTTACATTGGCTTACTGGAACACCCTTATAATTCCCTAGTATATGGTACCGAGGTACCCAGGGTATTGGGGTTCCAGGAGATCCCTATGGGCTGCAGCATTTCTTTTGCCACCCATAGGGAGCACTGACAAATCTTACACAGGCCTGCCACTGCAGCCTGAGTGAAATAACGTCCACGTTATTTCACAGCCATTTTACACTGCACTTAAGTAACCTATAAGTCACCTATATGTCTAACCTTTACCTGGTAAAGGTTAGGTGCAAAGTTACTAAGTGTGAGGGCACCCTGGCACTAGGGACATTCTTAGATACATTCCACAGGTACCCTAGATTGGAAATCCACAGTTGTTGCATTGTTGGTTTGTGTCTTTCCTGCATTATTCCTCTATTACGACTTCTTTGTCTCTTGGGGAACTTCAGTGCACTTTGCACTCACTTTTCAGGGTCTTGGGGAGGGCTAGTTTTCTAACTCTCACTATTTTCTAATAGTCCCAGTGATCCTCTACAAGGTCACATAGGTTTGGGGTCCATTCGTGGTTCGCATTCCACTTTTGGAGTATATGGTTTGTGTTGCCCCTATCCCTATGTGTCTCCATTGCATCCTATTGTAACTATACATTGTTTGCACTGTTTTCTAAGACTATACTGCATATTTTTAGTACTGTGTACATATAACTTGTGTATATTTGCTATCCTCACTCTGAGGGTACACTCTGAGATACTGTGACATATTGTCATAAAAATAAAGTACCTTTATTTTTAGTAGAACTGTGTATTGTGTTTTCTTATGGTATTGTGCAAGTGACACTTGTGGTACTGTAGTAGCTTCACACGTCTCCTAGTTCAGCCTAAGCTGCTCTGCTAAGCTACCATTATCTATCAGCCTAAGCTGCTAGACACCCTATACACTAATAAGGGATAACTGGGCCTGGTGCAAGGTGCAAGTACCCCTTGGTACTCACTACAAGCCAGTCCAGCCTCCTACACCAGGGTGGTGCTAATGGACTTCAGGTCCTCCCTGATCCCCAGGTAGTGTTCCTCCTGCAGCCGCTGAGTCTCCTGAAAGTTTGCCAGTACCGCGCCCATGGCCTCCTGGGAATGGTGGTATGCTCCCATGATGTTGGAGAGTGCCTTGTGGAGTGTCGGTTCCCTCGGCCTGTCCTCCCCCTGTCGCACAGCAGTCCTTCCAGCTTCCCTGTTATCCTGTGCCTCTGTCCCCTGAACCATGTGCCCACTGCCACTGACCCCAGGTCCCTTATTTTCTTGGGTTTGTGGGTTTGCCTGGGTTCCCTGTAGTGGTGGACACACTGCTGATTGACGTGTCCTGGGGACAGAGGGATGGGCCCGCTGGGTTGGTGCTGTGGTGTTGTTTCCTGAGGGGAGAGGTTTTGTGGTGGCTTGTGACAGTTGCAGGGGAACCGACTGTCCAGAGGTCCCTGGTGGGCCGGGCTGGTCATCTTGATCCAGGCGTGCAGAGCTGCTGTCATCACTGTGTGCCTCTTCTGTGGGGGGACTGGATATGTCTGGCACCTCCTTTCCGGTGACGTTGGGTATCGGTCTTGTTGGGGTGTAAATGCATAGTTTTAGTATCTGTGTGTGCCATCTTGTGCATAGGGTGAGGTACCCTCTACTCCTGTGCTTGCATTCTTACGTTTGCCCTTTTGTAATAGTTGGTTTGGGGTCTGTGTGGGTATCTGTACTGGACATGCTTTGGTGATGGGGGTCCATGCTTAGGTGTTGCATGCAGGGCATTGGTATTGGGATGTGTGGGTTGTGAGAGTTGGGCATTTGTGAGGTGTTGTAGTGATGGGGGTGAGGGTGACGGTGGGGGTATGTGATGGCATGCAGGTGGGTTGGGGGAATTGGTACATAATATATGGCATACCAGAGTCCAGTCCTCCTGCTACTCCTGCAAGGCCCTCAGGGTGCAGTATTGCCAAGACTTGCTCCTCCCATGTTGTTAGTTGTGGGGGAGGAGGTGGGGGTTCACCACCAGTCCTCTGTACAACAATCTGGTGTCTGGATACTATGGAACGTACCTTCCCCCGTAGGTTGTTCCAACTTTTGCTGATGTCATCCCATGTTCTTGAATGCTGTCCCACTGCGTTGACCCTGTCAATGATTCTCCGCCATAGCTCCATCTTCCTAGAAATGGAGGTGTGCTGCACCTGTGATCTGAAAAGCTGTGGCTCTACCCGGATGATTTCCTCCACCATGACCCTGAGCTCCTCCTCAGAAAACTTGGGGTGTCTTTGAGGTGCCATGATGTTATGTTGGTGATGTGTGAGGTGCTGTTTATTGTGCTGTGTGATGTGTTGTGTTGGTGTGTGTTGTTTGAGGTGCGTGGATGTTGTATGAGTGATGGTGTTGTGTGCCTGTGGATGCTGGTGTTGTGTTTGCTATTCTCTCTCTCACAGCTTTTTTTAAAAAATGACGTAAGGGTTTGTGGGTAATGTGGGTGTGTGTTTTATAGTGTTGTGAGTGTGTGGGTGTGGTATGTGTATGTGTATCAGGTGTGTGTATTTGGAACTGTCCAATGTGGTTGTGTTTGGTAAATGTGTGTATATTTTGAGCGCAGCGGTGTGTACCGCCAATGGATTACCGCGGTTGAAAGACCGCCGCGTTGATTCGTGGGTCATGATAGTGTGGGCATATTCTTGTTGGCGTGACGGTTTAGGTTTTGTTATCATCAGTTTATCACTGACCTTTGGTGTGGCGGCCTTGTGTGGGTGTCTGTGTTGTGGTGGATTCCGAAATGTGGGTCGTAATACCTGTAGTGGAATTCCCCCGCCTCAACGGTCTGTTGGCGGCCTTCAGCACAGCGGAAAGCGGGATTTACCGCCGGGGTTGTCATGAGGGCCTATATCCTCTGAGATATTTTTGCCACATTGTCACTAAAATGATGTACCTTTATTTTTAGTAACTCTGAGTATTGTGATTCTTATGATATAGTGCCATATGACATAAGTGGTATTGTAGGAGCTTTACATGGCTCCTAGTTCAGCCTAAGCTGTTCTGCTACAGCTACCTCCATCAGCCTAAGCTGCTAGAACACTACTAATCTACTGATAAGGGATAACTGGACCTGGCACAAGGTGTAGGTACCATCAGGTACCCACTGTCAACATCTTGGCAGTGCGCGCTCTACGGGCGACTGGAATGCAAAAACTCTGCACTCTCAAGACAACGTAATTTATGCATTGTGCTGATCTGCTGTTGTTTAACCTTTTGCATTGCAGAGTTTAATCCTGAAGACTTATGTTCAAGGTGCTTTTAAATACTGTTCATTTGCAATGTATTGCTGCAGACTTTCAGAGTGTGTCAGAGTGTGGTCCATTTCCAGGGCCTTCTAGAAGCTTTCCCTGCAGCATGCCTGGGTGTGGTTTGTGGGCTGGGCCAAGACTCTATATAAGGGAGCCAGCCTAGCTCCACGTGCTCACTATTCAGAGGTCCCGGTGCAGAGCAGCAGCAACTTCCTGAGCTCCTGTTTCAGAGGCCTACTTTGATCTTCCAAATCCGCAATGTGCGCAATTCATGTTCTTGCATTCTAAGAATCTATAGTGCTAGAAATCTGGATGTTAAATTCTATGTGCATGTAAGGTCTTTAGTACAATTCCTATTGTTTTCCAAGTAATGTTTGGATGTCCTTTATCCTCATGTAATGAGGCCGTGTTTGTTCTGGGACATTGTTCTGGAAGGCTCTTGTATTCCTAGAACAGTATGTTTCAATTCATGAAAATTCCATTTGAACCATTGTATTAACCATTTTTGATTCTTTTCCAGGTACCTAGATTTAGTGAGGCCTAATTTGAGTCTAGTTCTAGGCCATTCATGTTTCCTTAGTCTAGGTATTATTTAATGTTCCGAGTATCACAGAACTCTAGACTCAACAGAGTGTTATTTCATTTTCCGAGTATCACTGAAATCTAGATTCAACAGTGTGTTATTTCATGTTCCGAGTATCACTGAACTCTAAACTCAACAGAGTGTTATTTCGTTTTCCGAGTATCAATGAACTCTAGACTCAACAGAGTGTTCTTTCATGTTCCGAGTATCACTGAAGTCTAGACTCAACAGAGTGTTATTTCATGTTCTGAGTATCTCTGAACTCTAGATTCAACAGAGTGTTATTTCATGTTTCAGGTATCACTGAACTCTAGACACAACAGAGTGTTATTTCATGTTCCGAATGTCATAGAACTCTGGACCCCATAGAGTGTTGTTTCATGTTCCAAGTATCATTGAACCCTTGATTCAACAGAGAGTTTTTATGAATCTAAATGTGGTTTTGAATCTGATGTTGTGTTGTTTAAGCTTTTGCTTCCCACAGGTCTCCTTCCCCGCTGTTCCCTTCCTAATCCCCTTTTCCCCACTTGGACTCTCTTAGACTCTGTGACATTCTAATCAGAGTATTGGAGCTGTCTTGTGGTGGACGTGTTGGGAACGTGTGCAGACCCCGAGGATCTGGAGACTCTGACACCCACTATAAGCCAGGCCAGCCTCCTACATTGGTGGTGCAGCGGTGGGATAAGTACTTGTAACTGCTTTATCACTTTGTCTTTGGCTTAAAAATATATACAGTTAACCTAAACAGTTTAACTTTCTTTCTATAAACTTTCTAAAAAGTTTCAAAAAAGTTTTGAAAAGTTTTGAAAAGTTTGAAAAGTTTTTCTCTCTTCTTTAAAAGTTTCTTGTGAGAGAAGAGGGCTGATTTCAGAGGCCCCATAACTTTTTGGCTCCCTTTTCCACTTTTTTCTGGTGTTTTCCTGACTCTGATGGTGCCCTGGGTACTGCTAACCAGTCCCAGGGCCTGTGCTATGTGTAAAATCAGTATGCAAATTAGGCTAATTATAATTGGCTAAGTCAACCTACCTATAAGACCCTAGTATATGGTAGGGCATGGAGGTTTAGGGACCCCAGCATAGGTAGTGCCCCCATAGGTGCACTGCGGAGGTGCCCAGTGTCATTTTAAAGGCAGGCCTGCCTTGCTGGCAGCTTTTAAATTAAAGTTACATGCAAATTCGACTTTGGAATTAAAAGTAGTTCCAAAGTCCTAAACTACCTTATTTTTACATATAAGTCACCCCTAAGGTGTGCCCTATGTGCCCCTAGGGCTGGGTGCCATGTAACTATAAGCAGGGACCTTATAAAAATAGTTTTATAAGCCCTGGTGATGTAAAACAGCCAAATTCGTTTTTCCCTTATGTAGTGAATGGCCTCTATAGGCTAGAATGGGGAGACTTTATTTTAATTATAAAAGTCCCCTTAAGTAACAGATGAATTGTTATAATAAATCCCACAATTTCCAGTTGTTTGATGTAATATAACTTGTTCAGGTAATGAGTTTTAAACTTTACCTGAAAAGTTGCCAACTTCAGCCCTGCAGTGTTTTTGCTGCTGTGCTCTGATTGGCCAGCCTCTGGCAGCCAGGCCAGGCTGTCTTGATGAGGTGTGAAGTGGCCTGGCTCCACACAAAGAGATGTGCCTGGGGGGAGGAGATCTCCCCCTCAGCAAATGGTGAAGCAGGAAGGGGGAGGGCTGCCAAACTGGTCTTCAAAGGCAGAGAAGGACATTTGGAGCAACCCAGCAACACCCTCACATCCTGCAAACCCAGACAATTACGTGCCCCGTTGATTAGATGAGGAGAGGGCAGGAAAGGGGTGTGTTTAGGATTTTTAGCCACACCAGTGGGTGGGCTCAGCCAGATGAAACCTCCAAAAATCACTTTCAGCCATGATGGCTTTTTGAGGAATGTTGCTCCCTGGGATTGATTTTAGCCACACTTCCCAGGAAGTGGTCATCACAGGGGGAAGGACCCTGCCCCTGATTGGAGAACCAGGACCCCCCTGTTTTTCACCCAGGAGCAGGGATACAACTGGCAGACCTGCACCCACACCTCAGATTCCTATCAGATTCCAACAAGGAAGAACTACAGGAGAAGAAGGACTGCCCTGCTGGACCCCTGACCTGCACCTGGACACTACACTCTGGAGGACTGCACCAGCTGCACACTTGGGATTCATCATTAAAAGGAATTTACCTGTGTTCTATTGCTTCAAGAAAGGACTTCCTGTTTACTACAGGTACAAAGGAGCTGCCGAGAGTCCCCTGCATCAAGTCCTGCAAGCAGAGCCCAGCTGACCAGTGTCCAGTGGCCATTTGAGGATTCTGACCAGGTGCATTCTGGGAATTTTAGTCCCAACTCACAAAGAGCAACTCAGAGCTTCTGGAACCTTGGATCAAGTTGTGGACACTTCAAGGACACAAAAAGGACCTCTGGAAGAAGATCCAGAAGTTTGGAGATGTTTGGAGCAACTTGTAGGAGGCTGGCCTGGCTTATAGTGGGTACCAAGGGTACTTACACTCTGTGCCAGGTCCAGTTATCCCTTATAAGTGTAGAAGAGGTGTTTCTAGCAGCTTAGGCTGATAGAAGGTAGCTATGGAATGTAGGAGGCTGGACTGGATTGTAGTGAGTACCAAGGGGTACTTGCACCTTCCACCAGGCCCAGTTATCCCTTATTAGTGTATAGGGTGTCTAGCAGCTTAGGCTGATAGATAATGGTAGCTTAGCAGAGCAGCTTAGACTGAACTAGGAGACGTGTGAAGCTACTACAGTACCACAAGTGTCACTTGCACAATATCATAAGAAAACACAATACACAGTTATACTAAAAATAAAGGTACTTTATTTTTATGACAATATGCCAAAGTATCTCAGAGTGTACCCTCAGAGTGAGGATAACAAATATACACAAGTTATATGTACACAGTACTAAAAATATGCAGTATAGTCTTAGAAAACAGTGCAAACAATGTATAGTTACAATAGGATGCAATGGAGACACATAGGGATAGGGGCAACACAAACCATATACTCCAAAAGTGGAATGCGAACCACAAATGGACCCCAAACCTATGTGACCTTGTAGAGGGTCGCTGGAACTATTAGAAAATAGTGAGGGTTAGAAAAATAGCCCACCCCAAGACCCTGAAAAGTGAGTGCAAAGTGCACTAAAGTTCCCCCAAAGACAGAGAAGTCGTGATAGAGGAATAATGCAGGAAAGACACAAACCAACAATGCAACAACAATGGATTTCCAATCTAGGGTACCTGTGGAACAAGGGGACCAAGTCCAAAAGTCATAAGCAAGTCAGAGATGGGCATATGCCCAGGAAATGCCAGCTGTGGGTGCAAAGAAGCTTCTACTGAACAGAAGAAGCTGAGGATTCTGCAGGAACGACAAGGGCTAGAAACTTCCCCTTTCGAGGATGGATTTTACACGTCGTGAAGAGTCGCGCAGAAGTCTTTTCCCGCCGAAAGAATGCCAACAAGCCTTGCTAGCTGCAAATCGTGTGGTTAGCGTTTTTGGATGCTGCTGTGGCCCAGGAGGGACCAGGAGGTCGCAAATTGGACCAGGAGGAAGAGGAACATCGAGCAAGACAACGAGCCATCTCAGCAGCAGGTAGCACCTGGAGAAGTGCCAGAAACAGGCACTACGAGGATGCATGAAACAGTGCTCACCCGAAGTTACACAAAGGAGTCCCACGTCGCCGGAGACCAACTTAGAAAGTCGTGCAATGCAGATTAGAGTGCCGTGGACCCAGGCTTGGCTGTGCACAAAGGATTTCCGCCGGAAGTGCACAGGGGCCGGAGAAGTTGCAAAAGTCACGGTTACCAACAATGCAGTCTGGCGTGGGGAGGCAAGGACTTACCTCCACCAAACTTGGACTGAAGAGTCACTGGACTGTGGGAGTCACTTGAACAAAGTTTCTGGATTCAAGGGACCTCGCTCGTCATGCTGAGAGGAGACCCAAGGGACCGGTAATGCCGCTTTTTGGTGCCTGCGGTTGCAGGGGGAAGATTCCGTCGACCCACGGGAGATTTCTTCTGAGCTTCTAGTGCAGAGAGGAGGCAGACT
Organism: Pleurodeles waltl; assembly: GCF_031143425.1. Lineage (NCBI taxonomy): Eukaryota > Metazoa > Chordata > Amphibia > Caudata > Salamandridae > Pleurodeles > Pleurodeles waltl. The sequence goes on from NC_090439.1 coordinate 1,190,117,292, forward strand.
ACCCCCATAGCATGCACCACCAGGAAAACAGTCGAGAAGGCGGCAGGATCAGCGTTACAGAGTTGCAGTAGTCGTCTTTGCTACTATGTTGCAGTTTTGCAGGCTTCCAGCGCGGTCAGCAGTCGATTCCTTGGCAGAAGGTGAAGAGAGAGATGCAGAGGAACTCTGATGAGCTCTTGCATTCGATATCTAAAGTTTCCCCAGAGACAGAGACCCTAAATAGCCAGAAAAGAGGGTTTGGCCACCTAGGAGAGAGGATAGGCTACTAACACCTGAAGGAGCCTATCAGAAGGAGTCTCTGACGTCACCTGGTGGCACTGGCCACTCAGAGCAGTCCAGTGTGCCAGCAGCACCTCTGTTTCCAAGATGGCAGAGGTCTGGAGCACACTGGAGGAGCTCTGGACACCTCCCAGGGGAGGTGCAGGTCAGGGGAGTGGTCACTCCCCTTTCCTTTGTCCAGTTTCGCGCCAGAGCAGGGGCTAAGGGGTCCCTGAACCGGTGTAGACTGGCTTATGCAGAATTGGGCACATCTGTGCCCAAGAAAGCATTTCCAGAGGCTGGAGGAGGCTACTCCTCCCCTGGCTTCACACCATTTTCCAAAGGGAGAGGGTGTAACACCCTCTCTCAGAGGAAGTCCTTTGCTCTGCCATCCTGGGACAAGCCTGGCTTGACCCCAGGGGGGCAGAAACCTGTCTGAGGGGTTGGCAGCAGCAGCAGCTGCAGTGAAACCCCAGAAAAGGCAGTTTGGCAGTTCCAGGGTCTGTGCTACAGACCACTGGGATCATGGAATTGTGCCAACAATGCCAGGATGGCATAGAGGGGGCAATTCCATAACCTTAGACATGTTACATGGCCATATTCGGAGTTACCATTGTGAAGCTACATATAAATGTAGTGACCTATATGTAGTGCACGCGTGTAATTGTGTCCCCGCACTCACAAAGTTCAGGGAATTGGCCCTGAACAATGTGGGGGCACCTTGGCTAGTGCCAGGGTGCCCTCACACTAAGTAACTTTGCACCTAACCTTTACCAGGTAAAGGTTAGACACATAGGTGACTTATAAGTTACTTAAGTGCAGTGTAAAATGGCTGTGAAATAACGTGGACGTTATTTCACTCAGGCTGCAGTGGCAGGCCTGTGTAAGAATTGTCAGAGCTCCCTATGGGTGGCAAAAGAAATGCTGCAGCCCATAGGGATCTCCTGGAACCCCAATACCCTGGGTACCTCATTACCATATACTAGGGAATTATAAGGGTGTTCCAGTAGCCAATGTGAATTGGTAAAATTGGTCACTAGCCTGTCAGTGACAATTTGAAAGAAATGAGAGAGCATAACCACTGAGGTTCTGATTAGCAGAGCCTTAGTGAGACAGTTAGTCACTACACAGGAAACACATTCAGGCACACTTATGAGCACTGGGGCCCTGGAGAACAGGGTCCCAGTGACACATACAACTAAAACAACATATATACAGTGAAAAATGGGGGTAACATGCCAGGCAAGATGGTACTTTCCTACACAACCCCCCCCAAACGAAGGACAATAAGACTAGCCATGACCTGATGAGTCTTCATTGTCTAAGTGGAAATATCTGGAGAGTCCATCTGCATTGGAGTGGCTACTCCCAGGTCTATGTTCCACTGTTTAGTCCATTCCCTGTAGGGATATGGACCACCTCAACAATTTAGGATTTTCACCTTTCATTTGTTTTAGCCAAAGTAGAGGTTTGTGGTCTGTCTGAACAATGAAGTGAGTGCCAAACAGGTATGGCCTCAACTTCTTCAGTGCCCAGACAACAGCAAAGGCCTCCCTCTCCATGGCAGACCAACGCTTTTCTCTAGGGGTCAACCTCCTACTAATAAAAGCAACAGGTTGATCCTGGCCCTCAGAATTAAGTTGTGATAGGACTGCCCCTCCTCCTAATTCAGATGCATCAGTTTGGACATAGAATTTTTTAGAGTAACAAGGGCTTTTCAGGACAGGTGCAGAGCACATGGCCTGCTTCAGCTCCTCAAAAGCTTTCTGACAGTTTGCTGTCCATAATACCTTTTTAGGCATCTTCTTGGACGTGAGGTCATTAAGAGGGGCTGCAATGGAGCCATAGTTCTTAATGAACCTCCTGTAGTACCCAGTGAGGCCTAGGAAGGCTCTCACCTGAGTCTGTGTAGTAGGGGGAACCCAATCAATAATTGTTTGGATTTTCCCCTGTAGTGGTGCAATCTGTTCTCCACCAACAAGGTGTCCCAGATAAACCACCTTACCCTGCCCTATCTGGCACTTTGAAGCCTTGATAGTGAGGCCTGCCTTTTGCAGGGCCTCCAGAACTTTCCATAGGTGGACCAGGTGATCATCCCAGCTGGAGCTAAAGACAGCTATATCGTCCAAATATGCTCCACTGAAAGCTTCCAGCCCTTGCAGGACTGTGTTCACCAACCTCTGAAAAGTGGCAGGTGCATTTTTCAAGCCAAAAGGCATTACAGTGAACTGGTAATGTCCTCCAATGGTTGAAAATGCTGTTTTAGGTTTAGCATCTTCTGATAATTTGATCTTCCAATACCCTGCAGTCAAATCAAAAGTGCTTAGATACTTGGCAGATGCCAGTGTATCTATGAGCTCATCTGCCCTGGGTATAGGGTGAGCATCAGTTTTGGTTACTAAGTTGAGACCTCTATAGTCTACACAAAACCGCATTTCCTTCTTTCCATCTTTGGAATGGGGTTTTGGTACAAGTACCACAGGAGAAGCCCATGGACTTTCAGAGTGCTCAACCACTCCTAGTTCTAACATTTTCTGGACCTCTTGCTTTATGCAGTCCCTGACATGGTCAGGCTGCCTATAGATCTTACTTTTGACAGGCAAGCTGTCTCCAGTATCTATAGTGTGCTCACACCAAGAAGTGGTACCTGGCACAGTAGAGAAGAGTTCAGAGAATTGATCTAGGAGATTTATGCAATGGTCTTTCTGCTCAGCAGTAAGACAATCAGCCAAAACTACACCTTCCACAAGAGCATCTTGTTCTGTGGAAGAGAAGAGATCAGTTAGAGGATCACTGTCTTCTTCCTGTCCCTCATCAGTTGCCATGAGCAGGGTGAGATCAGCCCTGTCATAGTAGGGTTTCAGGCGGTTGACATGGAGCACCCTAAGGGGACTCCTGGCAGTGCCTAAGTCAACTAAATAAGTGACTTCACCCTTTTTCTCAACAATTGTGTGGGGTCCACTCCATTTGTCTTGGAGTGCTCTTGGGGCCGCAAGCTCCAAGACCCACACTTTCTGTCCTGGTTGGTACTGCACCAAAACAGCCTTCTGATCATGCCATTGCTTCTGGAGCTCTTGGCTGGCCTGAAGGTTCTTACTGCCCTTTTTCATATACTCAGCCATCCTTGATCTGAGGCCAAGTACATAATCCACAATATCCTGCTTAGGAGCTTTTAAAGGTTGTTCCCAACCCTCCTTTACAAGTGTTAGTGGACCCCTAACAGGGTGTCCAAAAAGAAGTTCAAAGGGGCTAAAGCCCACTCCTTTCTGGGGTACCTCCCTGTAGGCAAAAAGGAGGCATGGTAAAAGGATATCCCATCTCCTGCGGAGTTTTTCAGGGAGACCCATAATCATGCCTTTGAGAGTTTTGTTAAATCTCTCCACCAGTCCATTTGTTTGTGGATGATAGGGTGTAGTGAATTTATAAGTTACACCACACTCCTTCCACATGGCCTTTAAGTATGCAGACATGAAATTGCTTCCCCTGTCTGATACTACTTCCTTTGGGAAGCCCACCCTGGAAGATATTCCCAGGAGGGCCTTTGCCACTGCAGGAGCTGTAGTGGTCCTTAAAGGAATAGCTTCAGGGTATCTTGTGGCATGGTCCACTACCACCAAGATGAATCTATTGCCTGAAGCAGTAGGAGGGTCAAGGGGGCCAACTATGTCAACCCCTACCCTTTCAAAGGGAACCCCAACCACAGGCAGTGGAATAAGGGGTGCCTTTGGAGTTCCACCTGTCTTGCCACTGGCTTGACAGGTTTCACAGGACTTACAAAATTCCTTTGTGTCCTCAGACATTCTAGGCCAATGAAACAGGGGAACAAGCCTGTCCCAAGTTTTCATTTGTCCTAGATGCCCAGCTAGGGGAATGTCGTGTGCCAGAATTAGGAGGAACTTTCTGTACTCCTGAGGAATCACTAATCTCCTGGCAGCTCCAGGTTTAGGATCCCTATGCTCAGTGTACAAGAGGTTGTCCTCCCAGTAAACTCTGTGAGAGTCACTGACATCCCCATTAGCCTGTTTGACAGCTTGCTGTCTTAGACCCTCTAATGTGGGACAGGTTTGCTGTGCCACACTCAGCTCCTCTCTGGCAGGCCCCCCCTTCACCCAAAAGCTCAGCAGTATCTGCTTCAAGCTCCTCTGGTGTAGGTTCTGCACAGGGAGGGAATTTTTCTTCCTCTGAAGTAGAATCCACTGTAGAGGGAGGGATAGTAGGAAGTGGTTTTCTTCTACTAGCCCTAGCTTTAGGGAGCACTTGGTCCATTGTTCCAGGATCCAAGCTTCCCTGTCCTTTTTACTTTTTGGCCTGAGCCCTTGTCAAAGCAAAAATATGCCCTGGGATGCCCAGCATTGCTGCATGGGCCTCCAACTCCACATCTGACCAAGCTGATGTCTCCAAATCATTTCCTAGTAGACAGTCTACAGGTAACTCTGTGGCTACCACAACTTTCTTTGGACCAGTAACCCCCCCCAGTTGAGATTTACAACAGCCATGGGGTGGCTAAGTGTGTTGTTGTGAGCATCGGTTACTTGGTACTGGTGACCAAGTAGGTGTTGTTCAGGGTGGACCAGTTTCTCTATGACCATAGTCACACTGGCACCAGTGTCCCTGTAGGCCTGAACCTCAACACCATTTATTAGGGGTAGCTGCTTGTACTTATCCATATTAAGGGGACAAGCAACTAAGGTGGCTAAATCAATAGCCCCCTCAGAGACTAACACAGCCTCTGTGGTCTCCCTAACAAGACCAACCCCAACTAAGTTACCAATAGTGAGCCCAGCTACTCCCTTGGATTGGCTATTAGTAGGTTTGCTCCCACCACCACTGCTATTAGTAGGGACACTAGGGGTAGAAGTAGGGGTTGTAGTGGTAGGAGCGTTGGTGCTTTTCTTTGGACAACTGGGATCTGTTGTTCAATGGCCTTTTATCTTACATAAATGGCACCATGGTTTCTTTTCCTTGTTCTGATTTGAAGAGGATTTGGGCCCACCACCCCCACCAGAGTGTTTTTGTGGGCCTGATGAAGACTCATTTTTAGATTTGTCCCCACCCTTGTCAGAAGACTTACCATCCTTCTTCTTGCCATCTTTGTCACCCCCTGTATGAACTTTTCTGTTCACCCTTGTTCTGACCCATTTGTCTGCCTTCTTTCCCAATTCTTGGGGATAGGTCAGATCAGAGTCCACCAAGTACTGGTGCAACAAATCAGACACACAATTATTAAGAATATGCTCTCTCAGGATTAAGTTATACAGGCTGTCATAATCAGTAACTTTACTGCCATGTAACCACCCCTCAAAGGCCTACACTGAATGGTCAATGAAATCAACCCAGTCTTGTGAAGACTCCTTTTTGGTCTCTCTGAACTTTATCCTGTATTGTTCAGTGGTTAAGCCATAACCATCCAGGAGTGCATTCTTAAGAACATGGAAATTATTGGCATCACTTACTTTCACAGTAAGGAGCCTATCCTTACCTTTTCCACTAAATGATAGCCATAGGATAGCAGCCCACTGCCTTTGAGGGACATCCTGTACAACACAGGCCCTCTCAAGTGCAGCAAACCACTTGTTAATGTCATCCCCCTCCTTATAAGGGGGAACAATCTTGTGCAGATTCCTGGAATCATGCTCTTTTACAGGATGACTATGGGGAATACTGCTGCTGCCACCATGGGTATCTAAACCCAACTTCTGTCTTTCCTTCTCTAGTTCAAAAGATTGTCTATCCAAATCCAGCTGTTGCTTTTTAAGCTTCAGTCTGGTTTGTTCCACCCTCAACTTATTGAGTTCCCTCTCTAACATTCTGTCATCAGGGTTGGTGGGAGGGACATTCCTAGATACTGAGGTATGATGGGAATGAACAGAAGGAGACCTGTCCCTTACAGAAGCCACCCTAACAGCTTGGTTAACAGAAACATCACTACCAGTATGGTGAGAATAAATGCTTTTGCTATGATGTGAGACAACACTATTTGTATGGTGTGGCTCATCATCATTACCAACTATGATAGACTGTCTAGTAATGGGCAGGCTAGGAAGTTTCTTCCCTGAATCTTTTCCTGGGGGAGTCCCTGGATCAGATTGGGAACCATTAGCTACTTTTTCAACAGATGGGGCACTTATTGCCTTATCTTGTTCTCTAAGCATGTTAATTAACAATTCCAAGGAAGGATTCTTCCCTACACTCAAACCTCTCTCTATGTAGAGACTCCTTGCTCCTTTCCAGCTAAGGTGATTGTAGGAAAGTACCACCTTGCCTGGCATCTTACCCCCATTGTTCACTGTATATATGTTGTTTTAGTTGAATGTGTCACTGGGACCCTGTTCTCCAGAGCCCCAGTGCTCATAAGTGTGCCTGAATGTGTTACCTGTGTAGTGACTAACTGTCTCACTGAGGCTCTGCTAATCAGAACCTCAGTGGTTATGCTCTCTCATTTCTTTCAAATTGTCACTAACAGGCTAGTGACCAATTTTACCAATTTATATTGGCTACTGGAACACCCTTATAATTCCCTAGTATATGGTACTAAGGTACCCAGGGTATTGCAGGTTATTGGGGTTCCAGGAGATCCCTATGGGCTGCAGCATTTCTTTTGCCACTCATAGGGAGCTCTGACAATTCTTACACAGGACTGCCACTGCAGCCTGAGTGAAATAACGTCCACGTTATTTCACAGCCATTTTACACTGCACTTAAGTAACTTATAAGTCACCTATATGTCTAACCTTTACCTGGTAAAGGTTAGGTGCAAAGTTACTTAGTGTGAGGGCACCCTGGCACTAGCCAAGGTGCCCCCACATTGTTCAGGGCCAATTCCCCTGACTTTGTGAGTGCGGGGACACCATTACACGCGTGCACTACATATAGGTCACTACCTATATGTAGCTTCACAATGGTAACTCCGAATATGGCCATGTAACATGTCTAAGATCATGGAATTGCCCCCTCTATGCCATCCTGGCATTGTTGGCACAATTCCATGATCCCAGTGGTCTGTAGCACAGACCCTGGTACTGCCAAACTGCCTTTCCTGGGGTTTCACTGCAGCTGCTGCTGCTGCCAACCCCTCAGACAGGTTTCTGCCCCCCTGGGGTCAGGCCAGGCTTGTCCCAGGATGGCAGAACAAAGGACTTCCTCTGAGAGAGGGTGTTACACCCTCTCCATTTGGAAAATGGTGTGAAGGCAGGGGAGGAGTAGCCTCCCCCAGCCTCTGGAAATGCTTTCATGGGCACAGATGTGCCCAATTCTGCATAAGCCAGTCTACACCGGTTCAGGGACCCCTTAGCCCTGCTCTGGCGTTAAACAGGACAAAGGAAAGGGGAGTGACCACTCCCCTGACCTGCACCTCCCCTGGGAGGTGTCCAGAGCTCCTCCAGTGTGCTCCAGACCTCTGCCGTCTTGGAAACAGAGGTGCTGCTGGCACACTGGACTGCTCTGAGTGGCCAGTGCCACCAGGTGACGTCAGAGACTCCTTCTGATAGGCTCCTTCAGGTGTTAGTAGCCTATCCTCTCTCCTAGGTAGCCAAACCCTCTTTTCTGGCTATTTAGGGTCTCTGTCTCTGGGGAAACTTTAGATAACGAATGCAAGAGCTCATCAGAGTTCCTCTGCATCTCTCTCTTCACCTTCTGCCAAGGAATCGACTGCTGACCGCGCTGGAAGCCTGCAAAACTGCAACATAGTAGCAAAGACGACTACTGCAACTCTGTAACGCTGATCCTGCCGCCTTCTCGACTGTTTTCCTGGTGGTGCATGCTGAGGGGGTAGTCTGCCTCCTCTCTGCACTAGAAGCTGCAAAGAAATCTCCCGTGGGTCGACAGAATCTTCCCCCTGCAACCGCAGGCACCAAAAAGCTGCATTACTGGTCCCTTGGGTCTCCTCTCAGCACGACGAGCGAGGTCCCTTGAATCCAGCAACTCTGTCCAAGTGACTCCCACAGTCCAGTGACTCTTCAGTCCAAGTTTGGTGGAAGTAAGTCCTTGCCTCCCCACGCCAGACTGCATTGTTGGTAACCGCGACTTTTGCAACTTCTCCGGCCCCTGTGCACTTCCGGCGGGAATCCTTTGTGCACAGCCAAGCCTGGGTCCATGGCACTCTAACCTGCATTGCTCGACTTTCTAAGTGGGTCTCCGGCGACGTGGGACTCCTTTGTGTAACTTTGGGTGAGCATCATTTCACAAATCTTTGTAGTGCCTGTTTCTGGCACTTCTCCGGGTGCTACCTGCTGCTGAGAGAGCTCTTTGTCTTGCTCAACGTCCCCTCTTCCTCCTGGTCCAATTTGCGACCTCCTGGTCCCTCCTGGGCCACAGCAGCGTCCAAAAACGCTAACTGCACGATTTGCAGCTAGCAAGGCTTGTTGGCATTCTTTCGGCGGGAAAACATTTCTGCACGACTCTCAACGGCGAGTGGGATCGGTCCACCAAAGGGGAAGTCTCTAGCACTTTTCGTTCCTGCAGAAACCTCTGCTTCTTCTGTCCAGTAGAAGCTCCTTTGCACCCACAGCTGGCATTTCCTGGGGATTTGCCCATCTCCGACTTGCTTGTGACTTTTGGACTTGGTCCCCTTGTTCCACAGGTACCCTAGATTGGAAATCCATCGTTGTTGCATTGTTGGTTTGTGTCTTTCCTGCATTATTCCTCTATCACGACTTCTTTGTCTTCTGGGGAACTTTAGTGCACTTTGCACTCACTTTTCAGGGTCTTGGGGAGGGTTAATTTTCTAACTCTCACAATTTTCTAATAGTCCCAGCGACCCTCTACAAGGTCACATAGGTTGGGGGTCCATTCGTGGTTCGCATTCCACTTTTGGAGTATATGGTTTGTGTTGCCCCTATCCCTATGTGTCTCCATTGCATCCTATTGTAACTATACATTGTTTGCACTGTTTTCTAAGACTATACTGCATATTTTTAGTACTGTGTACATATAACTTGTGTATATTTGCTATCCTCATTCTGAGGGTACACTCTGAGATACTTTGGCATATTGTCATAAAAATAAAGTACCTTTATTTTTAGTATAACTGTGTATTGTGTTTTCTTATGATATTGAGCAAGTGACACTTGTGGTACTGTAGTAGCTTCACACGTCTCCTAGTTCAGCCTAAGCTGCTCTGCTAAGCTACCATTATCTATCAGCCTAAGCTGCTAGACACCCTATACACTAATAAGGGATACCTGGGCCTGGTGCAAGGTGTAAGTACCCCTTGGTACTCACTACAAGCCAGTCCAGCCTCCTACATTGGTTGTGCAGTGGTGGGATAAGTGCTTTGAGACTACTTACCACTCTTGTCATTGTACTTTTCATAAGAGAAAAATATACAAAACAAGTTCAGTGTATGTACACATAGCTAAAAAGTCTTGCATTTCCTCTTTTCACTGTTTTCTAAGTGCTGAAAAGTTCTTCTAAACTTTCAAAAAGTTCTTAAAAGTTTAAAAAGTTTTTTTCTGTCTTTCCAAAAAGTTCTGAAAACTTTTTTCTCTTTTTCTATCACTTTAACTCTCTCTAAAAATGTCTGGCACAGGCCAAAATGCTGATCTGTCCAAACTTGCATATGATCACCTTAGCTGGAAAGGAGCAAGGAGTCTCTGCATAGAGAGAGGTTTGAGTGTAGGGAAGAATCCTTCCTTGGAATTGTTAATTAACATGCTTAGAGAACAAGATAAGGCAATAAGTGCCCCATCTGTTGAAAAAGTAGCTAATGGTTCCCAATCTGATCCAGGGACTCCCCCAGGAAAAGATTCAGGAAAGAAACTTCCTAGCCTGCCCATTACTAGACAGTCTAGCATAGTTGGTCATGATGATGAGCCACACCATACAAATAGTGTTGTCTCACATCATAGCAAAAGCATTTATTCTCACCATACTGGTAGTGATGTTTCTGTTAACCAAGCTGTTAGGGTGGCTTCTGTAAGGGACAGGTCTCCTTCTGTTCGTTCCCATCATACCTCTGTATCTAGGAATGTCCCTCCCACCAACCCTGATGACAGAATGTTAGAGAGGGAACTCAATAAGTTGAGGGTGGAACAAACCAGACTGAAGCTTAAAAAGCAACAGCTGGATTTGGATAGACAGTCTTTTGAACTAGAGAAGGAAAGACAGAAGTTGGGTTTAGATATCCATGGTGGCAGCAGCAGTATTCCCCATAGTCATCCTGTAAAAGAGCATGATTCCAGGAATCTGCACAAGATAGTTCCCCCTTATAAGGAGGGGGATGACATTAACAAGTGGTTTGCTGCACTTGAGAGGGCCTGTGTTGTACAGGATGTCCCTCAAAGGCAGTGGGCTGCTATCCTATGGCTATCATTTAGTGGAAAAGGTAGGGATAGGCTCCTTACTGTGAAAGAAAATGATGCTAATAATTTCCAAGTTCTTAAGAATGCACTCCTGGATGGTTATGGCTTAACCACTGAACAATACAGGATAAAGTTCAGAGAGACCAAAAAGGAGTCTTCACAAGACTGGGTTGATTTCATTGACCATTCAGTGAAGGCCTTGGAGGGGTGGTTACATGGCAGTAAAGTTACTGATTATGACAGCCTGTATAACTTAATCCTGAGAGAGCATATTCTTAATAATTGTGTGTCTGATTTGTTCCACCAGTACTTGGTGGACTCTGATCTGACCTCTCCCCAAGAATTGGGAAAGAAGGCAGACAAATGGGTCAGAACAAGGGTGAACAGAAAAGTTCATACAGGTGGTGACAAAGAGAACAATAAGAAGAAAGATGGTGAAAAATCTCAAGATAAGCATGGGGATAAGGGTAAAACCAAAGATCCCACTTCAAATCTTAAACACTCTTCAGGGGGTGGGGATAAAACAAATTCTTCCTCTTCTTCTCAACCTACACAATTTAAAAAGCCTTGGTGCTTTGTGTGTAAAAATAGAGGCCATAGGCCAGGGGATAAGTCCTGTCCAGGTAAACCCCCTGAGCCTACCACCACTAATACATCAAGCTCTAGTGCCCCTAGCAGTAGTGGTACTAGTGGTGGGACTGCTGGCAACAGTCAAGTTAAGGGTGTAGTTGGGTTCACTTATGGGTCCATAGTAGAAACTGGGGTAGTCACTCCCAAGACAGTTTCTGTCACACCTAGTGGCATTGGCCTTGCCACACTGGCTGCTTGTCCCCTTACAATGGATAAGTACAGGCAGATAGTTTCAATAAATGGTGTTAAGGCTTTGGCCTACAGGGACACAGGTGCCAGTATCACTTTGGTGACTGAAAACCTAGTGCACCCTGATCAACACATCATTGGACAACAGTATAAGATTATTGATGTCCATAACTCCACTAAGTTTCTTCCCTTAGCTATAATTCAGTTTAGTTGGGGTGGAGTTACTGGCCCTAAGCAGGTGGTGGTATCACCTAGCTTACCTGTAGACTGTCTCTTAGGAAATGACCTAGAGGCCTCAGGTTGGGCTGATGTAGAGTTTTATGCCCATGCAGCCATGCTGGGCATCCCTGAGGAATTGTTCCCTCTCATTTCTACTGAAATGAAAAAGCAAAGGACAGAAGGCCTGAAAACTCAGGATCCCTCTCCATCAACAGGTAAAAAGGGTATCACAGTATGCCCTAACCACCCTACCATTCAGGATACCATTCCTGTGGTGGGAGAAACCTCTCCTGGGGTGGCACCTGTTCCAAAGGAATCAGCAGCTGGCAAAGCTGGACTCCCTGAGGTAGAAGTACCTCTCTGTGGGATAACTAACATTGGTGAGAAAAAGAGCACCATTTTAGTTAACATGGAGCATCCCTCCAACCCTCCCAGAGAAACTTTAGTGCAGAAACTCTGCACTGCCTCACAACACTTAGGACAGCATCCCTGCCCTAGTGTGGAGCTCATAGGACAGCATCCCTGCCCTGCTCCAACTCAAGAGAATCAGCATCCCTGTCCTCTCTTCCAGCCATATGGACAACGTTTTTGCCCAGCTATGGCTTTTCTGAGACAGCATCCCTGTCTGGCATTTCCATCATTACAAATAGGTTCAGTGGATAATTCCCACTGCTCTAAACTAAAACTTACTGATAGAAACTCTGAAAATACATCTTCACATTGTTGCTTAGCTAAAAAACTTCAAACAGGGTGGTTTACATCCCCACAGGGAAGTAACCATATAGTGGATGATAAAGGGAGTAACCAGTCTATTGCAGAGCTACTCTCTACTTATCACCACTTAGACAATAAAGTATCAACTGGCCAAGGTTAGCCTTATTGTCCTTCGTTTGGGGGGGGGGGGGTTGTGTGAGAAAGTAGCCTCTTTCTAGCCTTGTTACCCCCACTTTTGGCCTGTTTGTGAGTGTATGTCAGGGTGTTTTCACTGTCTCACTTGGATCCTGCTAGCCAGGGCCCAGTGCTCATAGTGAAAACCCTATGTTTTCAGTATGTTTGTTATGTGTCACTGGGACCCTGCTAGTCAGGACCCCAGTGCTCATAAGTTTGTGGCCTATATGTATGTGTTCCCTGTGTAGTGCCTAACTGTCTCACTGAGGCTCTGCTAACCAGAACCTCAGTGGTTATGCTCTCTCATTTCTTTCAAATTGTCACTAACAGGCTAGTGACCAATTTTACCAATTTACATTGGCTTACTGGAACACCCTTATAATTCCCTAGTATATGGTACTGAGGTACCCAGGGTATTGGGGTTCCAGGAGATCCCTATGGGCTGCAGCATTTCTTTTGCCACCCATAGGGAGCTCTGACAATTCTTACACAGGCCTGCCACTGCAGCCTGAGTGAAATAACGTCCACGTTATTTCACAGCCATTTTACACTGCACTTAAGTAACTTATAAGTCACCTAAGTGTCTAACCTTTACCTGGTAAAGGTTAGGTGCAAAGTTACTTAGTGTGAGGGCACCCTGGCACTAGCCAAGGTGCCCCCACATTGTTCAGGGCCAATTCCCCGGACTTTGTGAGTGCGGGGACACCATTACACATGTGCACTACATATAGGTCACTACCTATATGTAGCTTTACAATGGTAACTCCGAATATGGCCATGTAACATGTCTAAGATCATGGAATTGCCCCCTCTATGCCATCCTGGCATTGTTGGCACAATTCCATGATCCCAGTGGTCTGTAGCATAGACCCTGGTACTGCCAAACTGCCTTTCCTGGGGTTTCACTGCAGCTGCTGCTGCTGCTGCTGCCAACCCCTCAGACAGGTTTCTGCCCCCATGGGGTCAAGCCAGGCTTGTCCCAGGATGGCAGAACAAAGGACTTCCTCTGAGAGAGGGTGTGACACCCTCTCCCTTTGGAAAATGGTGTGAAGGCAGGGGAGGAGTAGCCTCCCCCAGCCTCTGGAAATGCTTTCTTGGGCACAGATGTGACCAATTCTGCATAAGCCAGTCTACACCGGTTCAGGGACCCCTTAGCCCCTGCTCTGGCGCGAAACTGTCCAGAGCTCCTCCAGTGTGCTCCAGACCTCTGCCATCTTGGAAACAGAGGTGCTGCTGGCACACTGGACTGCTCTGAGTGGCCAGTGCCACCAGGTGACGTCAGAGACTCCTTCTGATAGGCTCCCTCAGGTGTAAGTAGCCTATCCTCTCTCCTAGGTAGCCAAACCCTCTTTTCTGGCTATTTAGGGTCTCTGTCTCTGGGGAAACTTTAGATAACGAATGCAAGAGCTCATCAGAGTTCTTCTGCATCTCTCTCTTCACCTTCTGCCAAGGAATCGACTGCTGACCGCGCTGGAAGCCTGCAAAACTGCAACATAGTAGCAAAGACGACTACTGCAACTCTGTAACGCTGATCCTGCCGCCTTCTCGACTGTTTTCCTGGTGGTGCATGCTGTGGGGGTAGTCTGCCTCCTCTCGGCACTAGAAGCTCCGAAGAAATCTCCTGTGGGTCGACGGAATCTTCCCCCTGCAACCGCAGGCACCAAAAAGCTGCATTACCGGTCCCTTGAGTCTCCTCTCAGCACAACAAGCGAGGTCCCTTAAATCCAGCAACTCTGTCCAAGTGACTCCCACAGTCCAGTGACTCTTCAGTCCAAGTTTGGTGGAGGTAAGTCCTTGCCTCCCCACGTCAGACTGCATTGTTGGTAATCGTGACTTTTGCAACTTCTCCGGCCCCTGTGCACTTCCGGCGGAAATCCTTTGGGCACAGCCAAGCCTGGTTCCACGGCACTCTAACCTGCATTGCACGCCTTTATAAGTTGGTCTCCGGCGACGTGGGACTGCTTTGTGTAACTTCATGTGAGCACCATTTCACGCATCCTTGTAGTGCCTGTTTCTGGCACTTGTCTGGGTGCTACCTGCTGCTGAGAGGGCTCATTGTCTTGCTCGACGTCCCCTTTTCCTCCTGGTCCAATTTGCGACCTCCTGGTCCCTCTTGGGCTACAGCAGCGTGCAAAAACGGTAACCGGATGATTTGCAGCTAGCAAGGCTTGTTGGCGTTCTTTTGGCGGGAAAACACTTCTGCATGACTCTCCACGGCGAGTGGGATCCTTCCACCAAAGGGGAAGTCTCTAGCCCTTTTCGGTCCTGCAGAAACCTTTGCTTCTTCTGTCCAGTAGAAGCTGCTTTGCACCCACAGCTGGCATTTCCTGGGCATTTGCCCATCTCCGACTTGCTTGTGACTTTTGGACTTGGTCCCCTTGTTCCACAGGTACCCTAGATTGGAAATCCATCGTTGTTGCATTGTTGGATTGTGTCTTTCCTGCATTATTCCTCTATCACGACTTCTTTGTCTTCTGGGGAACTTTAGTGCACTTTGCACTCACTTTTCAGGGTCTTGGGGTGGGCTATTTTTCTAACCCTCACTATTTTCTAATAGTCACAGCGACACTCTACAAGGTCACATAGGTGTGGGGTCCATTCGTGGTTCGCATTCCACTTTTGGAGTATATGGTTTGTGTTGCCCCTATCCATATGTGTCTCCATTGCATCCTATTGTAACTATACATTGTTTGCACTGTTTTCTAAGACTATACTGCATATTTTTAGTACTGTGTACATATAACTTGTGTATATTTGCTATCCTCACTCTGAGGGTACACTCTGAGATACTTTGGCATATTGTCATAAAAATAAAGTACCTTTATTTTTAGTATAACTGTGTATTGTGTTTTTTTATGATATTGTGCAAGTGACACTTGTGGTACTGTAGTAGCTTCACACGTCCCCTAGTTCAGCCTAAGCTGCTCTGCTAAGCTACCATTATCTATCAGCCTAAGCTGCTAGACACCCTATACACTAATAAGGGATACCTGGGCCTGGTGCAAGGTGTAAGTACCCCTTGGTACTCACTACAAGCCAGTCCAGCCTCCTACAACAGGTACCCTAGATTGGAAATCCATCGTTGTTGCATTGTTGGTTTGTGTCTTTCCTGCATTATTCCTCTATCACGACTTCTTTGTCTTCTGGGGAACTTTAGTGCACTTTGCACTCACTTTTCAGGGTCTTGGGGAGGGCTAATTTTCGAACTCTCACTATTTTCTAATAGTCCCAGCGACCCTCTACAAGGTCACATAGGTTGGGGGTCCATTCGTGGTTCGCATTCCACTTTTGGAGTATATGGTTTGTGTTGCCCCTATCCCTATGTGTCTCCATTGCATCCTATTGTAACTATACATTGATTGCACTGTTTTCTAAGACTATACTGCATATTTTTAGTACTGTGTACATATAACTTGTGTATATTTGCTATCCTCATTCTGAGGGTACACTCTGAGATACTTTGGCATATTGTCATAAAAATAAAGTACCTTTATTTTTAGTATAACTGTGTATTGTGTTTTCTTATGATATTGTGCAAGTGACACTTGTGGTACTGTAGTAGCTTCACACGTCTCCTAGTTCAGCCTAAGCTGCTCTGCTAAGCTACCATTATCTATCAGCCTAAGCTGCTAGACACCCTATACACTAATAAGGGATACCTGGGCCTGCTGCAAGGTGTAAGTACCCCTTCGTACTCACTACAAGCCAGTCCAGCCTCCTACAGTGATCATATGCAAGTTTGGACAGATCAGCATTTTGGCCTGTGCCAGACATTTTTAGAGAGAGTTAAAGTGATAGAAAAAGAGAAAAAAAAATTCTGAACTTTTTGGAAAGACAGAAAAAAAAACTTTTTAAACTTTAAAGAACTTTTTGAAAGTTTAGAAGTACTTTTCAGCACTTGGAAAACAGTGAGAAGAGGAAATGCTATGTGTACACACACTGAATTTGTTTTGTATATTTTTCTCTTATGAAAAGTACAATGACAAGAGTGGTAAGTAGTCTCAAAGCACTTATCCCACCGCTGCACAACCAATGTAGGAGGCTGGACTGGCTTGTAGTGAGTATCAAGGGGTACTTGCACCTTGCACCAGGCCCAGTTATCCCTTATTAGTGTATAGGGTGTCTAGCAGCTTAGGCTGATAGATAATGGTAGCTTAGCAGAACAGCTTAGGCTGAACTAGGAGACGTGTGAAGCTACTACAGTACCACAAGTGTCACTTGCACAATATCATAAGAAAACACAATACACAGTTATACTAAAAATAAAGGTACTTTATTTTTATGACAATATGCCAAAGTATCTCAGAGTGTACCCTCAGAGTGAGGATAGCAAATATACACAAGTTATATGTACACAGTACTAAAAATATGCAGTATAGTCTTAGAAAACAGTGCAAACAATGTATAGTTACAATAGGATGCAATGGAGACACATAGGGATAGGGGCAACACAAACCATATACTCCAAAAGTGGAATGCGAACCACGAATGGACCCCCAACCTATGTGACCTTGTAGAGGGTCGCTGGGACTATTAGAAAATAGTGAGTGTTAGAAAAATAGCCCACCCCAAGACACTGAAAAGTGAGTGCAAAGTGCACTAAAGTTCCCCCAAAGACAGAGAAGTTGTGATAGAGGAATAATGCAGGAAAGACACAAACCAACAATGCAACAACGATGGATTTCCAATCTAGGGTACCTGTGGAACAAGGGGACCAAGTCCAAAAGTCACAAGCAAGTCGGAGATGGGCATATGCCCAGGAAATGCCAGCTGTGGGTGCAAAGAAGCTTCTACTGGACAGAAGAAGCTGAGGTTTCTGCAAGAACGAAAAGGGCTACAGACTTCTCCTTTGGTGGACGGATTCCTCTCGCCGTGGAGAGTCGTGCAGAAGTGTTTTCCCGCCGAAAGAACGCCAACAAGCCTTGCTAGCTGCAAATCGTGCAGTTAGAGTTTTTGGACGCTGCTGTGGCCCAGGAGGGACCAGGAGGTCGCAAATTGGACCAGATGGAAGAGGGACGTTGAGCAAGACAAGGAGCCCTCTCAGCAGCAGGTAGCACCCGGAGAAGTGCCAGAAACAGGCACTACGAGGATGTGTGAAACGGTACTCACCCGAAGTTACACAAAGGAGTCCCACGTCGCCGGAGACCAACTTAGAAAGTCGTGCAATGCAGGTTAGAGTGCCGTGGACCCAGGCTTGGATGTGCACAAAGGATTTCCGCCGGAAGTGCACAGGGGCCGGAGAAGTTGCAAAAGTCGCGCTTACCAACAATGCAGTCTGGCGTGGGGAGGCAAGGACTTACCTCCACCAAACTTGGACTGAAGAGTCACTGGACTGTGGGAGTCACTTGGACAGAGTTGCTGGATTCAAGGGACCTCGCTCGTCGTGCTGAGAGGAGACCCAAGGGACCGGTAATGCAGCTTTTTGGTGCCTGTGGTTGCAGGGGGAAGATTCCGTCGACCCACGGGAGATTTATTCGGAGCTTCTAGTGCAGAGAGGAGGCAGACTACCCCCACAGCATGCACCACCAGGAAAACAGTCGAGAAGGCGGCAGGATCAGCGTTACAGAGTTGCAGTAGTCGTCTTTGCTACTATGTTGCAGTTTTGCAGGCTTCCAGCGCGGTCAGCAGTAGATTCCTTGGCAGAAGGTGAAGAGAGAGATGCAGAGGAACTCTGTTGAGCTCTTGCATTCGTTATCTAAAGTTTCCCCAGAGACAGAGACCCTAAATAGCCAGAAAAGAGGGTTTGGCTACCTAGGAGAGAGGATAGGCTACTAACACCTGAAGGAGCCTATCAGAAGGAGTCTCTGACGTCACCTGGTGGCACTGGCCACTCAGAGCAGTCCAGTGTGCCAGCAGCACCTCTGTTTCCAAGATGGCAGAGGTCTGGAGCACACTGGAGGAGCTCTGGACACCTCCCAGGGGAGGTGCAGGTCAGGGGAGTGGTCACTCCCCTTTCCTTTGTTCAGTTTCGTGCCAGAGCAGGGGCTAAGGGGTCCCTGAACCGGTGTAGACTGGCTTATGCAGAATTGGGCACATCTGTGCCCAAGAAAGCATTTCCAGAGGCTGGGTGAGGCTACTCCTCCCCTGCCTTCACACCATTTTCCAAAGGGAGAGGGTGTAACACCCTCTCTCAGAGGAAGTCCTTTGTTCTGCCATCCTGGGACAAGCCTGGCTTGACCCCAGGGGGGCAGAAACCTGTCTGAGGGGTTGGCAGCAGCAGCAGCTGCAGTGAAACCCCAGAAAAGGCAGTTTGGCAGTACCAGGGTCTGTGCTACAGACCACTGGGATCATGGAATTGTGCCAACAATGCCAGGATGGCATAGAGGGGGCAATTCCATGATCTTAGACATGTTACATGGCCATATTCGGAGTTACCATTGTGAAGCTACATATAGGTAGTGACCTATATGTAGTGCACGCGTGTAATGGTGTCCCCGCACTCACAAAGTTCAGGGAATTGGCCCTGAACAATGTGGGGGCACCTTGGCTAGTGCCAGGGTGCCCTCACACTAAGTAACTTTGCACCTAACCTTTGCCAGGTAAAGGTTAGACATATAGGTGACTTATAAGTTACTTAAGTGCAGTGTAAAATGGCTGTGAAATAACGTGGACGTTATTTCACTCAGCCTGCAGTGGCAGGCCTGTGTAAGAATTGTCAGAGCTCCCTATGGGTGGCAAAAGAAATGCTGCAGCCCATAGGGATCTCCTGGAACCCCAATACCCTGGGTACCTCAGTACCATACACTAGGGAATTATAAGGGTGTTCCAGTAGCCAATGTGAATTGGTAAAATTGATCACTAGCCTGTCAGTGACAATTTGAAAGAAATGAGAGAGCATAACCACTGAGGTTCTGATTAGCAGAGCCTTAGTGAGACAGTTAATCACTACACAGGTAACACATTCAGGCACACTTATGATCACTGGGGCGCTGGAGAACAGGGTCCCAGTGACACATACAACTAAAACAACATATATACAGTAGAAAATGGGGGTAACATGCCAGGCAAGATGGTACTTTCCTACATGGAAAAGCAGCTAAGGCTGAAATAGGAGACATGTAAAGCTCCTACTATACCACTGGTGTCATATGCACAATATCATAAGAATATACTACAAATAAAGGTACTATATTTTTATGACAATATGCCAAAAGTAACTCAGTGAGTACCCTCTATGAGGATAAGTTATATACACAAGATATATGTACATAGACCAAAATTATGCAGATAATAGCAAAAGGAAGTAATGCAAGCAATGTAAAGTTACAGTAGATTGCAATAGGAGCACACAGGTAAAGGGGCAACACAAACCATATACTCAAAAAGTGGACTGCGAACCACGAATGGACCCCAAACCTATGTGAACTTGTAGAGGGTCGCCGGGATTGTAAGAAAACAGGGAGGGTTAGAAAAATAGCCCACCCCAAGACCCTGAATGGTAGGTGTAAAGTGCACCTACTACCCCCAGAGAGCACAGAAGTCGTTATAGGGGGATTCTGCAGGAAGAACAAACACCAGCAATGCAACAACAGTGGATTTCCGGACCTGGGTACCTGTAAGAGAAGGGGACCAAGTCCAAGAGTCGCGACAGTGTCAAGAGTGGGCAGGAGTACAGGAAATGCCAGCTGAGGGTGCAAGGAAGCTGCCACCTGTTGGAAGAAGCTTGAAGTTCTGCAAGAAAGAAGAGGACGAGGAACTTTCCCTTTGGAGGATGGATGTCCGACTTCGTGAAGAAGCTTGCAGAGGTATTCCCACACAGAAAGACCCCAAACAAGCCTTGCTAGCTGCAAGGGTCGCAGTAGAGGTTTTTGGATGCTGCTGTGGCCCAGGAGGGACCAGGATGTCGCCATTTGGAGGAGGAGACAGAGAAGGCACCCAGCAATGTAGGGAGCCCTCACAGAAGCAAGCAGCACCCGCAGAAGTACCTGAACAGGCACTTAGAAGAAAAGTGAACTGGAGTCCACCTGAAGTCATGAAAGGGAGTCCCACAACACCGGAGGAAAACTCAGAAGGTTGTGCACTGCAGGAAGGAGTGTCGGGGACCCAGGCTTGGCTGTGCACAAAGGAAATCCTGGAAGAGTGCACAGGAGCTGGAGCAGCTGCAAATCACGCGGTACCCAGCAATGCAGTCTAGCGTGGGGAGGCAAGGACTTACCTCCACCAGACTTGGACTGAAGAGTCACTGGACTGTGGGAGCCACTTGGACAGAGTTGCTGAGTTCCAGGGACCACGCTCATCGTGTTGAGAGGGGACCCAGAGGACCGGTGATGCAGTGTTTTGTTGCCTGCGGTTGCAGGGGGAGGATTCCGTCGACTCACAGGAGATTTCTTCAGAGGTCCTGGTGCATACAGGAGGCAGGCTACCCCCAGAGCAAGCACCACCTGGAAACAGTTGAGAAAGCCGGCAGGATGAAGCGATACAAGGTTGCTAGTAGTCGTCTTGCTACTTTGTTGCGGTTTTGCAGGCGTCCTGAGCAGTAAGCGGTCGATCCTTTGGCAGAAGGTGAAGAGGGAGATGTAGAGGAACTCTGAGGAGCTCTTGCATTCGTTACCTGAAGAATTCCCCAAAGCAGAGACCCTAAATAGCCAGAAAAGTAGGTTTGGCTACCTAGGAAGGAGGATTGGCTACTAAGAGAGGTAAGCGCCTATCAGAAGGAGTCTCTGACGTCACCTGCTAGCACTGGCCACTCAGAGAAGTCTAGTGTGCCAGCAACACCTCTGAATCCAAGATGGCAGAGGTCTGGGGCACACTGGAGGAGCTCTGGGCACCTCCACTGGGAGGTGCAGGTCAGGGGAGTGGTCACTCCCCTTCCCTTTGTCCAGTTTCGCGCCAGTGCAGGGCTGGGGGATCCCTGAACCGGTGTAGACTGGCTTATGCAAAGATGGACAGCATCTGTGCCCATCAAAGCATTTCCAGAGGCAGGGGGAGGATACTCCTCCCCAGCCTTTCTCACCTTTTCCAAAGGGAGAGGGTGTAACACCCTCTCTCTGAGGAAGTCCTTTGTTCTGCCTTCCTGGGCCAGGGCTGCCTGGACCCCAGGGGGGCAAAAACCTGTCTGAGGGGTTGGCAGCAGCAGCAGCTGCAGTGAAACCCCGGAAAGGCAGTTTGGCAGTACCCGGGTTCTGTGCTAGAGACCCGGGGGACCATGGAATTGTCTCCCCAAAGCCAGAATGGTATTGGGGTGACAATCCCATGATCTTAGACATGTTACATGGCCATGTTCGGAGTTACCATTGTGACGCTACACATAGGTGGTGCCCTATGTATAGGGCACGCGTGTAATGGTGTCCCCGCACTCACAAAGTCAGTGGGAATTGCCCTGAACAATGTGGGGGTACCTTGGCTAGTGCCAGGGTGCCCACACACTAAGTAACTTGGTGTAGGAGGCTGGACTGGCTTGTAGTGAGTACCCAGGTGTAGGAAAGTACCATCTTGCCTGCCATGTTACCCCCATTTTTCACTGTATATATTTGTTTTAGTGTATGTGTCACTAGGACCCTGTTCTCCAGGGCCCCAGTGCTCATAAGTGTGCCTGAATGTGTTACCTGTGTAGTGACTGTAGGAGGCTGGACTGGCTTGTAGTGAGTACCAAGGGGTACTTGCACCTTGCACCAGGCCCAGTTATCCCTTATTAGTGTATAGGGTGTCTAGCAGCTTAGGCTGATAGATAATGGTAGATTAGCAGAGCAGCTTAGGCTGAACTAGGAGACGTGTGAAGCTACTACAGTACCACTTAGTGTCATATGCACAATATCATAAGAAAACACAATACACAGTTATGCTAAAAATAAAGGTACTTTATTTTTATGACAATATGCCAAAGTATCTTAGAGTGTACCCTCAGTGAGAGGATAGGAAATATACACAAGATATATATACACAATAGCAAAAATATGCAGTATAGTCTTAGAAAACAGTGCAAACAATGTATAGTTACAATAGGATGCAATGGGGAAACATAGGGATAGGGGCAACACAAACCATATACTCCAAAAGTGGAATGCGAACCACGAATGGACCCCAAACCTATGTGACCTTGTAGAGGGTCGCTGGGACTATTAGAAAATAGTGAGAGTTAGAAAAATAACCCTCCCCAAGACCCTGAAAAGTGAGTGCAAAGTGCACTAAAGTTCCCCTAAGGACAAAGAAGTCGTGTTAGAGGAATAATGCAGGAAAGACACAAACCAGCAATGCAACAACTGTGGATTTCCAATCTAGGGTACCTGTGGAACAAGGGGACCAAGTCCAAAAGTCACAAGCAAGTCGGAGATGGGCAGATGCCCAGGAAATGCCAGCTGCGGGTGCAAAGAAGCTTCTACTGGACAGAAGAAGCTGAGGTTTCTGCAGGAACGAAAAGGGCTAGAGACTTCCCCTTTGGTGGACGGATTCCTCTCGCCTTGGACAATCGTGCAAAAGTGTTTTCCCACCAGAAGGACGCCAACAAGCCTTGCTAGTTGCAAATCGTGAGTTTGGCGTTTTTGGATGCTGCTGGGGCCCAGGAGGGACCAGGAGGTCGTAAATTGGACCTGAAAAAAGAGGGGACGTCGAGCAAGACAAAGAGCCCTCACTGAAGCAGGTAGCACCCAGAGAAGTGCCACAAACAGGCACTACAAGGATGCATGAAACGGTGCTCGCCGAAGTTGCACAAAGGAGTCCCACGTCGCCGGAGACCAACTTAGAAAGTCGTGCAATGCAGGTTAGAGTGCCGTGGACCCAGGCTTGGCTGTGCACAAAGGATTTCCGCCGGAAGTGCACAGGGGCCGGAGTAGCTGCAAAGTCGCGGTTCCCAGCAATGCAGCCCAGCGAGGTGAGGCAAGGACTTACCTCCACCAAACTTGGGCTGAAGAGTCACTGGACTGTGGGGGTCACTGGGACAGAGTCGCTGGATTCGAGGGACCTCACTCGTCATGCTGAGAGGAGACCCAAGGGACCGGTGATGCAGCTTTTTGGTGCCTGCGGTTGCAGGGGGAAGATTCCGTCGACCCACGGGAGATTTCTTCGGAGCTTCTGGTGCAGAGAGGAGGCAGGCTACCCCCACAGCATGCACAAGCAGGAAAACAGTTGAGAAGGCGGCAGGATCAGCGTTACAGAGTTGCAGTAGTCGTCTTTGCTACTATGTTGCAGGTTTGCAGGCTTCCAGCGCGGTCAGCGGTCGTTTCCTTATCAGAAGGTGAAGAGAGAGATGCAGAGGAACTTGGATGAGCTCTTGCATTCGTTATCTGAAGTTTTCCCAGAGACAGAGACCCTAAATAGCCAGAAAAGAGGGTTTGGCTACCTAGGAGAGAGGATAGGCTACTAACACCTGAAGGAGCCTATCAGCAGGAGTCTCTGACGTCACCTGGTGGCACTGGCCGCTCAGAGCAGTCCAGTGTGCCAGCAGCACCTCTGTTTCCAAGATGGCAGAGGTCTGGAGCACACTGGAGGAGCTCTGGACACCTCCCAGGGGAGGTGCAGGTCAGGGGAGTGGTCACTCCCCTTTCCTTTGTCCAATTTCGCGCCAGAGCAGGGGCTAAGGGGTCCCTGAACCGGTGTAGACTGGCTTATGCAGAATTGGGCACATCTGTGCCCAACAAAGCATTTCCAGAGGCTGGGAGAGGCTACTCCTCCCCTGCCTTCACACCATTTTCCAAAGGGAGAGGGTGTCACACCCTCTCTCAGAGGAAGTTCTTTGTTCTGCCATCCTGGGCCAGGCCTGGCTGGACCCCAGGAGGGCAGCTGCCTGTCTGAGGGGTTGGCAGCAGCAGCAGCTGCAGTGAAACCCCAGGAAGGGCAGTTTGGCAGTACCAGGGTCTGTGCTACAGACCACTGGGATCATGGGATTGTGCCAACTATGCCAGGATGGTATAGAGGGGGCAATTCCATGATCATAGACATGTTACATGGCCATATTCGGAGTAACCATTGTGAAGCTACATATAGGTAGTGACCTATATGTAGTGCACGCGTGTAATGGTGTCCCCGCACTCACAAAGTTCAGGGAATTGGCTCTGAACAATGTGGGGGCACCTTGGCTAGTGCCAGGGTGCCCTCACACTAAGTAACTTTGCACCTAACCTTTACCAGGTAAAGGTTAGACATATAGGTGACTTATAAGTTACTTAAGTGCAGTGTAAAATGGCTGTGAAATAACGTGGACGTTATTTCACTCAGGCTGCAGTGGCAGGCCTGTGTAAGAATTGTCAGAGCTCCCTATGGGTGGCAAAAGAAATGCTGCAGCCCATAGGGATCTCCTGGAACCCCAATACCCTGGGTACCTCAGTACCATATACTAGGGAATTATAAGGGTGTTCCAGTAAGCCAATGTAAATTGGTAAAAATGGTCACTAGCCTGTCAGTGACAATTTGGAAAGAAATGAGAGAGCATAACCACTGAGGTTCTGATTAGCAGAGCCTCAGTGAGACAGTTAGTCACTACACAGGTAACACATTCAGGCACACTTATGAGCACTGGGGCCCTGGGTTACCAGGGTCCCAGTGACACATACAACTAAGACAACATATATACAGTGAAAAATGGGGGTAACATGCCAGGCAAGATAGTACTTTCCTACAGTGACTAACTGTCTCACTGAGGCTCTGCTAATCAGAACCTCAGTGGTTATGCTCTCTCATCTCTTTCAAATTGTCACTGACAGGCTAGTGACCAATTTTACCAATTTACATTGGCTACTGGAACACCCTTATAATTCCCTAGTATATGGTACTGAGGTACCCAGGGTATTGGGGTTCCAGGATATCCCTATGGGCTGCAGCATTTCTTTTGCCACCCATAGGGAGCTCTGACAATTCTTACACAGGCCTGCCACTGCAGCTTGAGTGAAATAACGTCCACGTTATTTCACAGCCATTTTACAAAGCACTTAAGTAACTTATAAGTCACCTATATGTCTAACCTTTACCTGGTAAAGGTTAGGTGCAAAGTTACTTAGTGTGAGGGCACCCTGGCACTAGCCAAGGTGCCCCCACATTGTTCAGGGCCAATTCCCTAAACTTTGTGAGTGCGGGGACACCATTACACGCGTGCACTACATATAGGTCACTACCTATATGTAGCTTCACAATGGTAAACTCCGAATATGGCCATGTAACATGTCTAAGATCAATTAATTGCCCCCTCTATGCCATCCTGGCATTGTTGGCACAATTCCATGATCCCAGTGGTCTGTAGCACAGACCCTGGTACTGCCAAACTGCCTTTTCTGGGGTTTCACTGCAGCTGCTGCTGCCAACCCCTCAGACAGGTTTCTGCCCCCCTGGGGTCAAGCCAGGCTTGTCCCAGGATGGCAGAACAAAGGACTTCCTCTGAGAGAGGGTGTTACACCCTCTCCCTTTGGAAAATGGTGTGAAGGCAGGGGAGGGGTAGCCTCCCCCAGCCTCTGGAAATGCTTTCTTGGGCACAGATGTGCCCAATTCTGCATAAGCCAGTCTACACCGGTTCAGGGACCCCTTAGCCCTGCTCTGGCGCGAAACTGGACAAAGGAAAGGGGAGTGACCACTCCCCTGACCTGCACCTCCCCTGGGAGGTGTCCAGAGCTCCTCCAGTGTGCTCCAGACCTCTGCCATCTTGGAAACAGAGGTGCTGCTGGCACACTGGACTGCTCTGAGTGGCCAGTGCCACCAGGTGACGTCAGAGACTTCTTCTGATAGGCTCCTTCAGGTGTTAGTAGCCTATCCTCTCTCCTAGGTAGCCAAACCCTCTTTTCTGGCTATTTAGGGTCTCTGTCTCTGGGGAAACTTTAGATAACGAATGCAAGAGCTCATCAGAGTTCCTCTGCATCTCTCTCTTCACCTTCTGCCAAGGAATCGACTGCTGACCGCGCTGGAAGCCTGCAAAACTGCAACAAAGTAGCTAAGACGACTACTGCAACTCTGTAACGCTGATCCTGCCGCCTTCTCAACTGTTTTCCTGGTGGTGCATGCTGTGGGGGTAGTCTGCCTCCTCTCTGCACTAGAAGCTCCGAAGAAATCTCCCGTGGGTCGATGGAATCTTCCCCCTGCAACCGCAGGCACCAAAAAGCTGCATTACCGGTCCCTTGGGTCTCCTCTCAGCACAACGAGCGAGGTCCCTTGAATCCAGCAACTATGTCCAAGTGACTCCCACAGTCTAGTGACTCTTCAGTCCAAGATTGGTGGAGGTAAGTCCTTGCCTCCCCACGCCAGACTGCATTGTTGGTAACCCTGACTTTTGCAACTTCTCCGGCCCCTGTGCACTTCCTTCGGAAATCCTTTGTGCACAGCCAAGCCTGGGTCCACGGCACTCTAACCTGCATTGCACGACTTTCTAAGTTGCTCTCCGGCGACGTGGGACTCCTCTGTGTAACTTTGGGTGAGCACTGTTTCACGCATCCTTGTAGTGCCTGTTTCTGGCACTTCTCAGGGTGCTACCTGCTGCTGACAGGGCTCCTTGTCTTGCTCTACGTCCCCTCTACCTCCTGGTCCAATTTGCGACCTCCTGGTCCTTCCTGGGCCACAGCAGCGTCCAAAAATGCTAACTGTACGATTTGCAGCTAGCTAGGCTTGTTGGCATTCTTTCGGCGGGAAAACAATTCTGCACGACTCTCCACGGCAAGCGGGATATTTCCACCAAAGGGGAATTCTCTAGTCCTTTTCGTTCCTGCAGAAACCTCTGCTTCTTCTGTCCAGTAGAAGCTTCTTTGCACCCACAGCTGGCATTTCCTGGGCATTTGCCCATCTCCGACTTGCTTGTGACTTTTGGACTTGGTCCTCTTGTTCCACAGGTACCCTAGATGGGAAATCCATTGTTGTTGCATTGTTGGTTTGTGTCTTTCCTGCATTATTCCTCTATCACGACTTCTTTGTCTTCTGGGGAACTTTAGTGCACTTTGCACTCACTTTTCAGGGTCTTGGGGAGGGCTAATTTTCTAACTCTCACTATTTTCTAATAGTCCCAGCGACCCTCTACAAGGTCACATAGGTTTGGGGTCCATTCGTGGTTCGCATTCCACTTTTGGAGTATATGGTTTGTGTTGCCCCTATCCCTATGTGTCCCCATTGCATCCTATTGTAACTATACATTGTTTGCACTGTTTTCTAAGACTATACTGCATATTTATAGTACTGTGTACATATAACTTGTGTATATTTGCTATCCTCACTCTGAGGGTACACTCTGAGATACTTTGGCATATTGTCATAAAAATAAAGTACCTTTATTTTTAGTATAACTGTGTATTGTGTTTTCTTATGACATTGTGCAAGTGACACTTGTGGTACTGTGGTAGCTTCACACGTCTCCTAGTTCAGCCTAAGCTGCTCTGCTAAGCTACCATTATCTATCAGCCTAAGCAGCTAGACACCCTATACACTAATAAGGGATACCTGGGCCTGGTGCAAGGTGTAAGTACCCCTTGGTACTCACTACAAGCCAGTCCAGCCTCCTACATTGGTTGTGCAGCGGTGGGATAAGTGCTTTGAGACTACTTACCACTCTTGTCATTGTACTTTTCATAAGAGAAAAATATACAAAACAAGTTCAGTGTGTGTACACATAGCTAAAACGTTTTGCATTTCCTCTTCTCACTGTTTTCTAAGTGCTGAAAAGTACTTCTAAACTTTCAAAAAGTTCTTAAAAGTTGAAAAAGTTTTTTTCTGTCTTTCCAAAAAGTTCTGAAAACTTTTTTCTCTTTTTCTATCACTTTAACTCTCTCTAAAAATGTCTGGCACAGGCCAAAATGCTGATCTGTCCAAACTTGCATATGATCACCTTAGCGGGAAAGGAGCAAGGAGTCTCTGCATAGAGAGAGGTTTGAGTGTAGGGAAGAATCCTTCCTTGGAATTGTTAGTTAACATGCTTAGAGAACAAGATAAGGCTATAAGTGCCCCATCTGTTGAAAAAGTAGCTAATGGTTCCCAATCTGATCCAGGGACTCCCCCAGGAAAAGATTCAGGAAAGATGATGCTACAGACCACTGGGATCATGGGATTGTGCCAACTATGCCAGGATGGCATAGAGGGGGCAATTCCATGATCATAGACATGTTACATGGCCATATTCGGAGTTACCATTGTGAAGCTACATATAGGTAGTGACCTATATGTAGTGCACGCGTGTAATGGTGTCCCCGCACTCACAAAGTTCAGGGAATTGGCCCTGAACAATGTGGGGGCACCTTGGCTAGTGCCAGGGTGCCCTCACACTAAGTAACTTTGCACCTAACCTTTACCAGGTAAAGGTTAGACATATAGGTGACTTATAAGTTACTTAACTGCAGTGTAAAATGGCTGTGAAATAACGTGGACGTTATTTCACTCAGGCTGCAGTGTCAGGCCTGTTTAAGAATTGTCAGAACTCCCTATGGGTGGCAAAAGAAATGCTGCAGCCCATAGGGATCTCCTGGAACCCCAATACCCTGGGTACCTTAGTACCATATACTAGGGAATTATAAGGGTGTTCCAGTATGCCAATGTGAATTGGTAAAATTGGTCACTAGCCTGTTAGTGAAAATGTGTAAAGAGAGAGCATAACCACTGAGGTTCTGGTTAGCAGAGCCTCAGTGAGACAGTTAGGCACCACACAGGGAACACATACATATAGGTCACAAACTTATGAGCACTGGGGTCCTGACTAGCAGGGTCCCAGTGACACATAACAAACATACTGAAAACATAGGGTTTTCTCTATTAGCACTGGGCCCTGGCTGGCAGGATCCCAGTGAGACAGTGAAAACACCCTGACATACACTCACAAACAGGCCTAAAGTGGGGGTAACAAGGCTAGAAAGAGGCTACTTTCTCACACAACCCCCCACCCAAACGAAGGACAATAAGGCTAACCTTGGCCAGTTGAGACTTTATTGTCTAAGTGGTGATAAGTAGAGAGTAGCTCTGCAATAGACTGGTTACTCCCTTTATCATCCACTATATGGTTACTTCCCTGTGGGGATGTAAACCACCCTGTTTGAAGTTTTTTAGCTAAGCAACATTGTGAAGATGTATTTTCAGAGTTTCTATCAGTAAGTTTTAGTTTAGAGCAGTGGGAATTATCCACTGAACCTATTTGTAATGATGGAAATGCCAGACAGGGATGCTGTCTCAGTAAAGCCATAGCTGGGCAAGAACTTTGTCCATATGGCTGGAAGAGAGAACAGGGATGCTGTTTCTCTTGAGTTGGAGCAGGGCAGGGATGCTGTCCTATGAGCTCCACACTAGGGCAGGGATGCTGTCCTAAGTGTTGTGAGGCAGTGCAGAGTTTCTGCACTAAAGTTTCTCTGGGAGGGTTAGAGGGATGCTCCATGTTAACTAAAATGGTGCTCTTTTTCTCACCAATGTTAGTTATCCCACAGAGAGGTACTACTACCTCAGGGAGTCCAGCTTTGCCAGTTGATGATTCCCTTGGAACAGGTGCCACCCTAGGAGAGGTTTCTCCCACCACAGGAATGGTATCCTGAATGGTAGGGTGGTTAGGGGATACTGTGATACCCTTTTTACCTGTTGATGGAGAGGGATCCTGAGTTTTCAGGCCTTCTCTCCTTTGCTTTTTCATTTCAGTAGAAATGAGAGGGAACAATTCCTCAGGGATGCCCAACATGGCTGCATGGGCATAAAACTCTACATCAGCCCAACCTGAGGCCTCTAGGTCATTACCTAAGAGACAGTCTACAGGTAAGCTAGGTGATACCACCACCTGCTTAGGGCCAGTAACTCCACCCCAACTAAACTGAATTATAGCTAAGGGAAGAAACTTAGTGGAGTTGTGGACATCAATAATCTTATACTGTTGTCCAATGATGTGTTGATCAGGGTGCACTAGGTTTTCAGTCACCAAAGTGATACTTGCACCTGTGTCCCTGTAGGCCAAGGCCTCAACACCATTTATTGAAACTGTCTGCCTGTACTTATCCATTGTAAGGGGACAAGCAGCCAGTGTGGCAAGGCCAATGCCACTAGGTGTGACAGAAACTGTCTTGGGACTGACTTCCCCAGTTTCTAGTATGGACCCATAAGTGAACCCAACTACACCCTTAACTTGACTGTTGCCAGCAGTCCCACCACTAGTACCACTACTGCTAGGGGCACTAGAGCTTGATGTATTAGTGGTGGTAGGCTCAGGGGGTTTACCTGGACAGGACTTATCCCCTGGCCTATGGCCTCTATTTTTACACACAAAGCACCAAGGCTTTTTAAATTGTGTAGGTTGGGAAGAAGAGGAAGAATTTGTTTTATCCCCACCTCCTGAAGAGTGTTTAAGATTTGAAGTGGGATCTTTGGTTTTACCCTTGTCCCCATGCTTATCTTGAGATTTTTCACCATCTTTCTTCTTAGTGTTCTCTTTGTCACCCCCTGTATGAACTTTTCTGTTCACCCTTGTTCTGACCCATTTGTCTGCCTTCTTTCCCAATTCTTGGGGAGAGGTCAGATCAGAGTCCACCAAGTACTGGTGCAACAAATCAGACACACAATTATTAAGAATATGCTCTCTCAGGATCAAGTTATACAGGCTGTCATAATCAGTAACTTTACTGCCATGTAACCACCCCTCCAAGGCCTTCACTGAATGGTCAATGAAATCAACCCAGTCTTGTGAAGACTCCTTTTTGGTCTCTCTGAACTTTATCCTGTATTGTTCAGTGGTTAAGCCATAACCATCCAGGAGTGCATTCTTAAGAACATGGAAATTATTGGCATCACTTTCTTTCACAGTAAGGAGCCTATCCCTACCTTTTCCACTAAATGATAGCCATAGGATAGCAGCCCACTGCCTTTGAGGGAACATCCTGTACAACACAGGCCCTCTCAAGTGCAGCAAACCACTTGTTAATGTCATCCCCCTCCTTATAAGGGGGAACTATCTTGTGCAGATTCCTGGAATCATGCTCTTTTACAGGATGACTATGGGGAATACTGCTGCTGCCACCATGGGTATCTAAACCCAACTTCTGTCTTTCCTTCTCTAGTTCAAAAGACTGTCTATCCAAATCCAGCTGTTGCTTTTTAAGCTTCAGTCTGGTTTGTTCCACCCTCAACTTATTGAGTTCCCTCTCTAACATTCTGTCATCAGGGTTGGTGGGAGGGACATTCCTAGATACAGAAGTATGATGGGAATGAACAGAAGGAGACCTGTCCCTTACAGAAGCCACCCTAACAGCTTGGCTGACAGTGTAATGTGAGAGCACATCATCTGGATGATGTGACTCCACCTCAGTACCAACTATGCTAGACTGTCTAGTAATGGGCAGGCTAGGAAGTTTCTTTCCTGAACCTTTTCCTGGGGAAGTCCCTGGATCAGATTGGGAACCATTAGCTACTTTTTCAACAGATTTTCAACATTAGCTACTTTTTCAACAGATGGGGCACTTATAGCCTTATCTTGTTCTTTAAGCATGTTAATTAACAATTCCAAGGAAGGATTCTTCCCTACACTCAAACCTCTCTCTATGCCGAGACTCCTTGCTCCTTTCCAGCTAAGGTGATCATATGCAAGTTTGGACAGATCAGCATTTTGGCCTGTGCCAGACATTTTTAGAGAGAGTTAAAGTGATAGAAAAAGAGAAAAAAGTTTTCAGAACTTTTTAGAAAGACAGAAAAAAACTTTTTAAACTTTTAAGAACTTTTTGAAAGTTTAGAAGTACTTTTCAGCACTTAGAAAACAGTGAAAAGAGGAAATGCAAAACTTTTTAGCTATGTGTACACACACTGAACTTGTTTTGTATATTTTTCTCTTATGAAAAGTACAATGACAAGAGTGGTAAGTAGTCTCAAAGCACTTATCCCACCGCTGCACAACCAATGTAGGAGGCTGGATTGGCTTGTAGTGAGTACCAAGGGGTACTTACACCTTGCACCAGGCCCAGGTATCCCTTATTAGTGTATAGGGTGTCTAGCAGCTTAGGCTGATAGAAAATGGTAGCTTAGTAGAGCAGCTTAGGCTGAACTAGGAGACGTGTGAAGCTACCACAGTACCACAAGTGTCACTTGCACAATATCATAAGAAAACACAATACACAGTTATACTAAAAATAAAGGTACTTTATTTTTATGACAATATGCCAAAGTATCTCAGAGTGTACCCTCAGAGTGAGGATAGCAAATATACACAAGTTATATGTACACAGTACTAAAAATATGCAGTATAGTCTTAGAAAACAGTGCAAACAATGTATAGTTACAATAGGATGCAATGGAGACACATAGGGATAGGGGCAACACAAACCACATACTCCAAAATTGGAATGCGAACCACGAAAGGACCCCAAACCTATGTGACCTTGTAGAGGGTCGCTGGGACTATTAGAAAATAGTGAGGGTTAGAAAAATAGCCCACCCCAAGACCCTGAAAAGTGAGTGCAAAATGCACTAAAGTTCCCCAAAAGACAAAGAAGTCGTGATAGAGGAATAATGCAGGAAAGACACAAACCAACAATGCAACAACGATGGATTTCCAATCTAGGGTACCTGTGGAACAAGGGGACCAAGTCCAAAAGTCACAAGCAAGTCGGAGATTTGCAAATGCAAAGGAAATGCCAGCTGTGGGTGCAAAGGAGCTTCTACTGGACAGAAGAAGCAGAGGTTTCTGCAGGAACGAAAAGGGCTAGAGACTTCCCCATTAGTGGACGGATCCCGCTCGCCGTGGAGAGTCGTGCAAAAGTATTTTCCTGCCGAAAGAACGCCAACAAACCTTGCTAGCTGCAAATCGTGCAGTTAGCATTTTTGGACGCTGCTGTGACCCAGGAGGGACCAGGAGGTCGCAATTTGGACCAGGAGGAAGAGGGGACGTCGAGCAAGACAAGAAGCCCTCTCAGCAGCAGGTAGCACCCGGAGAAGTGCCAGAAACAGGCACTACAAGGATGCGTGAAACAGTGCTCACCCGAAGTTACACAAAGGAGTCCCACGTCGCCGGAGACCAACTTAGAAAGTCGTGCAATGCAAGTTAGAGTGCTGTGGACCCAGGTTTGGATGTGCACAAAGGATTTCCGCCAGAAGTGCACAGGGGCCGGAGAAGTTGCAAAAGTCACGCTTACCAACAATGCAGTATGGCGTGGGGAGGCAAGGACTTACCTCTGCCAAACTTGGACTGAAGAGTCACTGGACTGTGGAAGTCACTTGGACAGAGTTGCTGGATTCAAGGGACCTCGCTCGTCGTGCTGAGAGGAGACCCAAGGGACCGGTAATGCAGCTTTTTGGTGCCTGCGGTTGCAGGGGGAAGATTCCGTCGACCCACGGGAGATTTCTTCGTAGCTTCTAGTGCAGAGAGGAGGCACACTACCCCCACAGCATGCACCACCAGGAAAACAGTCGAGAAGGCGGCAGGATCAGCGTTACAGAGTTGCAGTAGTCGTCTTCGCTACTATGTTGCAGTTTTGCAGGCTTCCAGCGCGGTCAGCAGTCGATTCCTTGGCAGAAGGTGAAGAGAGAGATGCAGAGGAACTCTGATGAGCTCTTGCATTCGT
The DNA here is from genome assembly GCF_031143425.1 of Pleurodeles waltl. Lineage (NCBI taxonomy): Eukaryota > Metazoa > Chordata > Amphibia > Caudata > Salamandridae > Pleurodeles > Pleurodeles waltl. The sequence continues at coordinate 1,190,151,181 of NC_090439.1, forward strand.
TAGCTAAAGTTTCCCCAGAGACAGAGACCCTAAATAGCCAGAAAAGAGGGTTTGGCTACGTAGGAGAGAGGATAGGCTACTAACACTTGAAGGAGCCCATCAGAAGGAGTCTCTGACGTCACCTGGTGGCACTGGCCACTCAGAGCAGTCCAGTGTGCCAGCAGCACCTCTGTTTCCAAGATGGCAGAGGTCTGGAGCACACTGGAGGAGCTCTGGACACCTCCCAGGGGAGGTGCAGGTCAGGGGAGTGGTCACTCCCCTTTCCTTTGTCCAGTTTCGCACCAGAGCAGGGACTAAGGGGTCCCTGAACCGATGTAGACTGGCTTATGCAGAATTGGGCACATCTGTGCCCAAGAAAGCATTTCCAGAGGCTGGGGGAGGCTACTCCTCCCCTGCCTTCACACCATTTTCCAAAGGGAGAGGGTGTAACACCCTCTCTCAGAGGAAGTCCTTTGTTCTGCCATCCTGGGACAAGCCTGGCTTGGCCCCAGGGGGGCAGAAACCTGTCTGAGGGGTTGGCAGCAGCAGAAGCTGCAGTGAAACCCCAGGAAAGGCAGTTTGGCAGTACCAGGGTCTGTGCTACAGACCACTGGGATCATGGGATTGTGCCAACTATGCCAGGATGGCATAGAGGGGGCAATTCCATGATCATAGACATGTTACATGGCCATATTCGGAGTTACCATTGTGAAGCTACATATAGGTAGTGACCTATATGTAGTGCACGCGTGTAATGGTGTCCCCGCATTCACAAAGTTCAGGGAATTGGCCCTGAACAATGTGGGGGCACCTTGGCTAGTGCCAGGGTGCCCTCACACTAAGTAACTTTGCACCTAATCTTTACCAGGTAAAGGTTAGACATATAGGTGACTTATAAGTTACTTAAGTGCAGTGTAAAATGGCTTTGAAATAACGTGGACGTTATTTCACTCAGGGTGCAGTGGCAGGCCTGTGTAAGAATTGTCAGAGCTCCCTATGGGTGGCAAAAGAAATGCTGCAGCCCATAGGGATCTCCTGGAACCCCAATACCCTGGGTACCTTAGTACCATATACTAGGGAATTATAAGGGTGTTCCAGTATGCCAATGTGAATTGGTAAAATTGGTCACTAGCCTGTTAGTGAAAATTTGTAAAGAGAGAGCATAACCACTGAGGTTCTGGTTAGCAGAGCCTCAGTGAGACAGTTAGGCACCACACAGGGAACACATACCTATAGGTCACAAACCTATGAGCACTGGGGTCCTGACTAGCAGGGTCCCAGTGACACATAACAAACATACTGAAAACATAGGGTTTTCTCTATTAGCACTGGGCCCTGGCTGGCAGGATCCCAGTGAGACAGTGAAAACACCCTGACATACACTCACAAACAGGCCTAAAGTGGGGGTAACAAGGCTAGAAAGAGGTTACTTTCTCACAGGTTTGGTCTTGTTAGGGAGACCACAGAGGCTTTGTTAGTCTCTGAGGGGGCTATTGATTTAGCCACCTTAGTTGCTTGTCCCCTTAATATGGATAAGTACAAGCAGCTACCCCTAATAAATGGTGTTGAGGTTCAGGCCTACAGGGACACTGTTGCCAGTGTGACTATGGTCATAGAGAAACTGGTCCACCCTGAACAACACCTACTTGGTCACCAGTACCAAGTAACCGATGCTCACAACAACACACTTAGCCACCCCATGGCTGTTGTAAATCTCAACTGGGGGGGGGTGGTGGTTACTGGTCCAAAGAAAGTTGTGGTAGCCACAGATTTACCTGTAGACTGTCTACTAGGAAATGATTTGGAGACATCAGCTTGGTCAGATGTGGAGTTGGAGGCCCATGCAGCAATGCTGGGCATCCCAGGGCATATTTTTGCTTTGACAAGGGCTCAGGCCAAAAAGCAAAAAGGACAGGGAAGCTTGGATCCTGGAACAATGGACCAAGTGCTCCCTAAAGCTAGGGCTAATAGAAGAAAACCACTTCCTACTGTCCCTCCCTCTACAGTGGATTCTACTTCTGAGGAAGAAGAATTCCCTCCCTGTGCAGAACCAACACCAGAGGAGCTTGAAGCAGATACTGCTGAGCTTTTGGGTGAAGGGGGGCCTGCCAGAGAGGAGCTGAGTGTGGCACAGCAAACCTGTCCCACATTAGAGGGTCTGAGACAGCAAGCTGTCAAACAGGCTAATGGGGATGTCAGTGACTCTCACAGAGTTTACTGGGAGGACAACCTCTTGTACACTGAGCATAGGGATCCTAAACCTGGAGCTGCCAGGAGATTAGTGATTCCTCAGGAGTACAGAAAGTTCCTCCTAACTCTGGCACACGACATTCCCCTAGCTGGGCATCTAGGACAAATGAAAACTTGGGACAGGCTTGTTCCCCTGTTTCATTGGCCTAGAATGTCTGAGGACACAAAGGAATTTTGTAAGTCCTGTGAAACATGTCAAGCCAGTGGCAAGACAGGTGGAACTCCAAAGGCACCACTTATTCCACTGCCTGTGGTTGGGGTTCCCTTTGAAAGGGTAGGTGTTGACATAGTTGGCCCCCTTGACCCTCCTACTGCTTCAGGCAATAGATTAATCTTGGTGGTAGTGGACCATGCCACAAGATACCCTGAAGCTATTCCTTTAAGGACCACTACAGCTCCTGCAGTGGCAAAGGCCCTCCTGGGAATATTTTCCAGGGTGGGCTTCCCAAAGGAAGTAGTATCAGACAGGGGAAGCAGTTTCATGTCTGCATACTTAAAGGCCATGTGGAAGGAGTGTGGGGTAACTTACAAGTTCACCACACCCTATCATCCACAAACAAATGGACTGGTGGAGAGATTTAACAAAACTCTCAAAGGCATGATTATGGGTCTCCCTGAAAAACTCCGCAGGAGATGGGATATCCTTTTACCATGCCTCCTTTTTGCTTACAGGGAGGTACCCCAGAAAGGAGTGGGCTTTAGCCCCTTTGAACTTCTTTTTGGACACCCTGTTAGGGGTCCACTAACACTTGTGAAGGAGGGTTGGGAACAACCTTTAAAAGCTCTTAAGCAGGATATTGTGGGTTATGTACTTGGCCTGAGTTCAAGGATGGCTGAGTATATGAAAAAGGCCAGTAAGAACCTTCAGGCCAGCCAAGAGCTCCAGAAGCAATGGCATGATCAGAAGGCTGTTTTGGTTCAGTACCAACCAGGGCAGAAAGTGTGGGTCTTGGAGCCTGTGGCCCCAAGAGCACTCCAAGATAAATGGAGTGGTCCCCACACAATTGTTGAGAAAAAGGGTGTAGGAGGCTGGACTGGCTTGTAGTGAGTACCAAGGGGTACTTGCACCTTGCACCAGGCCCAGTTATCCCTTATTAGTGTATAGGGTGTCTAGCAGCTTAGGCTGATAGATAATGGTAGCTTAGCAGAGCAGCTTAGGCTGAACTAGGAGACGTGTGAAGCTACTACAGTACCACAAGTGTCACTTGCACAATACCATAAGAAAACACAATACACAGTTGTACTAAAAATAAAGGTACTTTATTTTTATGACAATATGTCACAGTATCTCAGAGTGTACCCTCAGAGTGAGGATAGCAAATATACACAAGTTATATGTACACAGTACTAAAAATATGCAGTATAGTCTTAGAAAACAGTGCAAACAATGTATAGTTACAATAGGATGCAATGGAGACACATAGGGATAGGGGCAACACAAACCATATACTCCAAAAGTGGAATGCGAACCACGAATGGACCCCAAAACTATGAGACCTTGTAGAGGGTCGCTGGGACTATTAGAAAATAGTGAGAGTTAGAAAATTAACCCTCCCCAAGACCCTGAAAAGTGAGTGCAAAGTGCACTGAAGTTCCCCAGAAGACAAAGAAGTCGTGATAGAGGAATAATGCAGGAAAGACACAAACCAACAATGCAACAACTGTGGATTTCCAATCTAGGGTAGCTGTGGAACAAGGGGACCAAGTCCAAAAGTCACAAGCAAGTCGGAGATGGGCAGATGCTCAGGAAATGCCAGCTGCGGGTGCAAAGAAGCTTCGACTGGACAGAAGAAGCTGCTGTTTCTGCAGGAACGAAAAGGGCTAGAGACTTCCTCTTAGGTGGACGGATCCCTCTCGCCTTGGAGAGTCGTGCAGAAGTGTTTTCCCACCAAAAGGACGCCAACAAGCCTTGCTAGCTGCAAATCGTGCGGTTGGCGTTTTTGGACGCTGCTGAGGCCCAGGAGGTCTCAAATTGGATCAGGAGAAAGAGGGTACGTCGAGCAAGACAAGGAGCCCTCTCTGAAGCAGGTAGCACCCGGAGAAGTGCCAGAAACAGGCACTACAAGGATGCGTGAAACGGTGCTTGCCGAAGTTGCACAAAGGAGTCGCCGGAGACCAACTTAGAAAGTCGTGCAATGCAGGTTAGGGTGCCGTGGACCCAGGCTTGGCTGTGCACAAAGGATTTCCGCCGGAAGTGCACAGGGGCCGGAGAAGTTGCAAAAGTCGCGGTTACCAACAATGCAGTCTGGAGTGGGGAGGCAAGGACTTACCTCCACCAAACTTGGACTGAAGAGTCACTGGACTGTGGGAGTCACTTGGACAGAGTTGCTGGATTCAAGGGACCTCGCTCGTCGTGCTGAGAGGAGACCCAAGGGACCGGTAATGCAGCTTTTTGGTGCCTGCGGTTGCAGGGGGGAGATTCCGTCGACCCACGGGAGATTTCTTTGGAGCTTCTGGTGCAGAGAGGAGGCAGACTACCCCCACAGCATGCACAAGCAGGAAAACAGTTGAGAAGGCGGCAGGATCAGCGTTACAGAGTTGCAGTAGTCGTCTTTGCTACTATGTTGCAGGTTTGCAGGCTTCCAGCGCGGTCAGCAGTCGTTTCCTTATCAGAAGGTGAAGAGAGAGATGCAGAGGAACTCGGATGAGCTCTTGCATTCGTTATCTAAAGTTTTCCCAGAGACAGAGATCCTAAATAGCCAGAAAAGAGGGTTTGGCTACCTAGGAGAGAGGATAGGCTACTAACACCTGAAGGAGCCTATCAGAAGGAGTCTCTGACGTCACCTGGTGGCACTGGCCACTCAGAGCAGTCCAGTGTGCCAGCAGCACCTCTGTTTCCAAGATGGCAGAGGTCTGGAGCACACTGGAGGAGCTCTGGACACCTCCCAGGGGAGGTGCAGGTCAGGGGAGTGGTCACTCCCCTTTCCTTTGTCCAGTTTCGTGCCAGAGCAGGGGCTAAGGGGTCCCTGAACCGGTGTAGACTGGCTTATGCAGAATTGGGCACATCTGTGCCCAAGAAAGCATTTCCAGAGGCTGGGGGAGGCTACTCCTCCCCTGCCTTCACACCATTTTCCAAAGGGAGAGGGTGTAACACCCTCTCTCAGAGGAAGTCCTTTGTTCTGCCATCCTGGGACAAGCCTGGCTGGACCCCAGGGGGGCAGAAACCTGTCTGAGGGGTTGGCAGCAGCTGCAGTGAAACCCCTGAAAAGGCAGTTTGGCAGTACCAGGATCTGTGCTACAGACCACTGGGATCATGGAATTGTCCCAATAATGCCAGGATGGCATAGAGGGCGCAATTCCATGATCTTAGACATGTTACATGGCCATATTCGGAGTTACCATTGTGAAGCTACATATAGGTAGTGACCTATATGTAGAACACGCGTGTAATGGTGTCCCCGCACTCACAAAGTTCAGGGAATTGGCTCTGAACAATGTGGGGGCACCTTTGCTAGTGCCAGGGTGCCCTCACACTTAGTAACTTTGCACCTAACCTTTACCAGGTAAAGGTTAGACATATAGGTGACTTATAAGTTACTTAAGTGCAGTGTAACATGGCTGTGAAATAACGTGGACGTTATTTCACTCAGGCTGCAGTGGCAGACCTGTGTAAGAATTGTCAGAGCTCCCTATGGGTGGCAAAAGAGTGCGGGGACACCATTACACACGTGCACTACCTATAGGTCACTACCTATATGTAGCTTCACCATGGTAACTCCGAATATGGCCATGTAACATGTCTATGATTATGGAATTGCCCCCTCTATGCCATCCTGGCATTGTTGGTACAATTCCATGATCCCAGTGGTCTGTAGCACAGACCCTGGTACTGCCAGACTGCCCTTCCTGGTGTTTCACTGCAGCTGCTGCTGCTGCCAACCCCTCAGACAGGCAGCTGCCCTCCTGGGGTCCAGCCAGGCCTGGCCCAGGATGGCAGAACAAAGAACTTCCTCTGAGAGAGGGTGTGACACCCTCTCCCTTTGGAAAATGGTGTGAAGGCAGGGGAGGAGTAGCCTCCCCCAGCCTCTGGAAATGCTTTGTTGGGCACAGATGTGCCCAATTCTGCATAAGCCAGTCTACACCGGTTCAGGGACCCCTTAGCCCCTGTTCTGGCGCGAAACTGGACAAAGGAAAGGGGAGTGACCACTCCCCTGACCTGCACCTCCCCTGGGAGGTGTCCAGAGCTCCTCCAGTGTGCTCCAGACCTCTGCCATCTTGGAAACAGAGGTGCTGCTGGCACACTGGACTGCTCTGAGTGGCCAGTGCCACCAGGTGGCGTCAGAGACTCCTGCTGATAGGCTCCTTCAGGTGTTAGTAGCCTTTCCTCTCTCCTAGGTAGCCAAACCCTCTTTTCTGGCTATTTAGGGTCTCTGTCTCTGGGGAAACTTTAGATAACGAATGCATGAGCTCAGCCGAGTTCCTCTGCATCTCCCTCTTCACCTTCTGATAAGGAATCGACCGCTGACCGCGTTGGAAGCCTGCAAACCTGCAACATAGTAGCAAAGACGACTACTGCAACTCTGTAACGCTGATCCTGCCGCCTTCTCGACTGTTTTCCTGCTTGTGCATGCTGTGGGGGTAGTCTGCCTCCTCTCTGCACCAGAAGCTCCGAAGAAATCTCCCGTGGGTCGACGGAATCTTCCCCCTGCAACCGCAGGCACCAAAAAGCTGCATTACCGGTCCCTTGGGTCTCCTCTCAGCACGACGAGTGAGGTCCCTCGAATCCAGCAACGCGGTCCAAGTGACCCCAACAGTCCAGTGAATCTTCAGCCCAAGTTTGGTGGAGGTAAGTCATTGCCTAACCTCGCTGGGCTGCATTGCTGGGAACCGCGACTTTGCAGCTACTCCGGCCCCTGTGCACTTCCGGCGGAAATCCTTCGTGCACAGCCAAGCCTGGGTCCACAGCACTCTAACCTGCATTGCACGACTTTCTAAGTTGGTCTCCGGCGACGTGGGACTCCTTTGTGCAACTTCGGCGAGCACCGTTTCACGCATCCTCGTAGTGCCTGTTTCTGGCACTTCCCCGGGTGCTACCTGCTTCAGTGAGGGCTCTTTGTCTTGCTCGACGTCTCCTCTCTCTGCAGGTCCAATTTGCGACCTCCTGGTCCCTCCTGAGCCCCAGCAGCTTCCAAAAACGCTAAAAGCACGATTGGCGTGTAGCAAGGCTTGTTGGCGTCTTTCCGGCGGGAAAACACTTCTGCACGACTCTCCAAGGCAAGTCGGATCCGTCACCCAAAGGGGAAGTCTCTAGCCCTTTTTGTTCCTGCAGAAACCTCAGCTTCTTCTGTCCAATCGAAGCTTCTTTGCACCCGCAGCTGGCATTTCCTGGGCATCTGCCCATCTCCGACTTGCTTGTGACTTTTGGACTTGGTCCCCTTGTTCCACAGGTACCCCAGATTGGAAATCCACAGTGGTTGCATTGCTGGTTTGTGTCTTTCCTGCATTATTCCTCTAACACGACTTCTTTGTCCTTAGGGGAACTTTAGTGCACTTTGCACTCACTTTTCAGGGTCTTGGGGAGGGTTATTTTTCTAACTCTCACTATTTTCTAATAGTCCCAGCGACCCTCTACAAGGTCACATAGGTTTGGGGTCCATTCGTGGTTCGCATTCCACTTCTGGAGTATATGGTTTGTGATGCCCCTATCCCTATGTTTCCCCTTTGCATCCTATTGTAACTATACATTGTTTGCACTGTTTTCTAAGACTATACTGCATATTTTTGCTATTGTGTATATATATCTTGTGTATATTTCCTATCCTCTCACTGAGGGTACACTCTAAGATACTTTGGCATATTGTCATAAAAATAAAGTACCTTTATTTTTAGTATAACTGTGTATTGTGTTTTCTTATGATATTGTGCATATGACACTAAGTGGTACTGTAGTAGCTTCACACGTCTCCTAGTTCAGCCTAAGCTGCTCTGCTAAGCTACCATTATCTATCAGCCTAAGCTGCTAGACACCCTATACACTAATAAGGGATAACTGGGCCTGGTGCAAGGTGCAAGTACCCCTTGGTACTCACTACAAGCCAGTCCAGCCTCAAATTGTCAGAAGATGCTAAACCTAAGACTGCATTTTCTACCATTGGAGGACATTACCAGTTTACTGTAATGCCTTTTGGTTTGAAAAATGCACCTGCCACTTTTCAGAGGTTGGTGAACACAGTCCTGCAAGGGCTGGAAGCTTTCAGTGCAGCATATTTGGACGATATAGCTGTCTTTAGCTCCAGCTGGGATGATCACCTGGTCCACCTTTGGAAAGTTTTGGAGGCTCTGCAAAAGGCATGCCTCACTATCAAGGCTTCAAAGTGCCAGATAGGGCAGGGTAAGGTGGTTTATCTGGGACACCTTGTTGGTGGGGAACAGATTGCACCACTTCAGGGGAAAATCCAAACTATTATTGATTGGGTTCCCCCTACCACTCAGACTCAGGTGAGAGCCTTCCTAGGCCTCACTGGGTATTACAGGAGGTTCATTAAGAACTATGGCTCCATTGCATCCCCTCTTAATGACCTCACATCCAAGAAAATGCCTAAAAAGGTATTATGGACAGCAAGCTGTCAGAAAGCTTTTGAGGAGCTGAAGCAGGCCATGTGCTCTGCACCTGTCCTGAAAAGCCCTTGTTACTCTAAAAAATTCTATGTCCAAACTGATGCATCTGAATTAGGAGTAGGGGCAGTCCTATCACAACTTAATTCTGAGGGCCAGGATCAACCTGTTGCTTTTATTAGTAGGAGGTTGACCCCTAGAGAAAAGCGTTGGTCTGCCATTGAGAGGGAGGCCTTTGCTGTGGTCTGGGCTCTGAAGAAGTTGAGGCCATACCTGTTTGGCACTCACTTCATTGTTCAGACAGACCACAAACCTCTACTTTGGCTAAAACAAATGAAAGGTGAAAATCCTAAATTGTTGAGGTGACCATATCCCTACAGGGAATGGACTATACAGTGGAACATAGACCTGGGAGTAGCCACTCCAATGCAGATGGACTCTCCAGATATTTCCACTTAGACAATGAAGACTCATCAGGTAATGGCTAGTCTTATTGTCCTTCGTTTGGGGGGGTGGTTGTGTAGGAAAGTACCATCTTGCCTGGCATGTTACCCCCATTTTTCACTGTATATATGTTGTTTTAGTTGTATGTGTCACTGGGACCCTGGTAACCCAGGGCCCCAGTGCTCATAAGTGTGCCTGAATGTGTTACCTGTGTAGTGACTAACTGTCTCACTGAGGCTCTGCTAATCAGAACCTCAGTGGTTATGCTCTCTCATTTCTTTCCAAATTGTCACTGACAGGCTAGTGACCATTTTTACCAATGTACATTGGCTTACTGGAACACCCTTATAATTCCCTAGTATATGGTACTGAGGTACCCAGGGTATTGGGGTTCCAGGAGATCCCTATGGGCTGCAGCATTTCTTTTGCCACCCATAGGGAGCTCTGACAATTCTTACACAGGCCTGCCACTGCAGCCTGAGTGAAATAACGTCCACGTTATTTCACAGCCATTTTACACTGCACTTAAGTAACTTATAAGTCACCTATATGTCTAACCTTTACCTGGTAAAGGTTAGGTGCAAAGTTACTTAGTGTGAGGGCACCCTGGCACTAGCCAAGGTGCCCCCACATTGTTCAGAGCCAATTCACTGAACTTTGTGAGTGCGGGGACACAATTACACGCGTGCACTACCTATAGGTCACTACCTATATGTAGCTTCACCATGGTAACTCCGAATATGGCCATGTAACATGTCTATGATCATGGAATTGCCCCCTCTATGCCATCCTGGCATTGTTGGTACAATTCCATGATCCCAGTGGTCTTTAGCACAGACCCTGGTACTGCCAGACTGCCCTTCCTGGGGTTTCACTGCAGCTGCTGCTGCTGCCAACCCCTCAGACAGGCAGCTGCCCTCCTGGGGTCCAGCCAGGCCTGGCCCAGGATGGCAGAACAAAGAACTTCCTCTGAGAGAGGGTGTGACACCCTCTCCCTTTGGAAAATGGTGTGAAGGCAGGGGAGGAGTAGCCTCCCCCAGCCTCTGGAAATGCTTTGTTGGGCACAGATGTGCCCAATTCTGCATAAGCCAGTCTACACCGGTTCAGGGACCCCTTAGCCCCTGCTCTGGTGCGAAACTGGACAAAGGAAAGGGGAGTGACCACTCCCCTGACCTGCACCTCCCCTGGGAGGTGTCCAGAGCTCCTCCAGTGTGCTCCAGACCTCTGCCATCTTGGAAACAGAGGTGCTGCTGGCACACTGGACTGCTCTGAGTGGCCAGTGCCACCAGGTGACGTCAGAGACTCCTGCTGATAGGCTCCTTCAGGTGTTAGTAGCCTTTCCTCTCTCCTAGGTAGCCAAACCCTCTTTTCTGGCTAATTAGGGTCTCTGTCTCTGGGGAAACTTTAGATAACGAATGCATGAGCTCAGCCAAGTTCCTCTGCATCTCCCTCTTCACCTTCTGATAAGGAATCGACCGCTGACCGCGCTGGAAGCCTGCAAACCTGCAACATAGTAGCAAAGACGACTACTGCAACTCTGTAACGCTGATCCTGCCGCCTTCTCGACTGTTTTCCTGCTTGTGCATGCTGTGGGGGTAGTCTGCCTCCTCTCTGCACCAGAAGCTCCGAAGAAATCTCCCGTGGGTCGACGGAATCTTCCCCCTGCAACCGCAGGCACCAAAAAGCTGCATTACCGGTCCCTTGGGTCTCCTCTCAGCATGACGAGCGAGGTCCCTCGAATCCAGCGACGCTGGCTAAGTGACTCCCACAGTCCAGTGACTCTTCAGCCCAAGTTTGGTGGAGGTAAGTCCTTGCCTCACCTCGCTGGGCTGCATTGCTGGGAACCGCGACTTTGCAGCTACTCCGGCCCCTGTGCACTTCCGGCGGAAATCCTTCGTGCACAGCCAAGCCTGGGTCCACGGCACTCTAACCTGCATTGCACGACTTTCTAAGTTGGTCTCCGGCGACGTGGGACTCCTTTGTGCAACTTCGGCGAGCACCATTTCACGCATCCTTGTAGTGCCTGTTTCTGGCACTTCCCCGGGAGCTACCTGCTTCAGTGAGGGTGCTTTGTCTTGCTCGACGTCCCTTCTCCCTGCAGGTCCAATTTGCGACCTCCTGGTCCCTCCTGGGCCCCAGCAGCGTCCAAAAACGTGAAATGTACGATTTGCGTGTAGCAAGGCTTGTTGGCGTCCTTCCAGCGGGAAAACACTTCTGCACTACTTTTCAAGGCGAGAGGGATTCGTCCACCAAAGGGGAAGTCTCTAGCCCTTTTCGTTTCTGCAGAAACCTCTGCTTCTTCTGTCCAGTCGAAGCTTCTTTGCACCCGCAGCTGGCATTTCCTGGGCATCTGCCCATTTCCGACTTGCTTGTGACTTTTGGACTTGGTCCCCTTGTTCCACAGGTACCCCAGATTGGAAATCCACAGTGGTTGCATTGCTGGTTTGTGTCTTTCCTGCATTATTCCTCTAACACTTTTTTTGTCCTTAGGGGAACTTTAGTGCACTTTGCACTCACTTTTCAGGGTCTTGGGGAGGGTTATTTTTCAAACTCTCACTATTTTCTAATAGTCCCAGTGACCCTCTACAAGGTCACATAGGTTTGGGGTCCATTCGTGGTTCGCATTCCACTTCTGGAGTATATGGTTTGTGTTGCCCCTATCCCTATGTTTCCCCATTGCATCCTATTGTAACTATACATTGTTTGCACTGTTTTCTAAGACTATACTGCATATTTTTGCTATTGTGTATATATATCTTGTGTATATTTCCTATCCTCTCACTGAGGGTACACTCTAAGATACTTTGGCATATTGTCATAAAAATAAAGTACCTTTCTTTTTAGTATAACTGTGTATTGTGTTTTCTTATGATATTGTGCATATGACACTAAGTGGTACTGTAGTAGCTTCACACGTCTCCTAGTTCAGCCTAAGCTGCTCTGCTAAGCTACCATTATCTATCAGCCTAAGCTGCTAGACACCCTATACACTAATAAGGGATAACTGGGCCTGGTGCAAGGTGCAAGTACCCCTTGGTACTCACTACAAGCCAGTCCAGCCTCCTACACACAGTACTAAAAATATGCAGTATAGTCTTAGAAAACAGTGCAAACAATGTATAGTTACAATAGGATGCAATGGGGACACATAGAGATAGGGGCAACACAAACCATATACTCCAAAAGTGGAATGCGAACCACGAATGGACCCCAAACCTATGTGACCTTGTAGAGGGTCGCTGGGACTATTAGAAAATAGTGAGAGTTAGAAAATTAGCCCTCCCCAAGACCCTGAAAAGTGAGTGCAAAGTGCACTGAAGTTCCCCAGAAGGCAAAGAAGTCGTGATAGAGGAATAATGCAGGAAAGACACAAACCAACAATGCAACAACTGTGGATTTCCAATCTAGGGTACCTGTGGAACAAGGGGACCAAGTCCAAAAGTCACAAGCAAGTCGGAGATGGGCAGATGCCCAGGAAATGCCAGCTGCGGGTGCAAAGAAGCTTCGACTGGACAGAAGAAGCTGCGGTTTCTGCAGGAACGAAAAGGGCTAAAGGCTTCCCCTTTGCTGGACGGATCCCTCTCGCCTTGGAGAGTTGTGCAGTAGTGTTTTCCCGCCAAAAGGTCGCCAACAAACCTTGCTAGCTGCAAATCGTGCGGTTGGCGTTTTTGGACGCTGCTGAGGCCCAGGAGGGACCAGGAGGTCGCAAATTGGACCAGGAGAGAGACGGGACGTCGAGCAAGACAAAAAGCCCTCTCTGAAGCAGGTAGCACCTGGAGCATTCCAGAAACAGGCACTACGAGGATGCGTGAAACGGTGCTCGCCGAAGTTGCACAAAGGAGACCCACGTCGCCGGAGACCAACTTAGAAAGTCGTGCAATGCAGGTTAGAGTGCCGTGGACCCAGGCTTGGCTGTGCATAAAGGATTTCTGCCGGAAGTGCACAGGGGCCGGAGAAGTTGCATAAGTCGCGGCTACCAACAATGCAGTCTGGAGTGGGGAGGCAAGGACTTACCTCCACCAAACTTGGACTGAAGAGTCACTGGACTGTGGGAGTCACTTGGACAGAGTTGCTGGATTCAAGGGACCTCGCTCGTCGTGCTGAGAGGAGACCCAAGGGACCGGTAATGCAGCTTTTTGGTGCTTGCGGTTGCAGGGGGGAGATTCCGTCGACACACAGGAGATTTCTTCGGAGCTTCTGGTGCAGAGAGGAGGCAGACTACCCCCACAGCATGCCCAAGCAGGAAAACTGTCGAGAAGGCGGCATGATCAGCGTTACAGAGTTGCAGTAGTCGTCTTTGCTACTATGTTGCAGGTTTGCAGGCTTCCAGCGCGGTCAGCAGTCGTTTCCTTATCAGAAGGTGAAGAGAGAGATGCAGAGGAACTCGGATGAGCTCTTGCATTCGTTATCTAAAGTTTCCCCAGAGACAGAGACCCTAAATAGCCAGAAAAGAGGGTTTGGCTACCTAGGAGAGATGATAGGCTACTAACACCTGAAGGAGCCTATCAGAAGGAGTCTCTGACGTCACCTGGTGTAGGAAAGTACCATCTTGCCTGGCATGTTACCCCCATTTTTCACTGTATATATGTTGTTTTAGTTGTATGTGTCACTGGGACCCTGGTAACCCAGGGCCCCAGTGCTCATAAGTGTGCCTGAATGTGTTACCTGTGTAGTGACTAACTGTCTCACTGAGGCTCTGCTAATCAGAACCTCAGTGGTTATGCTCTCTCATTTCTTTCCAAATTGTCACTAACAGGCTAGTGACCATTTTTACCAATTTACATTGGCTTACTGGAACACCCTTATAATTCCCTAGTATATGGTACTGAGGTACCCAGGGTTTTGGGGTTCCAGGAGATCCCTATGGGCTGCAGCATTTCTTTTGCCACCCATAGGGAGCTCTGACAATTCTTACACAGGCCTGCCACTGCAGCCTGAGTGAAATAACGTCCACGTTATTTCACAGCCATTTTACACTGCACTTAAGTAACTTATAAGTCAACTATATGTCTAACCTTTACCTGGTAAAGGTTAGGTGCAAAGTTACTTAGTGTGAGGGCACCCTGGCACTAGCCAAGGTGCCCCCACATTGTTCAGAGCCAATTCCCTGAACTTTGTGGGTGCGGGGACACCATTACACGCGTGCACTACATATAGGTCACTACCTATATGTAGCTTCACCATGGTAACTCCGAATATGGCCATGTAACATGTCTATGATCATGGATTTGCCCCCTCTATGCCATCCTGGCATTGTTGGTACAATTCCATGATCCCAGTGGTCTGTAGCACAGACCCTGGTACTGCCAAACTGCCCTTCCTGGGGTTTCACTGCAGCTGCTGCTGCTGCCAGCCCCTCAGACAGGCATCTGCCCTCCTGGGGTCCAGCCAGGCCTGGCCCAGGATGGCAGAACAAAGAACTTCCTCTGAGAGAGGGTGTGACACCCTCTCCCTTTGGAAAAAAATGTGAAGGCAGGGGAGGAGTAGCCTCCACCAGCCTCTGGAAATGCTTTCTTGGGCACAGATGTGCCCAATTCTGCATAAGCCAGTCTACACCGGTTCAGGGACCCCTTAGCCCCTGCTCTGGCGCGAAACTGGACAAAGGAAAGGGGAGTGACCACTCCCTTGACCTGCACCTCCCCTGGGAGGTGTACAGAGCTCCTCCAGTGTGCTCCAGACCTCTGCCATCTTGGAAACAGAGGTGCTGCTGGCACACTGGACTGCTCTGAGTGGCCAGTGCCACCAGGTGACGTCAGAGACTCCTGCTGATAGGCTCCTTCAGGTGTTAGTAGCCTATCCTCTCTCCTAGGTAGCCAAACCCTCTTTTCTGGCTATTTAGGGTCTCTGTCTCTGGGGAAACTTTAGATAATGAATGCATGAGCTCAGCCGAGTTCCTCTGCATCTCTCTCTTCACCTTCTGATAAGGAATCGACCGCTGACCGCGCTGGAAGCCTGCAAACCTGCAACATAGTAGCAAAGACGACTACTGCAACTCTGTAACGCTGATCCTGCCGCCTTCTCGACTGTTTTCCTGCTTGTGCATGCTGTGGGGGTAGTCTGCCTCCTCTCTGCACCAGAAGCTCCGAAGAAATCTCCCGTGGGTCGACGGAATCTTCCCCCTGCAACCGCAGGCACCAAAAAGCTGCATTACCGGTCCCTTGGGTCTCCTCTCAGCACGACGAGCGAGGTCCCTCGAATCCAGCGACTCTGTCCAAGTGACCCCCACAGTCCAGTGACTCTTCAGCCCAAGTTTGGTGGAGGTAAGTCCTTGCCTCCCCACACCAGACTGCATTGCTGGGAACCGCATCTTTTGCAGCTACTCCGGCCTCTGTCCACTTCTGGCTGATATCCTTTGTGCACAGCCAAGCCTGGGTCCACAGCACTCTAACCTGCATTGCACGACTTTCTAAGGTGGTCTCCGGCGACGTGGGACTCCTTTGTGCAACTTCGGTGAGCACCGTTTCACGCATCCTCGTAGTGCCTGTTTCTGGCACTTCTTTGGGTGCTACCTGCTTTAGTGAGGGCTCTTTGTCTTGCTCGACGTCCCCTCTCTCTTCAGGTCTAATGTGCGACCTCCTGGTCCCTCCTGGGCCCCAGCAGCGTCCAAAAACGCCAAACGCACGATTTGCAGCTAGCAAGGCTTGTTGGCGTTCTTTTGGCGGGAAAACACTTCTGCACAACTCTCCAAGGCGAGATGGATTTGTCCACCAAAGCGAAAGTCTCTAGCCCTTTTCGTTCTTGCAGAAACCTCAGCTTCTTCTGTCCAGTCAAAGCTTCTTTGCACCAGCAGCTGGCATTTCCTGGGCATCTGCCCATCTCCGACTTGCTTGTGACTTTTGGACTTGGTCCCCTTGTTCCACAGGTACCCTAGATTGGAAATCCACAGTTGTTGCATTGCTGGTTTGTGTCTTTCCTGCATTATTCCTCTAACACGACTACTTTGTCATTAGGGGAACTTTAGTGCACTTTGCACTCACTTTTCAGGGTCTTGGGGAGGGTTATTTTTCTAACTCTCACTATTTTCTAATAGTCCCAGCGACCCTCTACAAGGTCACATAGGTTTGGGGTCCATTCGTGGTTCGCATTCCACTTTTGGAGTATATGGTTTGTGTTGCCCCTATCCCTATGTTTCCCCATTGCATCCTATTGTAACTATACATTGTTTGCACTGTTTTCTAAGACTATACTGCATATTTTTGCTATTGTGTATATATATCTTGTGTATATTTCCTATCCTCTCACTGAGGGTACACTCTAAGATACTTTGGCATATTGTCATAAAAATAAAGTACCTTTATTTTTAGTATAACTGTGTATTGTGTTTTCTTATGATATTGTGCATATGACACTAAGTGGTACTGTAGTAGCTTCACACGTCTCCTAGTTCAGCCTAAGCTGCTCTGCTAAGCTACCATTATCTATCAGCCTAAGCTGCTAGACACCCTATACACTAATAAGGGATAACTGGGCCTGGTGCAAGGTGCAAGTACCCCTTGGTACTCACTACAAGCCAGTCCAGCCTTCTACATTGGTTGTGCAGTGGTGGGATAAGTGCTTGAGACTACTTACCACTCTTGTCATTGTACTTTTCATAAGAGAAAAATATACAAAACAAGGTCAGTGCATATACACATAGCCAAAAAGTTTTGCATTTCCTCTTTTCACTCTTTTCTAAGTGCTGAAAAGTACTTCTAAACTTTCAAAAAGTTCTTAAAAGTTTAAAAAGTTTTTTTCTGTCTTTCCAAAAAGTTCTGAAAACTTTTTTCTCTTTTTCTATCACTTTAACTCTCTCAAAGAAATGTCTGGCACAGGCCAAAGTGTTGATCTGTCCAAACTTGCATATGACAACCTTAGCTGGAAAAGAGCAAGGAGTCTCTGTATAGAGAGAGGTTTGAGTGTAGGGAAGAATCCTTCCTTGGAACTGTTACTTAACATGCTTAGAGAACAGGATAAGGCCATAGGTGCCCCATCTGTTGAAAAAGTACCTAATAGTTCCCAATCTGATTCAGGGACTCCCCCAGGAAAAGATTCAGGAAAGAAACTTCCTAGCCTGCCCATTACTAGACAATCTAGCATAGATGGTAATGATGATGAGCCACACCAAATAAATAGTGTTGTCTCACATCATAGCAAAAGCATTTATTCTCACCATACTGGTAGTAATGTTTCTGTAAACCAAGCTGTTAGGGTGCCTTCTGTAAGGGACAGGTCTCCTTCTGTTCATTCCCATCATAGCTCTGTTTCTAGAAATGTCCCTCCCACCAACCCTGATGACAGAATGTTAGAGAGGGAACTCAATAAGTTGAGGGTGGAACAAACCAGACTGAAGCTTAAAAAGCAACAGCTGGATTTGGATAGACAGTCTTTTGAATTAGAGAAGGAAAGACAGAAGTTGGGTTTAGATACCCATGGTGGCAGCAGCAGTATTCCCCATAGTCATCCTGCAAAAGAGCATGATTCCAGGAATCTGCACAAGATAGTTGCCCCTTATAAGGAGGGGGATGACATTAACAAGTGGTTTGCTGCACTTGAGAGGGCCTGTGTTGTACAGGATGTCCCTCAAAGGCAGTGGGCTGCTATCCTATGGCTATCATTTAGTGGAAAAGGTAGGGATAGGCTCCTTACTGTGAAAGAAAATGATGCTAATAATTTCCAAGTTCTTAAGAATGCACTCCTGGATGGTTATGGCTTAACCACTGAACAGTACAGGATAAAGTTCAGAGAGACCAAAAAGGAGTCTTCACAAGACTGGGTTGATTTCATTGACCATTCAGTGAAGGCCTTGGAGGGGTGGTTACATGGCAGTAAAGTTACTGATTATGACAGCCTGTATAACTTAATCCTGAGAGAGCATATTCTTAATAATTGTGTGTCTGATTTGTTGCACCAGTACTTGGTGGACTCTGATCTGACCTCTCCCCAAGAATTGGGAAAGAAGGCAGACAAATGGGTCAGAACAAGAGTGAACAGAAAAGTTCATACAGGGGGTGACAAAGATGGCAACAAAAAGAAGGATGGTAAGTCTTCTGACAAGGGTGGGGACAAATCTAAAAATGAGTCTTCATCAGGCCCACAAAAACACTCTGGTGGGGGTGGTGGGCCCAAATCCTCCTTTAATCAGAACAAGGAAAAGAAACCATGGTGCTATTTATGTAAAATAAAAGGCCATTGGACAACAGATCCCAGTTGTCCAAAGAAAGGCACCACTGCTCCTACCACTACAACCCCTACTGCTACACCTAGTGTCCCTACTAATAGCAGTGGTGGTGGGAGCAAACCTACTAATAGCCAATCCAAGGGAGTAGCTGGGCTCACTATTGGTAACTTAGTTGGGGTTGGTCTGATTAGGGAGACCACAGAGGCTACTTTAGTCTCTGAAGGGGCTATTGATTTTGCCACTTTGGTTGCTTGCCCCCATAACTTGGAGAAGTACAAGCAACTAACCCTAATAAATGGTGTTGAGGTCCAGGCCTACAGGGACACAGGTGCCAGTGTCACAATGGTGATTGAGAAACTGGTGCACCCTGAACAACACATACTTGGACACCAGTACCAAGTAACCGATGCTCACAACATAACACAAAGCCATCCCATGGCTGTTGTAAATCTCAACTGGGGGGGGTAACTGGTCCAAAGAAAGTTGTGGTAGCTTCAGATTTACCTGTAGACTGTCTATTAGGGAATGATTTGGAGACATCAGCTTGGTCAGATGTGGAGTTGGAGGCCCATGCAGCAATGCTGGGCATTCCAGGGCATATTTTTGCTTTGACAAGGGCTCAGGCCAAAAAGCAAAAAGGACAGGGAAGCTTGGATCCTGGAACAATGGACCAAGTGCTCCCTAAAGCTAGGGCTAGTAGAAGCAAACCACTTCCTACTATCCCTCCCTCTACAGTGGTTTCAACTTCTGAGGAAGAAGAATTCCCCCCCTGTGCAGAACCTACACCAGAGGAGCTGGAAGCAGACACTGCTGAGCTTTTGGGTGAAGGGGGGCCTGCCAGAGAGGAGCTGAGTGTGGCACAGCAAACCTGTCCCACATTAGAGGGTCTCAGACAGCAAGCTGTCAAACAGGCTAATGGGGATGTCAGTGACTCTCACAGAGTTTACTGGGAGGACAACCTCTTGTACACTGAGCATAGGGATCCTAAACCTGGAGCAGCCAGGAGATTAGTGATTCCTCAGGAGTACAGAAAGTTCCTCCTAACACTGGCACATGACATTCCCTTAGCTGGGCACCTAGGACAAATGAAAACTTGGGACAGGCTTGTTCCCCTGTTTAATTGGCCTAGGATGTCTGAGGACACAAAGGAATTTTGTAAGTCCTGTGAAACCTGTCAAGCCAGTGGCAAGACAGGTGGCACCCCAAAGGCACCCCTTATCCCACTGCCTGTGGTTGGGGTTCCCTTTGAAAGGGTAGGGGTTGACATAGTTGGCCCCCTTGACCCTCCTACTGCTTCAGGCAATAGGTTTATCTTGGTGGTAGTGGACCATGCCACAAGATATCCTGAAGCTATTCCTTTAAGGACCACTACAGCACCTGCAGTGGCAAAGGCCCTCCTGGGAATATTTTCCAGGGTGGGCTTCCCAAAGGAAGTAGTATCAGACAGGGGAAGCAATTTCATGTCTGCATACTTAAAGGCCATGTGGAAGGAGTGTGGTGTAACTTACAAGTTCACAACACCCTATCATCCACAAACAAATGGACTGGTGGAGAGATTTAATAAAACTCTCAAAGGCATGATTATGGGTCTCCCTGAAAAACTCCACAGGAGATGGGATATCCTTCTACCATACCTCCTTTTTGCCTACAGGGAGGTACCCCAGAAAGGAGTGGGCTTCAGCCCCTTTGAACTTCTTTTTGGACACCCTGTTAGGGGTCCACTCACACTTGTAAAGGAGAGTTGGGAACAACCTTTAAAAGCTCCTAAGTAGGATATTGTGGATTATGTACTTGGCCTCAGATCAAGGATGGCTGAGTACATGAAAAAGGCCAGTAAAAACCTTCAGGCCAGCCAAGAGCTCCAGAAGCAATGGCATGATCAGAAGGCTGTTTTGGTTCAGTACCAACCAGGGCAGAAAGTGTGGGTCTTGGAGCCTGTGGCCCCAAGAGCACTCCAAGATAAATGGAGTGGACCCCACACAATTGTTGAAAAGAAGGGTGAAGTCACCTACTTGGTTGACTTAGGCACTGCCAGGAGTCCCCTTAGGGTGCTCCATGTCAACCGCCTGAAACCCTACTATGACAGGGCTGATCTCACCCTGCTCATGGCAACTGATGAGGGACAGGAAGAAGACAGTGATCCTCTACCTGATCTCTTCTCTTCCACAGAACAAGATGCTCTTGTGGAAGGTGTAGTTTTGGCAGATTGTCTTACTGTTGAGCAGAAAGACCATTGCATAAATCTCCTAGGACAATTTTCAGAACTCTTCTCTACTGTGCCAGGCACCACTTCTTGGTGTGAGCACACTATAGATACTGGAAACAGTTTACCTGTCAAAAGTAAGATCTATAGGCAGCCTGACCATGTCAGGGACTGCATAAAGCAAGAAGTTCAGAAAATGTTGGAACTAGGAGTGGTTGAGCACTCTGACAGTCCATGGGCTTCTCCTGTGGTACTGGTACCAAAACCCAATTCTAAAGATGGAAAGAAGGAAATGCGGTTTTGTGTAGACTATAGAGGTCTCAACTTGGTAACCAAAACTGATGCTCACCCTATACCCAGGGCAGATGAGCTTATAGATACACTGGCATCTGCCAAGTATCTAAGCACTTTTGATTTGACTGCAGGGTATTGGCAGATCAAATTATCAGAAGATGCTAAACCTAAGACTGCATTTTCTACCATTGGAGGACATTACCAGTTTACTGTAATGCCTTTTGGTTTGAAAAATGCACCTGCCACTTTTCAAAGGTTGGTGAACACAGTCCTGCAAGGGCTGGAAGCTTTCAGTGCAGCATATTTGGACTATATAGCTGTCTTTAGCTCCAGCTGGGATGATCACCTGGTCCACCTATGGAAAGTTTTGGAGGCCCTGCAAAAGGCAGGCCTCACTATCAAGGCTTCAAAGTGCCAGATAGGGCAGGGTAAGGTGGTTTATCTGGGACACCTTGTTGGTGGGGAACAGATTGCACCACTTCAGGGGAAAATCCAAACAATTATTGATTGGGTTCCCCCTACCACTCAGACTCAGGTGAGAGCCTTCCTAGGCCTCACTGGGTATTACAGGAGGTTCATTAAGAACTATGGCTCCATTGCAGCCCCTCTTAATGACCTCACATCCAAGAAAATGCCTAAAAAGGTATTATGGACAGCAAACTGTCAGAAAGCTTTTGAGGTGCTGAAGCAGGCCATGTGCTCTGCACCTGTCCTGAAAAGCCCTTGTTACTCTAAAAAATTCTATGTCCAAACTGATGCATCTGAATTAGGAGTAGGGGCAGTCCTATCACAACTTAATTCTGAGGGCCAGGATCAACCCTTTGCTTTTATTAGTAGGAGGTTGACCCCTAGAGAAAAGCGTTGGTCTGCCATTGAGAGGGAGGCCTTTGCTGTGGTCTGGGCTCTGAAGAAGTTGAGGCCATACCTGTTTGGCACTCACTTCATTGTTCAGACAGACCACAAACCTCTACTTTGGCTAAAACAAATGAAAGGTGAAAATCCTAAATTGTTGAGGTGGTCCATATCCCTACAGGGAATGGACTATACAGTGGAACATAGACCTGGGAGTAGCCACTCCAATGCAGATGGACTCTCCAGATATTTCCACTTAGACAATGAAGACTCATCAGGTCATGGCTAGTCTTATTGTCCTTCGTTTGGGGGTGGGTTGTGTAGGAAAGTACCATCTTGCCTGGCATGTTACCCCCATTTTTCACTGTATATATGTTGTTTTAGTTGTATGTGTCACTGGGACCCTGGTAACCCAGGGCCCCAGTGCTCATAAGTGTGCCTGAATGTGTTACCTGTGTAGTGACTAACTGTCTCACTGAGGCTCTGCTAATCAGAACCTCAGTGGTTATGCTCTCTCATTTCTTTCCAAATTGTCACAAACAGGCTAGTGACCATTTTTACCAATTTACATTGGCTTACTGGAACACCCTTATAATTCCCTAGTATATGGTACTGAGATACCCAGGGTATTGGGGTTCCAGGAGATCCCTATGGGCTGCAGCATTTCTTTTGCCACCCATAGGGAGCTCTGACAATTCTTACACAGGCCTGCCACTGCAGCCTGAGTGAAATAACGTCCACGTTATTTCACAGCCATTTTACACTGCACTTAAGTAACTTATAAGTCACCTATATGTCTAACCTTTACCTGGTAAAGGTTAGGTGCAAAGTTACTTAGTGTGAGGGCACCCTGGCACTAGCCAAGGTGCCCCCACATTGTTCAGAGCCAATTCCCCGAACTTTGTGAGTGCGGGGACACCATTACACCCGTGCACTACATATAGGTCACTACCTATATGTAGCTTCACCATGGTAACTCCGAATATGGCCATGTAACATGTCTATGATCATGGAATTGCCCCCTCTATGCCATCCTGGCATTGTTGGTACAATTCCATGATCCCAGTGGTCTGTAGCACAGACCCTGGTACTGCCAAACTGCCCTTCCTGGGGTTTCACTGCAGCTGCTGCTGCTGCCAGCCCCTCAGACAGGCATCTGCCCTCCTGGGGTCCAGCCAGGCCTGGCCCAGGATGGCAGAACAAAGAACTTCCTCTGAGAGAGGGTGTGACACCCTCTCCCTTTGGAAAATGGTGTGAAGGCAGGGGAGGAGTAGCCTCCCCCAGCCTCTGGAAATGCTTTCTTGGGCACAGATGTGCCCAATTCTGCATAAGCCAGTCTACACCGGTTCAGGGACCCCTTAGCCCCTGCTCTGGCGCGAAACTGGACAAAGGAAAGGGGAGTGACCACTCCCCTGACCTGCACCTCCCCTGGGAGGTGTCCAGAGCTCCTCCAGTGTGCTCCAGACCTCTGCCATCTTGGAAACAGAGGTGCTGCTGGCACACTGGACTGCTCTGAGTGGCCAGTGCCACCAGGTGACGTCAGAGACTCCTGCTGATAGGCTCCTTCAGGTGTTAGTAGCCTATCCTCTCTCCTAGGTAGCCAAACCCTCTTTTCTGGCTATTTAGGGTCTCTGTCTCTGGGGAAACTTTAGATAACGAATGCATGAGCTCAGCCGAGTTCCTCTGCATCTCTCTCTTCACCTTCTGATAAGGAATCGACCGCTGACCGCGCTGGAAGCCTGCAAACCTGCAACATAGTAGCAAAGACGACTACTGCAACTCTGTAACGCTGATCCTGCCGCCTTCTCAACTGTTTTCCTGCTTGTGCATGCTGTGGGGGTAGTCTGCCTCCTCTCTGCACCAGAAGCTCTGAAGAAATCTCCCGTGGGTCGACGGAATCTTCCCCCTGCAACCGCAGGCACCAAAAAGCTGCATTACCGGTCCCTTGGGTCTCCTCTCAGCACGACGAGCGAGGTCCCTCGAATCCAGCGACTCTGTCCAAGTGACCCCCACAGTCCAGTGACTCTTCAGTCCAAGTTTGGTGGAGGTAAGTCCTTGCCTCCCCACTCCAGACTGCATTGCTGGGAGTTGTGACTTTTGCAGCTACTCCGGCCTCTGTGCACTTCCGGCGGAAATCCTTTGTGCACAGCCAAGCCTGGGTCCACGGCACTCTAACCTGCATTGCACAACTTTCTAAGTTGGTCTCCGGCGATGTGGGACTCCTTTGTGTAACTTCAGGTGAGCACCGTTTCACACATCCTCGTAGTGCCTGTTTCTGGCACTTCTACGGGTGCTACCTGCTGCTGAGAGGGCTCCTTGTCTTACTCTACGTCCCCTCTGTCTCCTGACTCAATTTGCGACATCCTGGTCCCTCCTGGGCCACAGCAGCATCCAAAAACGCTAACCGCATGATTTACAGCTAGCAAGGCTTGTTGGAGGTCTTTCGGCGGGAAAACACTTCTGCACGACTCTTCACGGCGTGTGGGATCCGTCCTCCAAAGGAGAAGTCTCTAGCCCTTGTCGTTCCTACAGAAACCTAAGCTTCTTCTGTCCAGTAGAAGCTTCTTTGCACACCCAGCTGGCATTTCCTGGGCATCTGCCCATCTCCGACTTGCTTGTGACTTTTGGACTTGGTCCCCTTGTTCCACAGGTACCCTCGACTGGAGGTCCATCGTTGTTGCATTGCTGGTTTGTGTCTTTCCTGCAGAATTCCCCTATCACGACTTCTATGTCCTTTGGGGAACTTTAGTGCACTTTGCACTCACTTTTCAGGGTCTTGGGGTGGGCTATTTTTCTAACCCTCACTATTTTCTAATAGTCCCAGCGACCCTCTACAAGGTCACATAGGTTTGGGGTCCATTCGTGGTTCGCATTCCACTTTTGGAGTATATGGTTTGTGTTGCCCCTATCCCTATGTGTCCCCATTGCATCCTATTGTAACTATACATTGTTTGCACTGTTTTCTAAGACTATACTGCATATTTTTGGTATGGTGTACATATAACTTGTGTATATTTGCTATCCTCATACTAAGGGTACACTCTGAGATACTTTGGCATATTGTCATAAAAATAAAGTACCTTTATTTTTAGTATAACTGTGTATTGTGTTTTCTTATGATATTGTGCAGGTGACACTTGTGGTACTGTAGGAGCTTCACTCGTATCCTAGTTCAGCCTAAGCTGCTCTGCTAAGCTACCATTATATATCAGCCTATGTTGCTAGACACCCTATACAAAAATAAGGGACAACTGGGCCTGGTTCAAGGTGCAAGTACCCCTTGGTACTCACTACAAGCCAGTCCAGCCTCCTACAGTACTTTCCTACACAACCCCCCCCCCCAAACGAAGGACAATAAGACTAGCCATGACCTGATGGGTCTTCATTGTCTAAGTGGAAATATCTGGAGAGTCCATCTGCATTGGAGTGGGTACTCCCAGGTCTATGTTCCACTGTATAGTCCATTCCCTGTAGGGATATGGACCACCTCAACAATTTAGGATTTTCACCTTTCATTTGTTTTAGCCAAAGTAGAGGTTTGTGGTCTGTCTGAACAATGAAGTGATTGCCAAACAGGTATGGCCTCAACTTCTTCAGTGCCCAGACCACAGCTAAGGCCTCCCTCTCAATGGCAGACCAACGCTTTTCTCTAGGGGTCAACCTCCTACTAATAAAAGCAACAGGTTGATCCTGGCCCTCAGAATTAAGTTGTGATAGGACTGCCCTACTCCTAATTCAGATGCATCAGTTTGGACATATAATTTTTTAGAGTAACAAGGGCTTTTCAGGACAGGTGCAGAGCACATGGCCTGCTTCAGCTCCTCAAAAGCTTTCTGACAGTTTGCTGTCCATAATACCTTTTTAGGCATTTTCTTGGATGTGAGGTCATTAAGAGGGGCTGCAATGGAGCCATAGTTCTTAATGAACCTCCTGTAGTACCCAGTGAGGCCTAAAAAGGCTCTCACCTGAGTCTGAGTAGTAGGGGGAACCCAATCAATAATTGTTTGTTTTTTCCCCTGAAGTGGTGCAATCTGTTCCCCACCAACCAGGTGTCCCAGATAAACCACCTTACCCTGCCCTATCTGGCACTTTGAAGCCTTGATAGTGAGGCCTGCCTTTTGCTGGGCCTCCAAAACTTTCCATAGGTGGACCAGGTGATCATCCCAGCTGGAGCTAAAGACAGCTATATCGTCCAAATATGCTGCACTGAAAGCTTCCAACCCTTGTAGGACTGTGTTCACTAACCTCTGAAAAGTGGCCGGTGCATTTTTCAGTCCAAAAGGCATTACTGTGAACTGGTAATGGCCTCCAATGGTTGAAAATGCAGTTTTAGCTTTAGCATCTTCTGATAATTTGATCTGCCAATATCCTGCTTTCAAGTCAAAAGTGCTTAGATACTTGGCAGATGCCAGTGTATCTATGAGCTCATCTGCCCTGGGTATAGGGTGAGCATCAGTTTTGGTTACCTGGTTGAGACCTCTGTAGTCTACACAAAACCGCATTTCCTTCTTTCCATCTTTTGAATGAGGTTTTGGTACAAGTACCACAGGAGAAGCCCATGGACTTTCAGAGTGCTCAACCACTCCTAGTTCTAACATTTTCTGCACCTCTTGCTTTATGCAGTCTCTGACATGGTCAGGCTGCCTATAGATCTTACTTTTGACAGGCAAGCTGTCTACAGTATCTATAGTGTGCTCACACCAGAAGTGGTACCTGGCACAGTAGAGAAGAGTTCAGAGAATTGATCTAGGAGATTTATGCAATGGTCTTTCTGCTCAGCAGTAAGACAATCAGCCAAAACTACTCCTTCCACCAGAGCATCTTGTTCTGTGGAAGAGAAGAGATCAGGAAGAGGATCACTGTCTTCTTTCTGTCCCTCATCAGTTGCCATGAGCAGGGTGAGATCAGCCCTGTCATAGTAGGGTTTCAGGCGGTTGACATGGAGCACCCTAAGGGGACTCCTGGCAGTGCCTAAGTCAACTAGATAGGTGACTTCACCCTTCTTTTCAATAATTGTGTGGGGCCCACTCCATTTATCTTGGAGTGCTCTTGGGGCCACAGGCTCCAAGACCCACCCTTTCTGCCCTGGTTGGTACTGAACCAAAACAGCCTTCTGGTCATGCCATTGCTTTTGGAGCTCTTGGCTGGCCTGAAGGTTTTTACTGGCCTTTTTCATGTACTCAGCCATTCTTGATCTTAGGCCAAGTACAGAGTCCACTATGTCTTGCTTAGGAGCTTTTAAAGGTTGTTCCCAACCCTCCTTTACAAGTGTTAGAGGACCTCTCACAGGGTGACCAAAAAGAAGTTCAAAGGGGCTGAAGCCCACTCCATTCTGGGGTACCTCCCTGTGAGCAAAAAGGAGGCATGGTAGAAGGATATCCCATCTCCTGCGGAGTTTTTCAGGGAGTCCCATAATCATGCCTTTGAGAGTTTTATTAAATCTCTCCACCAGTCCATTTGTTTGTGGATGATAGGGTGTGGTGAACTTGTATGTCACACCACACTCCTTCCACATGGCCTTTAAGTATGCAGACATGAAATTGCTTCCTCTGTCTGATACCACCTCTTTTGGGAAGCCCACCCTGGAAAAGATTCCCAGGAGGGCCTTTGCCACTGCAGGAGCTGTAGTGGTCCTTAGAGGAATTGCTTCAGGATATCTGGTGGCATGGTCCACTACCACCAAGATAAACCTATTGCCTGAAGCAGTAAGAGGGTCAAGGGGGCCAACTATGTGAACCCCTACCCTTTCAAAGGGAACCCCAACCACAGGCATTGGAATAAGGGGTGCCTTTGGAGTGCCACCTGTCTTGCCACTGACTTGACAGGTTTCACAGGACTTACAAAAATATTTTGTGTCCTCAGACATTCTAGGCCAATGAAACAAGGGAACAAGCCTGTCCCAAGTTTTCATTTGCCCCAAATGTCCAGCAAGGGGAATGTCGTGAGCCAGAGTTAGGAGGAACTTTATGTACTCCTGAGGAATCACCAATCTCCTGGCAGCTCCAGGTTTTGGATCCCTTGCTTCAGTGTACAAGAGGTTGTCCTCCCAGTAAACTCTGTGAGAGTGAGGCCATGTGGAAGGAGTGTGGTGTAACTTACAAGTTCACAACACCCTATCATCCACAAACAAATGGACTGGTGGAGAGATTTAATAAAACTCTCAAAGGCATGATTATGGGTCTCCCTGAAAAACTCCGCAGGAGATGGGATATCCTTCTACCATGCCTCCTTTTTGCCTACAGGGAGGTACCCCAAAAAGGAGTGGGCTTCAGCCCCTTTGAACTTCTTTTTGGACACCCTGTTAGGGGTCCACTCACACTTGTAAAGGAGGGTTGGGAACAACCTTTAAAAGCTCCTAAGCAGGATATTGTGGATTATGTACTTGGCCTCAGATCAAGGATGGCTGAGTACATGAAAAAGGCCAGTAAAAACCTTCAGGCCAGCCAAGAGCTCCAGAAGCAATGGCATGATCAGAAGGCTGTTTTGGTTCAGTACCAACCAGGGCAGAAAGTGTGGGTCTTGGAGCCTGTGGCCCCAAGAGCACTCCAAGATAAATGGAGTGGGCCCCACACAATTGTTGAAAAGAAGGGTGAAGTCACCTACTTGGTTGACTTAGGCACTGCCAGGAGTCCCCTTAGGGTGCTCCATGTCAACCGCCTGAAACCCTACTATGACAGGGCTGATCTCACCCTGCTCATGGCAACAGATGAGGGACAGGAAGAAGACAGTGATCCTCTACCTGATCTCTTCTCTTCCACAGAACAAGATGCTCTTGTGGAAGGTGTAGTTTTGGCTGATTGTCTTACTGCTGAGCAGAAAGATAATTGCATAAATCTCCTAGGACAATTTTCAGAACTCTTCTCTACTGTGCCAGGCACCACTTCTTGGTGTGAGCACACTATAGATACTGGAGACAGTTTACCTATCAAAAGTAAGATCTATAGGCAGCCTGACCATGTCAGGGACTGCATAAAGCAAGAAGTTCAGAAAATGTTGGAACTAGGAGTGGTTGAGCACTCTGACAGTCCATGGGCTTCTCCTGTGGTACTGGTACCAAAACCCAATTCTAAAGATGGAAAGAAGGAAATGAGGTTTTGTGTAGACTATAGAGGTCTCAACTTGGTAACCCAAACTGATGCTCACCCTATACCCAGGGCAGATGAGCTTATAGATACACTGGCATCTGCCAAGAATCTAAGCACTTTTGATTTGACTGCAGGGTATTGGCAGATCAAATTGTCAGAAGATGCTAAACCTAAGACTGCATTTTCTACCATTGGAGGACATTACCAGTTTACTGTAATGCCTTTTGGTTTGAAAAATGCACCTGCCACTTTTCAGAGGTTGGTGAACACAGTCCTGCAAAGGCTGGAAGCTTTCAGTGCAGCATATTTGGACGATATAGCTGTCTTTAGCTCCAGCTGGGATGATCACCTGGTCCACCTATGGAAAGTTTTGGAGGCTCTGCGAAAGGCAGGCCTCACTATCAAGGCTTCAAAGTGCCAGATAGGGCAGGGTAAGGTGGTTTATCTGGGACACCTTGTTGGTGGGGAACAGATTGCACCACTTCAGGGGAAAATCCAAACTATTATTGATTGGGTTCCCCCTACCACTCAGACTCAGGTGAGAGCCTTCCTAGGCCTCACTGGGTATTACAGGAGGTTCATTAAGAACTATGGCTCCATTGCAGCCCCTCTTAATGACCTCACATCCAAGAAAATGCCTAAAAAGGTATTATGGACAGCAAGCTGTCAGAAAGCTTTTGAGGAGCTGAAGCAGGCCATGTGCTCTGCACCTGTCCTGAAAAGCCCTTGTTACTCTAAAAAATTCTATGTCCAAACTGATGCATCTGAATTAGGAGTGGGGGCAGTCCTATCACAACTTAATTCTGAGGGCCAGGATCAACCTGTTGCTTTTATTAGTAGGAGGTTGACCCCTAGAGAAAAGCGTTGGTCTGCCATTGAGAGGGAGGCCTTTGCTGTGGTCTGGGCTCTGAAGAAGTTGAGGCCATACCTGTTTGGCACTCACTTCATTGTTCAGACAGACCACAAACCTCTACTTTGGCTAAAACAAATGAAAGGTGAAAATCCTAAATTGTTGAGGTGGTCCATATCCCTACAGGGAATGGACTATACAGTGGAACATAGACCTGGGGGTAGCCACTCCAATGCAGATGGACTCTCCAGATATTTCCACTTAGAGAATGAAGACTCATCAGGTAATGGCTAGTCTTATTGTCCTTCGTTTGGGGGGGGGTTGTGTAGGAAAGTACCATCTTGCCTGGCATGTTACCCCCATTTTTCACTGTACATATGTTGTTTTAGTTGTATGTGTCACTGGGACCCTGGTAACCCAGGGCCCCAGTGCTCATAAGTGTGCCTGAATGTGTTACCTGTGTAGTGACTTACTGTCTCACTGAGGCTCTGCTAATCAGAACCTCAGTGGTTATGCTCTCTCATTTCTTTCCAAATTGTCACTGACAGGCTAGTGACCATTTTTACCAATTTACATTGGCTTACTGGAACACCCTTATAATTCCCTAGTATATGGTACTGAGGTACCCAGGGTATTGGGGTTCCAGGAGATCCCTATGGGCTGCAGCATTTCTTTTGCCACGCATAGGGAGCTCTGACAATTCTTACACAGGCCTGCCACTGCAGCCTGAGTGAAATAACGTCCACGTTATTTCACAGCCATTTTACACTGCACTTAAGTAACTTATAAGTCACCTATATGTCTAACCTTTACCTGGTAAAGGTTAGGTGCAAAGTTACTTAGTGTGAGGGCACCCTGGCACTAGCCAAGGTGCCCCCACATTGTCCAGAGCCAATTCACTGAACTTTGTGCACTACATATAGGTCACTACCTATATGTAGCTTCACCATGGTAACTCCGAATATGGCCATGTAACATGTCTATGATCATGGAATTGCCCCCTCTATGCCATCCTGGCATTGTTGGTACAATTCCATGATCCCAGTGGTCTGTAGCACAGACCCTGGTACTGCCAGACTGCCCTTCCTGGGGTTTCACTGCAGCTGCTGCTGCTGCCAACCCCTCAGACAGGCAGCTGCCCTCCTGGGGTCCAGCCAGGCCTGGCCCAGGATGGCAGAACAAAGAACTTCCTCTGAGAGAGGGTGTGACACCCTCTCCCTTTGGAAAATGGTGTGAAGGCAGGGGAGGAGTAGCCTCCCCCAGCCTCTGGAAATGCTTTGTTGGGCACAGATGTGCCCAATTCTGCATAAGCCAGTCTACACCGGTTCAGGGACCCCTTAGCCCCTGCTCTGGTGCGAAACTGGACAAAGGAAAGGGGAGTGACCACTCCCCTGACCTGCACCTCCCCTGGGAGGTGTCCAGAGCTCCTCCAGTGTGCTCCAGACCTCTGCCATCTTGGAAACAGAGGTGCTGCTGGCACACTGGACTGCTCTGAGTGGCCAGTGCCACCAGGTGACGTCAGAGACTCCTGCTGATAGGCTCCTTCAGATGTTAGTAGCCTTTCCTCTCTCCTAGGTAGCCAAACCCTCTTTTCTGGCTATTTAGGGTCTCTGTCTCTGGGGAAACTTTGGATAACGAATGCACGAGCTCAGCCGAGTTCCTCTGCATCTCCCTCTTCACCTTCTGATAAGGAAACGACCGCTGACCGCGCTGGAAGCCTGCAAACCTGCAACATAGTAGCAAAGACGACTACTGCAACTCTGTAACGCTGATCCTGCCGCCTTCTCGACTGTTTTCCTGCTTGTGCATGCTGTGGGGGTAGCCTTCCTCCTCTCTGCACCAGAAGCTCCGAAGAAATCTCCCGTGGGTCGACGGAATCTTCCCCCTGCAACCGCAGGCACCAAAAAGCTGCATTACCGGTCCCTTGGGTCTCCTCTCAGCACGACGAGCGAGGTCCCTCGAATCCAGCGACGCTGTCCAAGTGACCCCCACAGACCAGTGACTCTTCAGCCCAAGTTTGGTGTAGGTAAGTCCTTGCCTTACCTCGCTGGGCTGCATTGCTGGGAACCGCGACTTTGCAGCTACTCCGGCCCCTGTGCACTTCCGGCGGAAATCCTTCGTGCACAGCCAAGCCTGGGTCCACGGCACTCTAACCTGCATTGCACGACTTTCTAAGTTGGTCTCCGGCGACGTGGGTCTCCTTTGTGCAACTTCGGCGAGCACCGTTTCACGCATCCTCGTAGTGCCTGTTTCTGGCACTTCTCTGGGTGCTACCTGCTTCAGTGAGGGCTCCTTGTCTTGATCGGCATCCCTTCTCTCTTCAGGTCCAATTTGCGACTTCCTGGTCTCTCCTGGGCCCCAGCAGCGTCCAAAAACGCCAAATGCACGATTTGCGTGTATCAAGGCTTGTTGGCGTCCTTCCGGCGGGAAAACACTTCTGCACGACTCTCCAAGGCAAGAGGGATCCGTCCACCAAAGGGGAAGTCTCTAGCCCTTTTCGTTTCTGCAGAAACCTCAGCTTCTTCTGTCCAGTCGAAGCTTCTTTGCACCCGCAGCTGGCATTTCCTGGGCATCTGCCCATCTCCGACTTGCTTGTGACTTTTGGACTTGGTCCCCTTGTTCCACAGGTACCCTAGATTGGAAATCCACAGTTGTTGCATTGCTGGTTTGTGTCTTTCCTGCATTATTCCTCTAACACGACTCTTTTGTCCTTAGGGGAACTTTAGTGCACTTTGCACTCACTTTTCAGGGTCTTGGGGAGGGTTATTTTTCTAACTCTCACTATTTTCTAATAGTCCCAGCGACCCTCTACAAGGTCACATAGGTTTGGGGTCCATTCGTGGTTCGCATTCCACTTTTGGAGTATATGGTTTGTGTTGCCCCTATCCCTATGTTTCCCCATTGCATCCTATTGTAACTATACATTGTTTGCACTGTTTTCTAAGACTATACTGCATATTTTTGCTATTGTGTATATATATCTTGTGTATATTTCCTATCTTCTCACTGAGGGTACACTCTAAGATACTTTGGCATATTGTCATAAAAATAAAGTACCTTTATTTTTAGTATAACTGTGTATGGTGTTTTCTTATGATATTGTGCATATGACACTAAGTGGTACTGTAGTAGCTTCACACGTCTCCTAGTTCAGCCTAAGCTGCTCTGCTAAGCTACCATTATCTATCAGCCTAAGCTGCTAGACACCCTATACACTAATAAGGGATAACTGGGCCTGGTGCAAGGTGCAAGTACTCCTTGGTACTCACTACAAGCCAGTCCAGCCTCCTACACAAAGGAGAGAAAAAGGCCTGAAAACGCAGGATCCTTCTCCAACAACAGGTAAAAAGGGTATCACAGAATCCCCTAACCACCCTGCCATTCAGGATACCATTACCGAGGTGGGAGAAACCTCTCCTGGGGTGACACCTGTACCAAGGGAATCATCAGCTGGCACAGCTGTACTCCCTGAGGTGAAAGTACCTCTCTGTGGAATAACTAATATTGGTGAGAAAAAGGGCACCATTTTAGTTAACATGGAGCATCCCTCCAACCCTCCCAGAGAAACTTTAGTGCAGAAACCCTGCACTGCCTCACAACACTTAGGACAGCAGCCCTGCCCTAGTGTGGAGCTCATAGGACAGCATCCCTGCCCTGCTCCAACTAAAGAGAAACAGCATCCCTGTTCTCTCTTACAGCCATATGGACAAACTTTTTGCCCAGCTATGGCTTTACTGAGACAGCATCCCTGTCTGGCATTCTCATCACTAGAAATAGGCCCAGTGGACAATTCCCACTGTTCTAAACTACAAGTTACTGATAGGAACTCTGAAAATATATCTTCACATTGTTGGTTAGCTAAAAAACTTCAAACAGGGTGGTTTACATCCCCACAGGGAAGTAACCATATAGTGGATGATAAAGGGAGTAACCAATTGTAGGAGACTGGACTGGCTTGTAGTGAGTACCAAGGGGTACTTACACCTTGCACCAAGCCCAGGTATCCCTTATTAGTGTATAGGGTGTCTAGCAGCTTAGGCTGATAGATAATGGTAGCTTAGCAGAGCAGCTTAGGCTGAACTAGGAGACGAGTGAAGCTCCTACAGTACCACTAGTGTCACTTGCACAATATCATAAGGAAACACAATACACATATATACTAAAAATAAAAGTACTTTATTTTTATGACAATATGCCAAGGTATCTCAGTGAGTACCCTCAGTCTGAGGATAGCAAATATACACAAGATATATGTACACAATACCAAAAATATGCAGTATAGTCTTAGAAAACAGTGCAAACAATGTATAGTTACAATAGGATGCAATGGGGACACATACAGTAGGGACCCCCCACCCCCACCAGAGTGTTTTTGTGGGCCTGATGAAGACTCATTTTTAGATTTGTCCCCACCCTTGTCAGAAGACTTACCATCCTTCTTTTTGTTGCCATCTTTGTCACCCCCTGTATGAACTTTTCTGTTCACTCTTGTTCTGACCCATTTGTCTGCCTTCTTTCCCAATTCTTGGGGAGAGGTCAGATCAGAGTCCACCAAGTACTGGTGCAACAAATCAGACACACAATTATTAAGAATATGCTCTCTCAGGATCAAGTTATACAGGCTGTCATAATCAGTAACTTTACTGCCATGTAACCACCCCTCCAAGGCCTTCACTGCCTGGTCAATGAAATCAACCCAGTCTTGTGAAGACTCCTTTTTGGTCTCTCTGAACTTTATCCTGTACTGTTCAGTGGTTAAGCCATAACCATCCAGGAGTGCATTCTTAAGAACTTGGAAATTATTGGCATCATTTTCTTTTACAGTAAGGAGCCTATCCCTACCTTTTCCACTAAATGATAGCCATAGGATAGCAGCCCACTGCTTTTGAGGGACATCCTGTACAGCACAGGCCCTCTCAAGTGCAGCAAACCACTTGTTAATGTCATCCCCCTCCTTATAAGGGGGAACTATCTTGTGCAGATTCCTGGAATCATGCTCTTTTGCAGGATGACTATGGGGAATACTGCTGCTGCCACCATGGGTATCTAAACCCAACTTCTGTCTTTCCTTCTCTAATTCTAAAGACTGTCTATCCAAATCCAGCTGTTGCTTCTTGAGCTTCAGTCTGGTTTGTTCCACTCTCAATCTATTGAGCTCCCTTTCTAACAATCTGTCATCAGGGTGGGTGGGAGGGACATTTCTAGATACAGAGGTATGATGGGAATGAACAGAAGGAGACCTGTACCTTACAGAGGGCACCCTAACAGCTTGGCTACCAGTATAATGTGAGAGCACACCATCAGTATGGTGTGATTCAACCTCTGTACCAACTATGCTAGACTGTCTAGTAATGGGCAGGCTGAGAAGTTTCTTTCCTGAACCTTTTCCTGGGGGAGTCCAGATTGAGAACAATTAGCTACTTTTTCACCAGATTGGGCACTTATGGCCTTATCCTGTACTCTAAGCATATTAATTAACAGTTCTAAGGAAGGATTCTTCCCTACACTCAAACCTCTCTCTATGCAGAGACTCCTTGCTCCTTTCCAGCTAAGGTGATCATATGCAAGTTTGGACAGTTCAACATTTTTGCCTGTGCCAGACATTTTTTAGAGAGAGTTAAAGTGATAGAAAAAGAGAAAAAAGTTTTCAGAACTTTTTTTGGAAAGACAGAAAAAACTTTTTAAACTTTTAAGAACTTTTTGAAAGTTTTAGAAGTACTTTTCAGCACTTAGAAAAGAGTGAAAAGAGGAAATGCAAAACTTTTTGGCTATGTGTATATACACTGACCTTGTTTTGTATATTTTTCTCTTATGAAAAGTACAATGACAAGAGTGGTAAGTAGTCTCAAGCACTTATCCCACCACTGCACAACCAATGTAGGAGGCTGGACTGGCTTGTAGTGAGTACCAAGGGGTACTTGCACCTTGCACCAGGCCCAGTTATCCCTTATTAGTGTATAGGGTGTCTAGCAGCTTAGGCTGATAGATAATGGTAGCTTAGCAGAGCAGCTTAGGCTGAACTAGGAGACGTGTGAAGCTACTACAGTACCACTTAGTGTCATATGCACAATATCATAAGAAAACACAATACACAGTTATACTAAAAATAAAGGTACTTTATTTTTATGACAATATGCCAAAGTATCTTAGAGTGTACTCTCAGTGAGAGGATAGGAAATATACACAAGATATATATACACAATAGCAAAAATATGCAGTATAGTCTTAGAAAACAGTGCAAACAATGTATAGTTACAATAGGATGCAATGGGGAAACATAGGGATAGGGGCAACACAA
This sequence comes from Pleurodeles waltl, assembly GCF_031143425.1. Classification (NCBI taxonomy): domain Eukaryota; kingdom Metazoa; phylum Chordata; class Amphibia; order Caudata; family Salamandridae; genus Pleurodeles; species Pleurodeles waltl. The sequence continues at coordinate 1,190,187,148 of NC_090439.1, forward strand.
ACCATATACTCCAAAAGTGGAATGCGAACCACGAATGGACCCCAAACCTATGTGACCTTGTAGAGGGTCGCTGGGACTATTAGAAAATAGTGAGAGTTAGAAAAATAACCCTCCCCAAGACCCTGAAAAGTGAGTGCAAAGTGCACTAAAGTTCCCCTAAGGACAAAATAGTCGTGTTAGAGGAATAATGCAGGAAAGACACAAACCAGCAATGCAACAACTGTGGATTTCCAATCTAGGGTACCTGTGGAACAAGGGGACCAAGTACAAAAGTCACAAGCAAGTCGGAGATGGGCAGATGCCCAGGAAATGCCAGCTGCGGGTGCAAAGAAGCTTCGACTGGACAGAAGAAGCTGAGGTTTCTGCAGGAACGAAAAGGGCTAGAGACTTCCCCTTTGGTGGACGGATCCCTCTTGCCTTGTAAAGTCGTGCAGAAGTGTTTTCCCGCTGGAAGGACGCCAACAAGCCTTGCTACACGCAAATCGTGCATTTGGCATTTTTGGACGCTGCTGGGGCCCAGGAGGGACCAGTAGGTCGCAAATTGGACCTGAAGAGAGAGGGGACGTCGAGCAAGACAAGGAGTCCTCACTAAAGCAGGTAGCACCCGGAGAAGTGCCAGAAACAGGCACTACAAGGATGTGTGAAACGGTGCTCGCCGAAGTTGCACAAAGGAGTCCCACGTCGCCAGAGACCAACTTAGAAAGTCGTGCAATGCAGGTTAGAGTGCCGTGGACCTAGGCTTGGCTGTGCACGAAGGATTTCCGCCAGAAGTGCACAGGGGCCGGAGTAGCTGCAAAGACGCGGTTCCCAGCAATGCAGCCCAGCGAGGTGAGGCAAGGACTTACCTCCACCAAACTTGGGCTGAAGAGTCACTGGACTGTGGGGGTCACTTGGACACCATCGTTGGATTCGAGGGACCTCGCTCGTCGTGCTGAGAGGAGACCCAAGGGACCGGTAATGCAGCTTTTTGGTGCCTGCGGTTGCAGGGGGAAGATTCCGTCGACCCACGGGAGATTTCTTCGGAGCTTCTGGTGCAGAGAGGAGGCAGGCTACCCCCACAGCATGCACAAGCAGGAAAACAGTCGAGAAGGCGGCAGGATCAGCGTTACAGAGTTGCAGTAGTCGTCTTTGCTACTATGTTGCAGGTTTGCAGGCTTCCAGCGCGGTCAGCGGTCGTTTCCTTATCAGAAGGTGAAGAGGGAGATGCAGAGGAACTCGGCTGAGCTCGTGCATTCGTTATCCAAAGTTTCCCCAGAGACAGAGACCCTAAATAGCCAGAAAAGAGGGTTTGGCTACCTAGGAGAGAGGAAAGGCTACTAACATCTGAAGGAGCCTATCAGCAGGAGTCTCTGACGTCACCTGGTGGCACTGGCCACTCAGAGCAGTCCAGTGTGCCAGCAGCACCTCTGTTTCCAAGATGGCAGAGGTCTGGAGCACACTGGAGGAGCTCTGGACACCTCCCAGGGGAGGTGCAGGTCAGGGGAGTGGTCACTCCCCTTTCCTTTGTCCAGTTTCGCGCCAGAGCAGGGGCTAAGGGGTCACTGAACCGGTGTAGACTGGCTTATGCAGAATTGGGCACATCTGTGCCCAACAAAGCATTTCCAGAGGCTGGGGGAGGCTACTCCTCCCCTGCCTTCACACCATTTTCCAAAGGGAGAGGGTGTCACACCCTCTCTCAGAGGAAGTTCTTTGTTCTGCCATCCTGGGCCAGGCCTGGCTGGACCCCAGGTGGGCAGCTGCCTGTCTGAGGGGTTGGCAGCAGCAGCAGCTGCAGTGAAACCCCAGGAAGGGCAGTCTGGCAGTACCAGGGTCTGTGCTACAGACCACTGGGATCATGGAATTGTACCAACAATGCCAGGATGGCATAGAGGGGGCAATTCCATGATCATAGACATGTTACATGGCCATATTCGGAGTTACCATGGTGAAGCTACATATAGGTAGTGACCTATATGTAGTGCACGCGTGTAATGGTGTCCCCGCACTCACAAAGTTCAGTGAATTGGCTCTGAACAATGTGGGGGCACCTTGGCTAGTGCCAGGGTGCCCTCACACTAAGTAACTTTGCACCTAACCTTTACCAGGTAAAGGTTAGACATATAGGTGACTTATAAGTTACTTAAGTGCAGTGTAAAATGGCTGTGAAATAACGTGGACGTTATTTCACTCAGGCTGCAGTGGCAGGCCTGTGTAAGAATTGTCAGAGCTCCCTATGGGTGGCAAAAGAAATGCTGCAGCCCATAGGGATCTCCTGGAACCCCAATACCCTGGGTACCTCAGTACCATATACTAGGGAATTATAAGGGTGTTCCAGTAAGCCAATGTAAATTGGTAAAAATGGTCACTAGCCTGTCAGTGACAATTTGGAAAGAAATGAGAGAGCATAACCACTGAGGTTCTGATTAGCAGAGCCTCAGTGAGACAGTTAGTCACTACACAGGTAACACATTCAGGCACACTTATGAGCACTGGGGCCTGGGTTACCAGGGTCCCAGTGACACATACAACTAAAAACAACATATATACAGTGAAAAATGGGGGGTAACATGCCAGGCAAGATGGTACTTTCCTACACTTTGCTTTTTCATTTCTGCTGAAATGAGAGGAAGCAATTCCTTAGGGATAACCAGCATGGCTGCATGGGTATACAACTCTACCTCAGCCCAACCTGAGGTCTCTAGGTCATTACCTAAGAGACAGTCTACAGGTAAGCTAGGTGATCCTACCACATGCTTAGGGCCAGTAACTCCACCCAAACTATGCTGAACTATAGCTAAGGGAAGAAACTTAGTGGAGGTATGATGGACATCAATAATCTTCTACTGCTGTCCAAGTATGTGTTGTTCAGGGGGCACTAGGTTTTCAGTTACCAGAGTGATACTGACACCTGTGTCCCCTGTAGGCCTTGGCCTCAACACCATTTATTGAAACTGTCTGTCTGTACTTATCCATTGTAAGGGGACAAGCAGCCAGTGTGGCAAGGCCAATGCCACTAGGTGTGACAGAAACTGTCTTGGGACTGACTACCCCACTTTCTATGATGGACTCATAAGTGAACCCAACAACACCCTTATTTTGACTGTTGCCAGCAGTCCCACCACTATTACCACTACTGCTACGGGCACTAGAGTTTGATGTATTAGTGGTGGTTGGTTCAGGGGGTTTACCTGGACAGGACTTATCCCCCTTGCCAATGGCCTGTATTTTTACACACATAGCACCAAGGCTTTTTAATGTGTGTATGTTGTGAAGAAGAGGAGAATTTTATTTATCCCCACCCCCTGAAGAGTGTTTAGGATTTGAAGAAGGATCTTTCGTTTTACTCTTATCCCCATGCTTATCCTGAGATTTTCTCACATCTTTCTCCTTGCCATCCTTGTCACCCCCTCTATGAGCTTTTCTGTTCACTCTTGTTCTGACCCATTGTGAGAAGGTAGCCTCTTTCTAGCCTTGTTACCCCCACTTTTGGCCTGTTTGTGAGTGTATGTCAGGGTGTTTGTCACTGTTTTCACTGTCTCACTGGGATCCTGATAGCCAGGCCTCAGTGCTCATAGTGAAAACACTATGGTTTCAGTATGTTTGTTATGTGTCACTGGGATCCTGCTGGTCAGGACCCCAGTGCTCATAGGTTTGTGGCCTATATGTATGTGTCACTGGGACCCTGTCACACAGGGCCCCAGTGCTCATAGGTGAGCATGTATATGTTCCCTGTGTGGTGCCTAACTGTCTCACTGAGGCTCTGCTAACCAGAACCTCAGTGTTATGCTCTCTCATTACTTTCAAATTGTCACTAACAGGCTAGTGACCAATTTTACCAATTTACATTGGCTTACTGGAACACCCTTATAATTCCCCTAGTATATGGTACTGAGGTACCCAGGGTATTGGGGTTCCAGGAGATCCCTATGGGCTGCAGCATTTCTTTTGCCACCCATAGGGAGCTCTGACAATTCTTACACAGGCCTGCCACTGCAGCCTGAGTGAAATAACGTCCACGTTATTTCACAGCCATTTTACACTGCACTTAAGTAACTTATAAGTCACCTATATGTCTAACCTTTACCTGGTAAAGGTTAGGTGCAAAGTTTACTTAGTGTGAGGGCACCCATGGCACTAGCCAAGGTGCCCCCACATTGTTCAGAGCCAATTCCCCTGAACTTTGTGAGTGCGGGGACACCATTACACGCGTGCACTACATATAGGTCACTACCTATATGTAGCTTCACAATGGTAACTCCGAATATGGCCATGTAACATGTCTATGATCATGGAATTGCCCCCTCTATGCCATCCTGGCATAGTTGGCACAATCCCATGATCCCAGTGGTCTGTAGCACAGACCCTGGTACTGCCAAACTGCCCTTCCTGGGGTTTCACTGCAGCTGCTGCTGCTAGCCAACCCCTCAGACAGGCATCTGCCCTCCTGGGGTCCAGCCAGGCCTGGCCCAGGATGGCAGAACAAAGAACTTCCTCTGAGAGAGGGTGTGACACCCTCTCCCTTTGGAAAATGGTGTGAAGGCAGGGGAGGAGTAGCCCTCCCCCAGCCTCTGGAAATGCTTTGTTGGGCACAGAGGTGCCCAATTCTGCATAAGCCAGTCTACACCGGTTCAGGGACCCCTTAGCCCCTGCTCTGGCGCGAAAACTGGACAAAGGAAAGGGGAGTGACCACTCCCCTGACCTGCACCTCCCCTGGGAGGTGTCCAGAGCTCCTCCAGTGTGCTCCAGACCTCTGCCATCTTGGAAACAGAGGGTGCTGCTGGCACACTGGACTGCTCTGAGTGGCCAGTGCCACCAGGTGACATCAGAGACTCCTGCTGATAGGCTCCTTCAGGTGTTAGTAGCCTATCCTCTCTCCTAGGTAGCCAAACCCTCTTTTCTGGCTATTTAGGGGTCTCTGTCTCTGGGGAAATTTTAGATAACGAATGCATGAGCTCAACCGAGTTCCTCTGCATCTCCCTCTTCACCTTCTGATAAGGAATCAACCGCTGACCGCGCTGGAAGCCTGCAAACCTGCAACATAGTAGCAAAGACGACTACTGCAACTCTGTAACGCTGATCCTGCCGCCCTTCTCGACTGTTTTCCTGCTTGTGCATGCTGTGGGGGTAGTCTGCCTCCTCTCTGCACCAGAAGCTCCGAAGAAATCTCCCGTGGGTCGACGGAATCTTCCCCTGCAACCGCAGGCACCAAAAAGCTGTGTTACCGGTCCCTTGGGTCTCCTCTCAGCACGACGAGCGAGGTCCCTCGAATCCAGCGATGCTGTCTAAGTGACCCCCACAGTCCAGTGACTCTTCAGCCCAAGTTTGGTGGAGGTAAGTCCTTGCCTCACCTCGCTGGGCTGCATTGCTGGGAACCGCGACTTTGCAGCTACTCCGGCCCCTGTGCACTTCCGGAGGAAATCCTTTGTGCACAGCCAAGCCTGGGTCCACGGCACTCTAACCTGCATTGCACGACTTTCTAAGTTGGTCTCCGGCGACGTGGGACTCCTTTGAGCAACTTTGGCGAAGCACCGTTTCACGCATCTTTGTAGTGCCTGTTTCTGGCACTTCTCCGGGGTGCTACCTGCTTCAGTGAGGGGCTCTTTGTCTTGCTCGACGTCCTCTCTCTCTTCAGGTCCAATTTGCGACCTCCTGGTCCCTCCTGGGCCCCAGTAGCTTCCCAAAACGCCAAACGCACCGATTTGCGTGTAGCAAGGCTTGTTGGCGTCCTTCCGGCGGGAAAACACTTTTGCACGACTCTCCAAGGCGAGTGGGATCCGTCCACCAAAGGGGAAGTCTCTAGCCCTTTTCGTTCCTGCAGAAACCTCAGCTTCTTCTGTCCAGTCGAAGCTTCTTTGCACCCGCAGCTGGCATTTCCTGGGCATCTGCCCATCTCCAACTTGCTTGTGACTTTTGGACTTGGTCCCCTTGTTCCACAGGTACCCTAGATTGGAAATCCACAGTTGTTGCATTGCTGGTTTGTGTCTTTCCTGCATTATTCCTCTAACACGACTATTTTGTCCTTAGGGGAACTTTAGTGCACTTTCCACTCACTTTTCAGGGTCTTGGGGAGGGTTATTTTTCTAACTCTCACTATTTTCTAATAGTCCCAGCGACCCTCTACAAGGTCACATAGGTTTGGGGTCCATTCGTGGTTCGCATTCCACTTTTGGAGTATATGGTTTGTGTTGCCCCTATCCCTATGTTTCCCCATTGCATCCTATTGTAACTATACATTGTTTGCACTGTTTTCTAAGACTATACTGCATATTTTTGCTATTGTGTATATATATCTTGTGTATATTTCCTATCCTCTCACTGAGGGTACACTCTAAGATACTTTGGCATATTGTCATAAAAATAAAGTACCTTTATTTTTAGTATAACTGTGTATTGTGTTTTCTTATGATATTGTGCATATGACACTAAGTGGTACTGTAGTAGCTTCACACGTCTCCTAGTTCAGCCTAAGCTGCTCTGCTAAGCTACCATTATCTATCAGCCTAAGCTGCTAGACACCCTATACACTAATAAGGGATAACTGGGCCTGGTGCAAGGTGCAAGTACCCCTTGGTACTCACTACAAGCCAGTCCAGCCTCCTACACCCACTTGTCTGCCTTCTTTCCCAATTCTTGGGGAGAGGTCAGATCTGAGTCCACTAGATATTGGTGTAACAAGTCAGACACACAGTTATTCAGAATATGCTCTCTCAGAATAAGATTATACAGGCTTTCATAGTCAGAAACTTTACTGCCATGTAACCACCCCTCCAAGGCCTTCACTGAACAGTCAAAAAAGTCTGTCCAGTCTTGTGAGGACTCTTTTCTGGTGTCTCTGAACTTAATCCTGTATTGTTCAGTGGTTAAGCCAAATCTATCCAAGAGTGCATCCTTCAAAACTGCACAATTGTCAGCATCACTTTCTCTAACAGTAAGGAGCCTATCCCTACCCTTTCCATTGAAAGATAGCCACAATATAGCAGCCCACTGCCTTTGAGGGACCTCCTGTACCATACAGGCCCTCTCAAGTGCAGCAAACCACTTGTTGATGTCATCCCCCTTCGTGTAAGGGGGGACTATCTTGTGCAGATTCCTGGAATCATGCTCTCTCATAGGATTACTGTCAGGAATACTGCTGCTGCTGCCACCATGGGGTCCAAGCCCCAATCTCTGTCTCTCCTTCTCCAGGTCTAGGGATTCCCTATCTAGAGCCAGATGTTGCTGTTTAAGCTTCAGTCTGGTCTCTTCCACTCTCAACTTTTTGAGTTCCCTTTCTAACATGTTGTCTTCTGTAGGAGGCTGGACTGGCTTGTAGTGAATACCATGGGGTACTTGTACCTTGCACCAGGCCCAGTTATCCCTTATTAGTGTATAGGGTGTCTAGCAGCATAGGCTGATAGATAATGGTAGCTTAGCAGAGCAGCTTAGGCTGAACTAGGAGACGAGTGAAGCTCCTACAGTACCACTAGTGTCACTTGCACAATATCATAAGAAAACACAATACACAGATATACTAAAAATAAAGGTAGTTTATTTTTATGACAATATGCCAAGGTATCTCAGAGTGTACCCTCAGTATGAGGATAGCAAATATACACAAGATATATGTACACAATACCAAAAATATGCAGTATAGTCTTAGAAAACAGTGCAAACAATGTTTAGTTACAATAGGATGCAATGGGGACACATAGGGATAGGGGCAACACAAACCATATACTCCAAAAGTGGAATGCGAATCACGAATGGACCCCAAACCTATGTGACCTTGTAGAGGGTCACTGGGACTATTAGAAAATAGTGAGGGTTAGAAAAATAGCCCACCCCAAGACCCTGAAAAGTGAGTGCAAAGTGCACTAAAGTTCCCCAGGACATAGAAGTCGTGATAGGGGAATTCTGCAGGAAAGACACAAACCAGCAATGCAACAACGATGGATTTCCAGTCAAGGGTACCTGTGGAACAAGGGGACCAAGTCCAAAAGTCACAAGCAAGTCGGAGATGGGCAGATGCCCAAGAACTGCCAGCTGTGGGTGCAATGAAGCTGCTACTGGACAGTAGAAGCTTAGGTTTCTGCAGGAACGACATGGGCTAGAGACTTCCCCTTTGGAGGACGGATCCGTCATGCCGTGGAGAGTCGTGCAGAAGTGTTTTCCCGCCGAAATACCGCCAACAAGCCTTGCTAGCTGCAAATCATGCGGTTAGAGTTTTTGGATGCTGCTATGGCCCAGGAGGGACTAGGATGTCGCTAATTGCGTCAGGGGACAGAGGGGGCGTTTAGCAAGACATGGAGCCCTCTCAGCAGCAGGTAGCACCCAAAGAAGTGCCAGAAACAGGCACTACAAGGATGCGTGAAATGGTGCTCACCCGAAGTCGCACAAAGGAGTCCCACGTCGCCGGAGACCAACTTAGAAAGTCGTGCAATGCAGGTTAGAGTGCCTTGGACACAGGCTTGGCTGTGCACAAAGGATTTCCACCGGAAGTGCACAGAAGCCGGAGTAGCTGCAAAAGTCGTGGTTCCCAGCAATGCAGTCTGGCGTGTGGAGGCAAGGACTTACCCCCACCAAATTTGGACTTAAGAGTCACTTTACTGTGGGAGTCACTTGGACACAGTTGCTGGATTCAAGGGACCTCGCTCGTCGTGCTGAGAGGAGACCCAGGGGACCGGTGATGCAGTTCTTTGGTACCTGCGGTAGCAGGGGGAAGATTCCGTCGACCCACGGGAGATTTCTTCGGAGCTTCTAGTGAAAAGAGGAGCCAGACTACCCCCACAGCATGCACCACCAGAAAAACAGTCGAGAAGGCGGCAGGATTAGCGTTACAGAGTTGTAGTAGTCATCTTAGCTACTTTGTTGCAGTTTTGCAGGCTTCCAGTGCGGTCAGCAGTCGATTCCTTGGCAGAAGGTGAAGAGAGAGATGCAGAGGAACTCTGATGAGCTCATGCATTCGTTATCTAAGGAAATCCCCAAAGCAGAGACCCTAAATAGTCAGAAAAGAGGGTTTGGCTACTTAGGAGAGAGGATAGGCTAGCAACACCTGAAGGAGCCTATCAGAAGGAGTCTCTGACGTCACCTGCTGGCACTGGCCACTCAGAGCAGTCCAGTGTGCCAGCAGCACCTCTGTTTCCAAGATGGCAGAGGTCTGGAGCACACTGGTGGAGCTCTGGACACCTCCCAGGGGAGGTGCAGGTCAGGGGAGTGGTCACTCCCCTTTCCTTTGTCCAGTTTCGCGCCAAAGCAGGGCTAAGGGTTCCCTGAACCGGTGTAGACTGGCTTATGCAGAAATGGGCACCAAATGTGCCCATGAAAGCATTTTCAGAGGCTGGGGGAGGCTACTCCTCCCCTGCCTTCACACCATTTTCCAAAGGGAGAGGGTGTAACACCCTCTCTCAGAGGAAGTCCTTTGTTCTGCCATCCTGGACCAGGCCTGGCTGGATCCCAGGAGGGCAGAAACCTGTCTGAGGGGTTGGCAGCAGCAGCACCTGCAGTGAAACCCCTGAAAAGGCAGTTTGGCTGTACCAGGGTCTGTGCTACAGACCACTGGGATCATGGGATTGTGCCAACTATGCCAGGATGGTATAGAGGGGGCAATTCCATGATCATAGACATGTTACATGGCCATATTCGGAGTTACCATTGTGAAGCTACATATAGGTAGTGACCTATATGTAGTGCACGCGTGTAATGGTGTCCCCGCACTCACAAAGTCCGGGGAATTTGCCCTGAACGATGTGGGGGCACCTTGGCTAGTGCCAGGGTGCCCTCACACTAAGTAACTTTGCACCTAACCTTTACCAGGTAAAGGTTAGACATATAGGTGACTTATAAGTTACTTAAGTGCAGTGTAAAATGGCTGTGAAATAACTTGGACGTTATTTCACTCAGGCTGCAGTGGCAGGCCTGTGTAAGAATTGTCAGAGCTCCCTATGGGTGGCAAAAGAAATGCTGCAGCCCATAGGGATCTCCTGGAACCCCAATACCCTGGGTACCTCAGTACCATATACTAGAGAATTATAAGGGTGTTCCAGTAAGCCAATGTAAATTGGTAAAATTGATCACTAGCCTGTTAGTGACAATTTGAAAGAAATGAGAGAGCATAACCACTGAGGTTCTGGATAGCAGAGCCTCAGTGAGACAGTTAGTCACTACACAGGTTACACATTCAGGCACACTTATGAGCACTGGGGCCCTGGCTGGCAGGGTCCCAGTGACACATACAACTAAAACAACATACATATAGTGAAAAAATGGGGGTAACATGCCAGGCAAGATGGTACTTTCCTACATCTTCAGGGTGGGTGGGTTGGGAATGCTTGGACACAGAAGATATATTGGAAACAACAGAGTGAGATTGTAGGAGGCTGGACTGGCTTGTAGTGAGTACCAAGGGGTACTTACACCTTGCACCAGGCCCAGGTATCCCTTATTAGTGTAGAGGGGTGTCTAGCAGCTTAGGCTGATAGAAAAGGTAGCTTAGCAGAGCAGCTTAGGCTGAACTAGGAGACACGTGAAGCTCCTACAGTACCACTAGTGTCATATGCACAATATCATAAGAAAACACAATACACAGATATACTAAAAATAAAGGTACTTTATTTTTATGACAATATTCAAAAAGTATCTCAGTGAGTACCCTCAGTATGAGGATAGCAAATCTACACAAGATATATGTGCACAATATCAAAAATATGCAGTATAGTATTAGAAAACAGTGCAAATAATGTATAGTTACAATAGGATGCAATGGGGGCACATAGGGATAGGGGCAACACAAACCATATACTCCAAAAGTGTAATGCGAACCCCGAATGGACCCCAAACCTATGTGACCTTGTAGAGGGTCGCTGGGACTGTAAGAAAACAGTGAGGGTTAGAAAATTAGCCCACCCCAAGACCCTGAAAAGTGAGTGCAAAGTGCACTAAAGTTCCCCAAAGAGCACAGAAGTCGTGATAGGGGAATTCTGCAGGAAAGACCAAAACCAGCAATGCAACAACAATGGATTTCCAGACGAGGGTACCTGTGGAACAAGGGGACCAAGTCCAAAAGTCACAAGCAAGTCGGAGATGGGCAGATGCCCAGGAAATGCCAGCTGTGGGTGTAAAGAAGCTGCTACTGGACAGTAGAAGCTGAGGATTCTGCAAGAACAACAAGGGCTAGAAACTTCCCCTTTGGAAGATATATGTCCCACATCGTGAAGAGTCATGCAGAAGTATTTTCCTGCAGAAAGACCGCAAACAAGCCTTGCTAGCTGCAAAGCTCGCGGTTAGGGTTTTTGTGTGCTGCTGTGGCCCAGGAGGGACCAGGATGTTGCCAATTGCGTCAGGGGACAGAGGGGGCGCTCAGCAAGACAAGGAGCCCTCTCAGAAGCAGGCAGCACCCGCAGAAGTGCCGGAACAGGCACTACGAAGTGGAGTGAAACTGTGCTCATCCGAAGTTGCACAAGAGAGTCCCACGCCGCCGGAGGACAACTCAGGAGGTCGTGCAATGCAGGTTAGAGTGCCGTGGACCCAGGCTTGGCTGTTCACAAAGGAAATCTTCGTGGAGTGCACAGGAGCCGGAGTAGCTGCAAAACACGTGGTTCCCAGCAATGCAGTCTAGCGTGGGGAGGCAAGGACCTACCTCCACCAAACATGGACTGAAGAGTCACTTGGACAGAGATGCTGAGTTCAAGGGACCTCGCTCGTTGTGCTGAGAGGAGACCCAGAGGACCGGTGATGCAGTTCTTTGGTGCATGCGGTTGCAGAGGGAAGATTCCGTCGACCCACAGGAGATTTCTTCGGAGCTTCTAGTGCAGAGAGGAGGCAGACTACTCCCACAGCATGCACCACCAGGAAAACATTCGAGAAGGGGGATGGATCAGCGTTACAGTGTCGCAGTAGTCGTCGTTGCTACTTTGTTGCAGTTTTGCAGGCTTCCAGCGCGGTCAGCAGTCGATTCCTTGGCAGAAGGTGAAGAGAGAGATGCTGAGGAACTCGGATGAGCTCTTGCATTCGTTATCTAAGGAAATTCCCAAAGCAGAGACCCTCAATAGCCAGAAAAGAGGGTTTGGCTACTTAGGAGAGAGGATAGGCTAGCAACACCTGAAGGAGCCTATCAGAAGGAGTCTCTGACGTCACCTGCTGGCCCTGGCCACTTAGAGCAGTCCAGTGTGCCAGCAGCACCTCTGTTTCCAAGATGGCAGAGGTCTGGAGCACACTGGAGGAGCTCTGGGCACCTCCCAGGGGAGGTGCAGGTCAGGGGAGTGGTCACTCCCCTTTCCTTTGTCCAGTTTCTCGCCAGAGCAGGGCTGAGGGGTCCCTGAACCGGTGTAGACTGACTTATGCAGAAATGGGCACCATCAGTGCCCATGAAAGCATTTCCAGAGGCTGGGGGAGGCTACTCCTCCCCTGCCTTAACACCTTTTTCCACCCTCTCTCTGAGGAAGTCCTTTGTTCTGCCTTCCTGGGCCAAGCCTGGCTGGACCCCAGGAGGCCAGAAACCTGTCTGAGGGGTTGGCAGCAGCAGCAGCTGCAGTGAAACCCCGTAAAGGCAGTTTGGCAGTACCCGGGTCTGTGCTAGAGACCCGTGGGATCATGGGATTGTGCCAACAATGCCAGGTTGGCATAGAGGGGGCAATTCCATGATCATAGACATGTTACATGGCCATATTCGGAGTTACCATTGTGAAGTTACACATAGGTAGTGACCTATGTGTAGTGCACGTGTGTAATGGTGTCCCCGCACTCACAAAGTCCGGGGAATTTGCCCTGAACCATGTGGGGGCATCTTGGCTAGTGCCAGGGTGCCCTCACACTAAGTAACTTAGCACCCAACCTTTACCAGGTAAAGGTTAGACATATAGGTGACTTATAAGTTACTTAAGTGCAGTGGTAAATGGCTGTGAAATAACGTGGACGTTATTTCACTCAGGCTGCAGTGGCAGGCCTGTGTAAGAATTGTCAGAGCTCCCTATGGGTGGCAAAAGAAATGCTGCAGCCCATGAGGATCTCCTGGAACCCCAATACCCTGGGTACCTCAGTACCATATACTAGGGATTTTTAAGGGTGTTCCAGTATGTAGGAGGCTGGACTGGCTTGTAGTGAGTACCAAGGGGTACTTACACCTTGCACCAGGCCCAGGTATCCCTTATTAGTGTATAGGGTGTCTAGCAGCTTAGGCTGATAGATAATGGTAGCTTAGCAGAGCAGCTTAGGCTGAACTAGGAGACGAGTGAAGCTCCTACAGTACCACTAGTGTGACTTGCACAATATCATAAGAAAACACAATACACAGATATACTAAACATAAAGGTACTTTATTTTTATGACAATATGCCAAAGTATCTCAGTGAGTACCATCAGTATGAGGATAGCAAATATACACAAGATATATGTACACAATACCAAAAATATGCAGTATAGCCTTAGAAAACAGTGCAAACAATGTATAGTTACAATAGGATGCAATGGGGACACATAGGGATAGGGGCAACACAAACCATATACTCCAAAAGTGGAATGCGAACCACGAATGGACCCCAAACCTATGTGACCTTGTAGAGGGTCGCTGGGACTGTAAGAAAATAGTGAGGGTTAGGATAATAGCCCACCCCAAGACCCTGAAAAGTGAGTGCAAAGTGCACTAAAGTTCCCCAAAGAGCACAGAAGTCTTGATAGGGGAATTCTGCAGGAAAGACACAAAGCAGCAATGCAACAACGATGGATTTCCAGTCGAGGGTACCTGTGGAACAAGAGGACCAAGTCCAAAAGTCACAAGGAAGTCAGAGATGGGCAGATGCCCAGGAAATGCCAGCTCTGGGTGCAAAGAAGATGCTACTAGGCAGTAGAAGCGGAGGATTCTGCAGGAACGACAAGGGCTAGAAACTTCCCCTTTGGAGGATGGATTTCCCACGTCGTGAAGAGTCGCACAGAAGTGTTTTCCTGCTGAAAGACTGCCAACAAGCCTTGCTAGCTGCAAATCGTGCGGTTAGGGTTTTTGGATACTGCTGTGGCCCAGGAGGGACCAGGATGTCGCCAATTGCGTCTGGGGACAGAAGGGGCGTCGAGCAAGACAAAGAGCCCTCTCAGAAGCAGGCTGCACCCACAGAAGTGCCAGAACAGGCACTACAAAGAGGAGAGAAACAGTGTTTACCCGAAGTTGCACAGAGGCCGGAGTAGCTGCAAAAGACGCGGTTCCCAGCAATACAGTCTGGCGTGGGGAGACAATGACTTACCTCCACCAAACTTGGACTGAAGAGTCACTGGACTGCAGGAGTCTCTTGGACAGAGTTGCTGGATTCAAGGGACCTCGCTCGTTGTGCTGAGAGGAGACCCAGGGGACCGGTGATGCAGTTCTTTGGTGCCTGCGGTAGCAGGGGGAAGATTCCGTCGACCCACGGGAGATTTCCTCGGAGCTTCTAGTGCAGATAGGAGGCAGACTACCCCCACAGCATTCACCACCAGGAAAACAGTCGAGAAGGCGGCAGGATCAGCATTACAGAGTTGCAGTAGTTGTCTTTGCTACTTTGTTGCAGTTTTGCAGGCTTCCAGCGCGGTCAGCAGTCGATTCCTTGGCAGAAGGTGAAGAGAGAAATGCAGAGGAACTCTGATGAGCTCTTGCATTCGTTATCTAAGGAATTCCCCAAACCAGAGACCCTAAATAGCCAGAAAAGAGGGTTTGGCTACTTAGGAGAGAGGATATGTAGGAAAGTACCATCTTGCCTGGCATGTTACCCCCATTTTTCACTGTATATGTTGTTTTAGTTGTATGTGTCACTGGGACCCTGCCAGCCATTGCCCCAGTGCTCATAAGTGTGCCTGAATGTGTTACCTGTGTAGTGACTAACTGTCTCACTGAGACTATGCTATCCAGAACCTCAGTGGTTATGCTCTCTCATTTCTTTCAAATTGTCACTAACAGGCTAGTGACCAATTTTACCAATTTACATTGGCTTACTGGAACACCCTTATAATTCCCTAGTATATGGTACTGAGGTACCCAGGGTATTGGGGTTCCAGGAGATCCCTATGGGCTGCAGCATTTCTTTTGCCACCCATAGGGAGCTCTGACAATTCTTACAGAGGCCTGCCACTGCAGCCTGAGTGAAATAACGTCCACGTTATTTCACAGCCATTTACCACTGCACTTAAGTAACTTATAAGTCACCTATATGTCTAACCTTTACCTGGAAAAGGTTAGGTGCAAAGTTACTTAGGTGCTCCCACATAGTTCAGGGCAAATTCCCTGGACTTTGTGAGTGCGGGTACACCATTACACGCGTGCACTACACATAGGTCAATACCTTCACAATGGTAACTCCGAATATGGCCATGTAACATGTCTAAGATCATGCAATTGCCCCCTCTATGCCATCCTGGCATTGTTGGCACAAACCCATGATCCCACGGGTCTGTAGCTCAGACCCGGGTACTGCCAAACTGCCTTTTCAGGGGTTTCACTGCAGCTGCTGCTGCCGCCAACCCCTCAGACAGGTTTCTGCCCTCCTGGGGTCAAGCCAGGCTTGTCGCAGGATGGCAGAACAAAGGACTTCCTCTGAGAGAGGGTGTTACACCCTCTCCCTTTGGAAAATGGTGTGAAGGCAGGGGAGGAGTAACCTCCCCCAGCCTCTGGAAATTCTTTCATGGGCACAGATGTGCCCATTTCTGCATAAGCCAGTCTACACTGGTTCAGGGACCCCTTAGCCCTGCTCTGGCGTGAAACTGGACAAAGGAAAGGGGAGTGACCACTCCCCTGACCTGCACCTCCCCTGGGAGGTCTCCAGAGCTCCTCCAGTGTGCTCCAGACCTTTGCCATCTTGGAAATAGAGGTAGTGACCTATATGTAGTGCACGCGTGTAATGGTGTCCCCGCACTCACAAAGTCCGGGGAATTGGCCCTGAACAATGTGGGGGCACCTTGGCTAGTGCCAGGGTGCCCTCACACTAAGTAACTTTGCACCTAACCTTTACCAGGTAAAGGTTAGACATATAGGTGACTTATAAGTTACTTAAGTGCAGTGTAAAATGGCTGTGAAATAACGTGGACGTTATTTCACTCAGGCTGCAGTGGCAGGCCTGTGTAAGAATTGTCAGAGCTCCCTATGGGTGGCAAAAGAAATGCTGCAGCCCATAGGGATCTCCTGGAACCCCAATACCCTGGGTACCTCAGTACCATATACTAGGGAATTATAAGGCTGTTCCAGTAAGCAAATGTAAATTGGTAAAATTGGTCACTAGCCTGTTAGTGACAATTTGAAAGAAATGAGAGAGCATAACCACTGAGGTTCTGATTAGCAGAGCCTCAGTGAGACAGTTAGTCACTACACAGGTAACACATTCAGGCACACTTATGAGCACTGGGGCCCTGGAGAACAGGGTCCCAGTGACACATACAACTAAAACAACATATATACAGTGAAAAATGGGGGTAACATGCCAGGCAAGATGGTACTTTCCTACAGGTGGGTATTGAGGTTATGCTGGTAGGTTGCAATGTATTTTGGATGTTGGGCATGGGTGATAGGGACTGAGGTCTGCACTATTAGTAGGTGGTACAGCTTGGCTAATGAGTGGTATGCTTTGGATGGAAGGGGCTGAGGTCTGGTTCCTGTATCTGGTGGGCTAGTTTGTGCGACCTGGGTCTTTCCTGTTATTTTAAGATGCCTAATGTGTCCATAGGACTGGATGGTAATGGCTTGTCCTTGGGACAGGCTAGTGTGTACTGAAGCTGTCTGGTTGGGTGGCAAGACCCAGGTATGGCCTCTGATGCCTGGCTGGTGTGGCTGTTGTGTGACATAGTTGGTAAGTCCTTAAGCCTGGTTGGCGAGTCCTTACAACTTGCTGGACATATCTGGCAGTCCTGAGGAGTGGATGTGTGTCTTGAGGCCCAACGGGTGTGTCCACAGGCTGTAATGGTAATCATTTGTCCTTAGACCTGGCTGCTGTGTCCTGATAAGTAGGTGGTGCGGGTGCTGAGGTCTGGATAGTGTGTCCTGACTCCTGGTTGGTATATGTTGAGATTTTACTTGTAGGTAGAAAAGTTCTGTTGGTGGGGGTGGGCATAGCCTGGCTGGTAGGGAGGGGGGTCTGTCTTATTGGTGGTTGTTGAAACCTGGCTAATGAGTAGTGAGATTTAGGTGGAGAAAGCGGTGGAGTGGTCTGTGTGTCAAGTGGAGTGGTTTGTGTGTCCTGAGGATTGCCTGGTGTTTTCGGAGGCCTGGCCATTGTGTGTGCTTGCCTGTATGGTAATGATGTGAATGTATGCTTGGCTAGGATGCCTTGAGAACTGGCTTACGAGTGGAAAGTTCCAGTTATGGGTCATGAGAGCTGGTTAATTTCAAACTCCTACTACTTACTTCATAGGGAGTGGTGGGAAGTCAGCCTTGTGGTGAAACAATCATCAAATGTCCTGACTGGTTCTTTCATCTACTGTGTCCCCGATACCTGCATCTGGGGTTTTAAAAGAAGAAAGGCTGTGGAAGGAGCTCAGATGGTTTTGCAAGTGTGAGGTATTCTGGAATAGACTTATGAATAAAAACGACGACGCACCAAATCGGTGCAAGGAATTTGAGGGATTGCCCTCATTATTTTGAAACATTCTAGTGAGGGATCGCAGGAGTTCGGTCTTGACAAAAGCCAAGTAACACAGATCAGGCTTACCAAGGCTGAAACATGTCGACATGTTTCTTGTTGCAGAGAACAACAAGAGGATCTGTGCACCCTGAGACAATATTAAAATCAAGATCCTGCTCCTTTTAGAAAAAAAAAGTACCACACAAAGACCTCCTTCTATTAACAAGTTTGAGCCTGCCCAGATACACTTTTGAATCTGCAATGAGGAGTTGATGATGATGCATGATCAATTAAAACCCCAGTGGGTGAGAGTCCTTTAAACAAACCAATAGTGTTGTCTGAGTGGGTCACATACAGAGAAATGCCCCATTAAGACTTGCTCACTCCTTCTTTGTGTAAATGTTGTATATGGTGGAACCTGAGTGAATCCATGATTAAGCCTCTACCTCCCTTTTTGTGATTGAAATTGATGTGTCTTTATGCTAAGATGGTAATGGTATGTCCTTAAATCCAAATAAAGTGTCCTGATAACCTACTGGTGGGTGGCAAGGTTCAGGTAACGGGCTCTGAGGCC
This sequence comes from Pleurodeles waltl, assembly GCF_031143425.1. Lineage (NCBI taxonomy): Eukaryota > Metazoa > Chordata > Amphibia > Caudata > Salamandridae > Pleurodeles > Pleurodeles waltl. The sequence continues at coordinate 1,190,205,244 of NC_090439.1, forward strand.
TCCGTTCCTGGTAAGTGATGAATAGGAGACTTCAGCTGCTCATTAGGTCTTCACGTCTTTTCACAAGATTTCTCTTCTCAGGCCTTGCTATCAGCAAAACCACTACATATTTCAATACTCCTTTTCTCTAGCTAATGAAACCTTGAAACACACCTGCAAAAGAAAGAACACACTAACCGAAGAAAATACAATTTAAAATTAAGACCTTTAGTCAGGCTAACTTTTGCCAAAGTTGAATGTGAAGTTTACATACATGGTTATACATGCACACAGATAACTTTTCAAAATAAATGCTGAACATCAATAAGGAATGCATGTTTACTTCTGCAAATACAAATTAGTGTGTAAGTGTAAAACCTGAATAAAGAATTCATGTACGAATTTTAAGCAAACATTAGTGCACACGTTTATAGAACTTCATTCTTCCTGTGCATACATTTCATTAATGCATTTAAGCATTCACACACATTAATATTATTAAGGCGCACAGTAAATATAATGTCAATTGTAAATACACAGTTTCCCAAAGATGATGTGTAAAGAATGAAGTGTAAATTACGCTGTTCCATGCGGATTTACCAAAACCAGTCTTATTATTGTACTGCAATTAAAATTACACCAAAGCCTATAGATAACACCTCTAAATAAATAATATATAATAAATGCGTGTTGCACTGGCTGCGGGGGAGATGCTGTGATTGTTTCTTTGGCTGTGAGTAAGCAGTTTTCTCTTTTATTTCCTGTTTGATTTGTTTGACTATCTATACAGCCTGCCCGACTTGTCTTTTTTGCAATTTTTAAGTCTTGCCTGAAACTGCACATTCACTGTCCCTTGCGATGATCTTTGGTTAACAAAAAAAAACCTACAAAGGGCTCAGAGCCGTTCACTTACCATTGGTTGGCTTCTATGTCACTTCTCATTGGTCATCGTGTCTGGTTATAGCTTTGTTGTGCTTCCCCTTTGAATGGAGCATGGACCAAGCACTGATTGGTGTATTCTCTATAGGTGTACTTCCTCGGGTCTCACTTGGATTGAGGGACTTTTTTTCTCTCCACCCCTGGCTTGTTTATTGTTTGAGATTCTAGACAAGCTGACTTGAGGATTTTCGGTGGCCAGAGGTTTCCATAAGTGATGTAAACTGTGGGGTGTATTTACAAGCCCCTCTGCACTGCTGGAATGTCACTTTTAGTGGCCCACTGGCGGCACACACTGCGGAGCCATATCTACAAGGTCACGTAAAGTCACACTACGGAAAACACCTCTCATGATTGTTTTTGTGCAGGAAGGTGTCCCTTTGTGTACAAAAACAATCATCCCCCCAAAGCAGACACCCCTGCAGCATGGTGCATGGACCCCTGCGTTGGTGCATGACACCCCTGCAGCATGGTGCATGGATCCCTGCGTTGGTGCATGGACCCCTGCGTTGGCGCATGACAGCCCTGCAGCATGGTGCATGGATGCCTGCGTTGGCGCATGACAGCCCTGCAGCATGGTGCATGGATCCCCGCGTTGGTGCATGACACCCCTGCAGCATGGTGCACGGACCCCTGTGTTGGCGCATGACACCCTTGCAGCATGGTGCACGGACCCCTGCGTTGGCACATGACAGCCCTGCAGCATGGTGCACGGACCCCCGCATTGGCGCATGACAGCCCTGCAGCATGGTGCATGGACCCCTGCGTTGGCGCGTGACACCCCTGCAGCATGGTGAATGGACCCCCGCGTTGGCGCATGACACCCCTGCAGCATGGTGCATGGACCCCTGCGTTGGCGCATGACAGCCCTGCAGCATGGTGCATGGATGCCTGCGTTGGCGCATGACAGCCCTGCAGCATGGTGCATGGATCCCCGCGTTGGTGCATGACACCCCTGCAGCATGGTGCACGGACCCCTGTGTTGGCGCATGACACCCTTGCAGCATGGTGCACGGACCCCTGCGTTGGCACATGACAGCCCTGCAGCATGGTGCACGGACCCCCGCATTGGCGCATGACAGCCCTGCAGCATGGTGCATGGATCCCCGCGTTGGTGCATGACACCCCTGCAGCATGGTGCATGGACCCCTGCGTTGGCGCATGACACCCCTGCAGCATAGTGCATGGACGCCTGCGTTGGCGCATGACAGCCCATTGTGCGCCAGCGCAGGGGGGGACAGTAACGCGCCATATCTTGTAGACACAGCACAGTCCTGCCCTTTTCTTTTGAATCGGGCAGCGCAGCAGGAGTCCTTGCCACGTGCCCTGAGCCAAAGCCTGTAAGTGAGGCCCTGGCTTTGGCTGTAGGCGGCAGATGAGCCCTGTACCTGGAGAGAGGGCCAGGTGTCTGTGCAAGTCTGGGAGGTGGGGGATGGGGCTTTCCCACAACTTCAATAAAGTTCTCACGTCTGCTCTGCAGCCTCTGGGGCAGCAATGTACACTTCCTGTATTTCCCTTCTCGGGGCCGTCCTCGGGTTTCACTTTGAGACCTCTGAGATCTCACATGTTATAAAAGCGTGAGATTGTAAAAAGTAAAAACAATGTCTTTCCCCATTTGCTTCCAGAGGCAGCTTCAGGCGGGGACGAGGAACGGGAAGTTATTCTTGACTTGAAATGAGAGTGTCACGGACAGGTAATCAGTCCGGAGAGGATGCGGTGTAACCCACACAGCTGAGAATGAGGAAACAGGCCGAGTCTCAGCGCAGCTCAACATCCTGTGATCCGGGGCGCATCACCAAACCTCCCCGTGACCAGTGGGGGCGTCCTCGAGTGATGTGATGTGACCGGTGCTGATCTAAAGCGCTGCAGGGCCTTCGGACCGAGTCTGCGCTAAATAAAACCGCAAAAATCAAATCAAATCAGCGATGCAAGCTCCACAGGTAATACAGTGGGTGATCTCTCCACTGTGCCCAAGCTTTCAAAGCCCCTGCTGCCGGGGAAAGCGCCGTGTTTTGTCCGCTTTGCATGTGTTTGTCCTTTTTATAAACAAGCTCCCAAAGTCGAAATTTAAGAAAAAAACTGTTAGAAATGTGGATTCTGGTTGTCTAGCTCTTGCAGCTCAGCCAGACAGAACCCATCACTCTAGTCAGGGCGAGTAAGTGACCCACAAAAGATAACCTGTGCTTGCCCCCTGGTAGCCTGGCACAGAGCAGTCAGGCTTAACTCCAGAGGCAATGTGTAAAGCGTGTGGACAACACACTCACACTAATGACACAATAAATGCACCACAAAAGACACTCCACACTGAAAAATATATATAAACATATACATGTATATATATCTATATATATGTATATGTACATATATATATATATATATATATATAGTCTGTGTGTCTTGTGACTAAAACATAGACAAAGTGATAATATTCATCAACCACTGCAGGCACAATGCCATTTTTTTACATGAATTCAGCACAAACTTAATACCATATTTATATTTTGGCACTAGACATGTCTAGAGCCAAACTATTAGAGTTAAAGTCATTTTGTGCCTGCAGAAAACTACCTTGCGTCAATGAGGAGCAAGGTAGGTGTTCCTGGGCAAAAAATGACGCTAAGGCCCTAGCGCCTTATTTATCCTCCCATGCAAAAATGGTTCACGGGAGGGAGGCGGGCCTAAATAATGGCGCTAAGCTTGCTTAACACTATTATTTAACATCTGGGTCAGGGCAGGCTTTAGGGGACCTGTGGGCCTATTCCTATGGTGGAACACCATGGAATAAGTCCACAGGTACCCTCCCCAGGACCCAGGGACACCCCCAAACACACCAGAGAGACACCAGGGGATGGGGACCCCATCCCAGGTAGGTATAGGTAAGTAGAGGTAAGTATTTAAAAATAATTTTTAAAGTGCCATTGGGGGCCCTGAAATGGGCCCTCATACATGGCACTGGGTGCAATGGCCATGCCCAGGGGACCCTTGTCCCCTGTGCTCGTCATTTGTGTGGTGGGCATGACTCCTGTCTTTTATAAGACAGGAGCCATGTGGTATAGTAGGTTTAGAGTCAAATAATGACACTAGGCTGGTTAGAGTCATCTTTTTTTACTCTAACCAGCCTAACGTCATTTTTTGGTAAAAAAAACCCTTTCTCCCATACTGCCAACCTCACCTGGCTAAAGTAATTTTCCATGATGTTAGCTCACCCTTTGCGCCGGATTGCACCATTCCATAATCAAGACTCTCGGCTGGCGTCTTGGAATGGTGTTAGCCGGCAGTAAACTTTTTCACTCAAAACTGCAATAACACAGTTTTGCGTGAAAAAGTATAAATATGGGCCTAATTATCTAAACATATAGAGTGCCAGGTCCCTGCACCCTTATTACGCTTTACACAGTAGTTAGGCTCCCACCCGGGGTCTCGCAACATTGGCGGACGTTTATAGTCAATACGGTAATTAAGATGTCGGGGGGAGGCAACAAGATCGGAGCCTCCGCTGCAGACTTTCCCAGTAAGGTTTCCTTGAACACTTGCCCCCAGGTATGTTTCCAGAGGGAGGAGGCATGCACAGGGCAAAGGGTCATGGGTAAACCCTCCTCAGGCTCCCCCCAAATGCAGAATCCAACAAGGTGGAGACCCTGCAAGGTCACCCATGGAAGAAGTGGATAGTGCAGCTGCTCATCACACACGCGGTGCTGCTGCACAGAACCACATAGTGATGCTGCGCATCACACATGCAGTGCTGCTGTAAATCACACATGCGGTGCTGCTGCCCATCACACATGCGCTTCTGCTGCCCCTAACACATGAGGTGCAGCTGGCCCTAACAAACGAGGTGGAGCTGCCCATCACACACGCAGCTGCTCATCACACACTCAGCTTCCCATCACAAACATGGTGCGGCTGACCATCACACATGCGGTGCGGCTGCCCATCACACATGCGGTGCTGCTGCCCATCACACACGCGGTGCTGCTGCCATCACACACGCAGTGCAGCTGCCCATCACACACGCAGTGCAGCTGCCCATCACACACACGGTGCAGCTGCCCATCACACATACAGTGCAGCTGCCTATCACACACGCGTTGTTGCTGCCAAGAACCACGCGGTGCTGATGCCCAGAACCACGCAGTGCTGCTGCCCATCACACACACAGTGCTGCTGCCCATCACACACGCGGTGCTGCTGCCCATCACACATACGGTGCAGCTGTCCATCACACACGCGGTGCTGCTGCCCATCACACACGCGGTGCTGCTGCCCATCACACATACGGTGCAGCTACCCATCACACATGCGGTGCTGCTGCCCATCACACATGCGGTGCTGCTGCCCATCACACATATGGTGCAGCTGCCCATCACACAACCGGTGCTGCTGCCCATCACACATACAGTGCAGCAGCCCATCACACACGCAGTGCTGCTGCCCATCACACACGCGGTGCTGCTGCCCATCACACATACGGTGCAGCTGCCCATCACACATATAGTGCAGCTGCCCATCACACAACCGGTGCTGCTGCCCATCACACATACGGTGCAGCTGCCCATCACACACACGGTGCTGCTGCCCATCACACATATGGTGCAGCTGCCCATCACACACGCAGTGCTGCTGCCCATCACACATGTGGTGCAGCTGCCCATCACACATACGGTGCAGCTGCACAGAACCATGTAGTGATGCTGCCCCTCACACACACAGTGCTGCTGCCCATCACACGCGGTGCTGCTGCCCATCACACATGCGGTGCTGCTGCACATCACACATGCGGTGCTGCTGCTCATCACACATGTGCTGCTGCTGCCCCTAACGCACGAGGTGCTGCCCATCACACACGCAGCTGCCCATCACACACTCAGCTTCCCATCACACACATGGTGCGGCTGCCCATCACACATGCGGTGCTGCTGCCCATCACACACACAGTGCTGATGCCCATCACACATGCGGTGCTGCTACCCATCACACACGTGGTTCTGCTGCCCATCACACACACGGTGCAGCTGCCCATCACACATGCGGTACTGCTGCCCATCACACACACAGTGCTGCTGCCCATCACACACGCAGTGCTGCTGCCCATCACACATGCAGTGCTGCTGCCCAGAACCACGCAGTGCTGATGCCCAGAACCATGCAGTGCTCCTGCTCATCACACATGCGTTGCTGCTGCCCAGAACCATGCAGTGCTGCTACCCAGATCAACTCCACAACTTCCTGGGCCCAGGGGGCCACCCGATAGGGGAGCGCGGGGTTACAGGACAAAAGAAGTGGCAACCGCAGGCCTCTCCAAGGGGAGCCACACGGCAGAGCTGGTGGGTCTCGTGTACAGGTCCCCCTTCCTCTCAGGGTCATGTAGGGGCTGAGGTGATGGCTGCGCTTGTCAAGCAACATAAAGTTATTTCTGGCTTGAAATGAGTTTCCCAGTCTGGTAATCGTTCCGGGAGAGGATGTGGTGTAACCCATACAGCTGAGAATGAGGACACAGGTCGAGTCTCAGCGCAGCTCAACATCCTGTGATTCTGGGCACATCACCAAATCTCCCCGTGACAAGTGGAGGCGTTCTTGAGTGATGTGACCGGTGCTGATGTAAAGTGATTCAGTACCTTCAGACAAGTCTGCGCTGTATAAAACTGCAAAATATAAAATGAAATCAGCTGGACAAACTCCACAAGTTAATATAGGGGTGTAGGAGGCTGGACTGGCTTGTAGTGAGTACCAAGGGGTACTTACACCTTGCACCAGGCCCAGGTATCCCTTATTAGTGTATAGGGTGTATAGCAGCTTAGGATGATAGATAATGGTAGCTTAGCAGAGCAGCTTAGGCTGAACTAGGAGACGAGTGAAGCTCCTACAGTACCACTAGTGTCACTTGCACAATATCATAAGAAAACACAATACACAGATATACTAAAAATAAAGGTACTTTATTTTTATGACAATATGCCAAAGTATCTCAGTGAGTACCCTCAGTATGAGGATAACAAATATACACAAGATATATGTACACAATACCAAAAATATGCAGTATAGTCTTAGAAAACAGTGCAAACAATGTATAGTTACAATAGGATGCAATGGGGACACACAGGGATAGGGGCAACACAAACCATATACTCCAAAAGTGGAATGCGAACCACGAATGGACCCAAAACCTATGTGACCTTGTAGAGGGTCGCTGGGACTGTAAGAAAACAGTGAGGGTTAGAAAAATAGCCCACCCCAAGATCCTGAAAAGTGAGTGCAAAGTGCACTAAAGTTCCCCAAAGAGCACAGAAGTCGTGATAGGGGAATTCTGCAGGAAAGACACAAACCAGCAATGCAACAACGATGGATTTCCAGTCGAGGGTACCTGTGGAACAAGGGGACCAAGTCCAAAAGTCACAAGCAAGTCGGAGATGGGCAGATGCCCAGGAAATGCCAGCTGTGGGTGCAAAGAAGCTGCTACTAGGCTGTAGAAGCTGAGGATTCTGCAAGAACGACAAGGGCTAGAAACTTCCCCTTTGGAGGATGGATGTCCCACGTCGTGAAGAGTTGTGCAGAAGTGTTTTCCCGCCAAAAGACCGCCAACAAGCCTTGCTAGTGCATATCGTGCGGTTAGGGTTTTTGGATGCTGCTGCGGCCCAGGAGGGACCAGGATGTCGCCAATTGCGTCTAGGAACAGAGGGGGCGTCGAGCAAGACAAGGAGCCCTCTCAGAAGCAGGCAGCACCCGCAGAAGTGCTGGAACAGGCACTATGAAGAGGAGTGAAACGGTGCTAACCCGAAGTTGCACAAAGGAGTCCCACGCCGCCGGAGGACAACTTAGAAAGTCGTGCAATGCAGGTTAGAGTGCTGTGGACCCAGGCTTTGCTGTGCACAAAGGATTTCTGCCGGAAGTGCACAGAGGCCGGAGTAGCTGCAAAAGATGCGGTTCCCAGCAATGCAGTCTGGTGTGGGGAGGCAAGGACTTACCTCCACCAAACTTGGACTGAAGAGTCACTGGACTGTGGGAGTCACTTGGACAGAGTTGCTGGATTCAAGGGACCTCACTCGTTGTGCTGAGAGGAGACCCAGGGTTCCAGTGATGCAGTTCTTTGGTGCCTGCAGTAGCAGGGGGAAGATTCCGTCGACCCACGGGAGATTTCTTCGGAGCTTCTAGTGCAGAGAGGAGGCAGACTACCTCCACAGCATGCAACACCAGGAAAACAGTCGAGAAGGCGGCAGGATCAGCGTTACAGAGTTGCAGTAGTCGTCTTTGCTACTTTGTTGCAGTTTTGCAGGCTTCCAGCACGGTCAGCAGTCGATTCCTTGGCAGAAGGTGAAGAGAGAGATGCAGAGGAACTCTGATGAGCTCTTGCATTCGTTATCTAAGGAATTCCCCAAAGCAGAGACCCTAAATAGCCAGAAGAGAGGGTTTGGTTACTTAGGAGAGAGGATAGGCTAGCAACACCTGAAGGAGCCTATCAGAAGGAGTCTCTGACGTCACCTGCTGGCCCTGGCCACTCAGAGCAGTCCAGTGTGCCAGCAGCACCTCTGTTTCCAAGATGGCAGAGGTCTAGAGCACACTGGAGGAGCTCTGGGCACCTCCCAGGGGAGGTGCAGGTCAGGGGAGTAGTCACTCCCCTTCCCTTTGTCCATTTTCACGCCAGAGCAGGGCTGAGGGGTCCCTGAACCGGTGTAGACTGGCTTATGCAGAAATGGGCACCATCTGTGCCCATGAAAGCATTTCCAGAGGCTGGGGGAGGCTACTCCTCCCCTGCCTTAACACCTTTTTCCAAAGGGAGAGGATGTAACACCCTCTCTCTGAGGAAGTCCTTTGTTCTGCCATCCTGGGCCAAGCCTGGCTGGACCCCAGGAGGGCAAAAACCTGTCTGAGGGGTTGGCAGCAGCAGCAGCTGCAGTGAAACCCCTGAAAAGGCAGTTTGGCAGTACCCGGGTCTGAGCTACAGACCCGTGGGATCATGGGATTGTGCCAACAATGCCAGGATGGCATAGAGGGGGCAATTCCATTATCTTAGACATGTTACATGGCCATATTCAGAGTTACCATTGTGAAGCTACACATAGGTATTGACCTATGTGTAGTGCACATGTGTAATGGTGTCCCCGCACTCACAAAGTCCGGGGAATTTGCCCTGAACAATGTGGGAGCACCTTGGCTAGTGCCAGGGTGCCCACACACTAAGGGGGTGATTCTAACCCTGGCGGTCGGTGATAAAGCGGTGGCTAACCCGCCAACAGTCTGGCGGTCAAAAAAATGAAATTCTGACCCTGGCGGGAACCGCCAACAGAGACCGCCACTTTAACACTCCGACCGCCACGGCGGTACAAACAAACAGGTTGGCGGTCACCGCCAACAGGCAGGCGGCAGACAATGTACCGTCCACACTATCACAACTCACCAATCCGCCACCTTTTCCGGGGCGGGAGCCCCGCCGATAAAAACACGGCGGAAACAGACTACGAACGGGAAAACGCTCACCGAAACACACTCCACGAGGAAGGAGGACAGCATGGAACCCGAATTAAACATCCTACCTGCTCTCGTCTACCTGCTCATCTACCACGAGTACGAACGCCGGCGCAAACGACAACGGTGAGTACTGCACCTACGACACACGGGAGGGGGGAGGACGAAAGGTTACGGCACACACATATGCGACCCCCACCCCCCCCAAACCATGTACACACCAATGCAGAGCAACAAGTCACAGTGACACCACCCAAACCCCCCGAAAAAATGCAAAGACAGTATTAAATTGTGAATTAAAATTTATGTACAAAATAGCCTCAGAAAAGTATTGCTCAACTAGCCAAAAAAATATAAAAAATAAAAACTATATACATTGCAAGGGATAACCTAGGCAATTAGTCCTGCACAACAAAAGAAAATGGAATTGTCCGTGGGCCAAAGTGTAACAACACAAGGGCAAAGCCCACACAGGAGACCTGAGTCCTTTGGAGTGAACACTGCAGGGGCATCTGATGAAAAAACTACAGGCACCTCAGGGGGAAGGGAAGGGGGGGGCACCACAGCCACATGAGTCCACGACGCCAGATCCACGAAGGGGCCACCATGCCCACTGTTCAATCCTGTGGAGTGCAAAGCCACAGTCTCTCAAGTCTCTACAGTGGGTGGCTTGCCCACTGTGCCATCCTGGGGAGTGCAAAGCCACAGTCTCTCAAGTCTCTACAGTGGGTGGATTGCCCACTGTTCAATCCTGGGGAGTGCAAAGCCACAGTCTCTCAAGTCTCTACAGTGGGTGGCTTGCCCACTGTGCCATCCCGGGGAGTGCAAAGCCACAGTCCATCAGGTGGATCACTGTCTCCACTGGTCAAGGAGGAGGCACGGTGGGCACAGTGAACCGTTAACAGTGCTTGACAGGAAGGGCCCAGCGGAGCGGTGCTTGAGACGGCGGTGCCCAGCGGAGCGGTGCTTGAGACGGCGGTGCCCAGCGGAGCGGTGCTTGACAGGAAGGGCCCAGCGGAGCGGTGCTTGACAGGAAGGGCCCAGCGGAGCGGTGCTTGAGACGGCGGGGCCCAGCGGAGCGGTGCTTGAGACGGCGGGGCCCATCGGAGCGGTGCTTGAGACGGCGGTGCCCAGCGGAGCGGTGCTTGAGACGGCGGGGCCCAGCGGAGCGGTGCTTGAGACGGCGGTGCCCAGCGGAGCGGTGCTTGACAGGAAGGGCCCAGCGGAGCGGTGCTTGAGACGGCGGGGCCCAGCGGAGCGGTGCTTAAGACGGCGGTGCCCATCGGAGCGGTGCTTGAGACGGCGGGGTCCAGCGGAGCGGTGCTTGAGACGGCGGGGCCCAGCTGAGCAGTGCTTGACAGGAAGGGCCCAGCGGAGCGGTGCTTGACAGGAAGGGCCCAGCGGAGCGGTGCTTGAGACGGCGGGGCCCAGCGGAGCGGTGCTTGACAGGAAGGGCCCAGCGGAGCGGTGCTTGACAGGAAGGGCCCAGCGGAGCGGTGCTTGACAGGAAGGGCCCAGCGGAGCGGTGCTTGAGACGGCGGGGCCCAGCAGAGCGCTGCTTGAGACGGCGGTGCCCATCGGAGCGGTGCTTGAGACGGCGGTGCCCAGCGGAGCGGTGCTTGAGACGGCGGGGCCCAGTGGAGCGGTGCTTGAGACGGCGGTGCCCATCGGAGCGGTGCTTGAGACGGGGGTGCCCAGCGGAGCGGTGCTTGAGACGGCGGGGCCCAGCAGAGCAGTGCTTGCGACGGCGGTGCCCAGCGGAGCCGTGCTTGACAGGAAGGGCCCAGCGGAGTGGTGCTTGACAGGAAGGGCCCAGCGGAGCGGTGCTTGAGACGGCGGGGCCCAGCGGAGCGGTGCTTGACAGGAAGGGCCCAGCGGAGCGGTGCTTGAGACGGCGGGGCCCAGCGGAGCGGTGCTTGAGACGGCGGGGCCCAGCGGAGCGGTGCTTGACAGGAAGGGCCCAGCGGAGCGGTGCTTGACAGGAAGGGCCCAGCGGAGCGGTGCTTGAGACGGCGGGGCCCAGCGGAGCAGTGCTTGACAGGAAGGGCCCAGCGGAGCGGTGCTTGACAGGAAGGGCCCAGCGGAGCGGTGCTTGACAGGAAGGGCCCAGCGGAGCGGTGCTTGAGACGGCGGGGCCCAGCGGAGCGCTGCTTGAGACGGCGGTGCCCATCGGAGCGGTGCTTGAGACGGCGGTGCCCAGCGGAGCGGTGCTTGAGACGGCGGGGCCCAGCGGAGCGGTGCTTGAGACGGCAGTGCCCATCGGAGCGGTGCTTGAGACGGGGGTGCCCAGCGGAGCGGTGCTTGAGACGGCGGGGCCCAGCAGAGCGGTGCTTGAGACGGCGGTGCCCAGCGGAGCGGTGCTTGACAGGAAGGGCCCAGCGGAGCGGTGCTTGAGAGGAAGGGCCCAGCGGAGCGGTGCTTGAGACGGCGGGGCCCAGCGGAGCGGTGCTTGAGACGGCGGGGCCCAGAGGAGCGGTGCTTGACAGGAAGGGCCCAGCGGAGCGGTGCTTGACAGGAAGGGCCCAGCGGAGCGGTGCTTGACAGGAAGGGCCCAGCGGAGCGGTGCTTGAGACGGCGGGGCCCAGCGGAGCGGTGCTTGAGACGGCGGAGCCCATCGGAGCGGTGCTTGAGACGGCGGGGCCCAGCGGAGCGGTGCTTGAGACGGCGGGGCCCAGCGGAGCGGTGCTTGACAGGAAGGGCCCAGCGGAGCGGTGCTTGACAGGAAGGGCCCAGCGGAGCGGTGCTTGAGACGGCGGGGCCCAGCGGAGCGGTGCTTGACAGGAAGGGCCCAGGGGAGCGGTGCTTGAGACGGCGGGGCCCAGCGGAGCGGTGCTTGAGACGGCGGTGCCCATCGGAGCGGTGCTTGAGACGGCGGGGCCCAGCGCAGCGGTGCTTGAGACGGCGGGGCCCAGCGGAGCGGTGCTTGACAGGAAGGGCCCAGCGGAGCGGTGCTTGACAGGAAGGGCCCAGCGGAGCGGTGCTTGAGACGGCGGGGCCCAGCGTAGCGGTGCTTGACAGGAAGGGCCCAGCGGAGCGGTGCTTGACAGGAAGGGCCCAGCGGAGCGGTGCTTGAGACGGCGGGGCCCAGCGGACCGGTGCTTGAGACGGCGGTGCCCAGCGGAGCGGTGCTTGAGACGGCGGGGCCCAGCGGAGCGGTGCTTGACAGGAAGGGCCCAGCGGAGCGGTGCTTGACAGGAAGGGCCCAGCGGAGCGGTGCTTGAGACGGCGGGGCCCAACGGAGCGGTGCTTGACAGGAAGGGCCCAGCGGAGCGGTGCTTGACAGGAAGGGCCCAGCAGAGCGGTGCTTGACAGGAAGGGCCCAGCGGAGCGGTGCTTGAGACGGCGGTGCCCAGCAGAGCGGTGCTTGAGACGGCGGGGCCCAGCGGAGCGGTGCTTGACAGGAAGTGCCCAGCGGAGCGGTGCTTGACAGGAAGGGCCCAGTGGAGCGGTGCTTGACAGAAAGGGCCCAGCGGAGCGGTGCTTGACAGGAAGGGCCCAGCGGAGCGGTGCTTGACAGGAAGGGCCCAGCGGAGCGGTGCTTGACAGGAAGGGCCCAGCGGAGCGGTGCTTGACAGGAAGGGCCCAGCGGAGCGGTGCTTGACAGGAAGGGCCCAGCGGAGCGGTGCTCTTCAGCACGGCGGGGCCCTGTTCAGCGGTGCCTGTCTTCATGGTATGGCCCTGTTCAGCGGTTCATCGTCTGCACGGCGGGGCCCTGTTCAGCGGTGCCTGTCTTCACGGCGGGGCCCTGTTCAGCGGTGCTCTTCTGCACGGCGGGGCCCTGTTCAGCGGTGCCTGTCTTCACGGCGGGGCCCTGTTCAGCGGTGCTCTTCTGTACGGCGGGCCCTGTTCAGCGGTGCTCTTCTGCACGGCGGGGCCCTGTTCAGCGGTGCTCTTCTGCACGGCGGGGCCCTGTTCAGCGGTGCTCTTCTGCACGGCGGGGCCCTGTTCAGCGGTGCCTGTCTTCACGGCGGGGCCCTGTTCAGTGGTGCTCTTCTGCACGGCGGGGCCCTGTTCAGCGGTGCCTGTCTTCACGGCGGGGCCCTGTTCAGCGGTGCTCTTCTGCACTGCGGGGCCCTGTTCAGCAGTGCCTTTCTTCACGGCGGGCCCTGTTCAGCGGTGCTCTTCTGCACGGCGGGGCCCTGTTCAGCGGTGCTCTTCTGCACGGCGGGCCCTGTTCAGCGGTGCTCTTCTGCACAGCGGGGCCCTGTTCAGCGGTGCCTGTCTTCACGGCGGGGCCCTGTTCAGCGGTGCTCTTCTGCACGGCGGGGCCCTGTTCAGCGGTGCCTGTCTTCACGGCGGGGCCCTGTTCAGCGGTGCTCTTCTGCACGGCGGGGCCCTGTTCAGCGGTGCCTGTCTTCACGGCGGGGCCCTGTTCAGCGGTGCCTGTCTTCACGGCGGGGCCCTGTTCAGCGGTGCTCGTCCAGTAAGTCAAGGGAGCCAGACCTGTGCTGGACTCCCTGCTCAGTCGCCCTCCGACCGTGCTGTTGCTGGACCCTTCGGTGACGGAGTCCTGGGCCCTTTGGTGTCCTCCCGAACCCCCGGGATGGGGCTTGTGGGGCCCTCCTGCTCCGCGCTCCTGCTGGCTGTCTTCTCCGCCCTGCTGCCCTTTCGCTCCTTAGATTGGGCTCTCGGGCCCTTGCCTCCCCTAGATGATGTGGCTGGTGAAGTGGGCGAAGTTTCCTCCTTGGGGGCAGCCGTGTCAGTCCTCTCACGGCGGCCCTTTACTTTTCTGGTCCTTTTGCGGGGGGGGGGCCTGGCTGTCCCCTGGCTGCTGATCGAAGTGTCACTGCTGGCAAAGGGTGGACTCCAGAACCCATGCACCACAGTGACACTCGAAGCTGGGCTGGTGGTGGCTGAGGTGCTCTTGGGACTCTTTGCAGATGGAGGGGGTGGGTCAGTGGAGGGAAAGAGGTTAAGAGTAGAGCGGAACACTTTTTTAGGACCAAGGTAAACGGTAGGAGTAGTGGTGATGGGAGTGGAGGAAGAGGATGTGGTTGTAGGAGAGTCAGGTGTGCTGTCTTTGGGTGCAGGTGCCTGTTCTGGAGGCTGTCGTGAGATGGATGGCTGTTGGGTGGGTGTCTGCCTGCGTTTGTGTGTCTTGGAAGAGGGGGTGACAGACACAGTGGGAGAAGACACAGGGGACGTGTAAATGGCAGTGGGGGTGGTGACTGCACGTGTGCGGACTGTACTGGAGGGTGTGCTGGTGATGGAAGCACTGGCTGATGGTGGTGTGCATGCAGGTGTGAGTATAGACGTCACAGGGAGGGAGGAGGGAGACGAGGAGGAGGGGGACACAGAGGTGGTAGTGACTGTTGTTATGTCTGCATCTGGGTGTTGCTTGGGTGAGTGTTTGTGGGTTCTGTGGTGCTTGTGTCTGGATGAGCTGGCCTTGGGTGTTGAGGTGTGTGCAGGCTGGTCTGATGGTGTGGATGGGATAGGCTGAGGAACAGGAGACAGAGACAGGCTGGAGGCAGTAAGAAGAGGGAGGCTGGAAACAGGGACAATGGCTGCCGTCAATGCTGAGGCCAGAGCATTGAACGATCGTTGATGGGCAGCCTGACCCGAATGAATGCCCTCCAGGTAGGCATTGCTCCGATGCACCTCCCTTTCCACCCCCTGGATGGCATTCAAAAGGGTAGTCTGCCCAACAATGATGGTCTGAAGGAGGTCAATGATCTCCGCACTGAGGGCAGCAGGGGTGACAGGGGCAGGGGCTGAGGTGCCTGGGGCAAAGGAGATGCCCGCCTTCTTGGGCGAGCGGGCACGGAGCGAAGGCTGAGGGGCTGCTGGGAGGGCGGTGCTGGTGCGCTGGGTGGCGGCTTTACCTGTAGAGGCGGGGGGCACGGATGTTGCCACCACCGCTAGGGAGCTCCCATCCGAGGACGTGTCGGTGTTGCTGGTGTCACCACCGGTCCCCGTTGTGGTGCTCCCCTCGCCCTCCGGATCACTGGTGCCCTCGGTGTCTGTTCCTGAGCCCACCGGGGCCTTGTGACCTGCAGCTCCCTCGTGCTCCGATGCCAATTCTCCTCCGCCTGATGATGCTAAAGCACACATGCACAAGAAGATGAAGAAGAAGGATGGGGGGAGAGAAACAAAGAACAGGTTGAGTGTATTCAATGTCAACACCGTTGGCGGAGAGGACAGACACAGGAGCCTCATGCACTAAGCCGCGCAATCAGGGTACACTATTCAGTCATTCTGACTAGGACAACAGGTCTAGAGACAACAAACGCGCACATGTGTGATGCTGGACCATCGATAGCTGGACTTGTCACCCTACAGAGGTGGGGGGCGGGGGCACAGGGCCATGCCTAAAGGAGAGGACTACACTACAGAAAGCGCCCTGGCCTAATGTCACCCAGAGCCCTCCACCCCCACCCAGACGCCTCCACTGCGCGTAAAAATTGCAGAATGTGCTGATACTCACCCCCTTGTGTCTGCTGTGAAGTCCTCAAGCGCCCATCCAAATCAGGGTAGGCCACCGCCAGGATCCGGGATATCAGGGGGGTCAGGGTACGACTGGCACCCCTCCTAGGTTGGGAGGCCATCCCCAGCAGTGACTCGGCGGTCTTCCTGGTTCCGCGGCGGATGTCCTCCCACCTCTTGCGGCAGTGGGTGCCCCGTCTGATGTGGACCCCCAGGGCCCGGACTTCATTGGCGATGGCACGCCAAATGTCGACTTTCTGATGGGCACTGACCTATTTGACATGTACAGGGTGGGAAAGAAAAATTCATCAATTTTCTGCATGTTAGATGTGATTGGCCCCCCCTCCCCAACCTTGCCATATGGCACATGCTCTCATCTGTCGTGCCTTGCACTCCTCATTCGCTCCCCACCCCACCAACTTACATCCACCCCACTCCACACAGGCATATCCCATTCAACGTGCACCCAGTGTACTTACCTGTTGGTCTGGAGGACCATAGAGTAACGCATACTGGGGGAGGACCCCATCCACTAGTTTCTCCAACTCTTCAGACGTGAAGGCAGGGGCCCTTTCCCCAGTCGCAGCAGCCATTGTCACTTCCAGCCGGCGCACCTCGTCATTGGCTCCTGAAACCCATAGGCTTCAATGTTAACCAATGCGGCTTCGTACAGTGGTCTTCGACCGCCTACCGCCACGGTGTGCCACGCCAGCGCATTGACCTCACATCCCATTGTCCCACTTCAAAGGTCAGGCAGCCGCCATACCAAGGGCCCGCATGGCTTAATTTCAACTGCGTCACACAGGCCTAGGCCTTGCATTGCCACTCATACAAGCCTTTCACTGCATTTTGATTCAATTACTGTGCAAGCTGTGGTTACGTACCTGTGGGTTGCTTGACTCTGTGCTCCATGTTGTCCTTCCTAGGCACCGTCCGCTGGGACTTGCAAGGAGAAGGATGAATCCTCGCGTGTACCGACCGCTGGTGGACCTGTCGACAATGGAAGAACGCCATATAATACTACGCTACAGACTTGACCGTGCCACTATACATGAACTGTGTGCCCAGCTGGAGCCAGCCCTGATGTCCCCCATCCGCCAACCCACAGGAATTCCTCCTCTAGTACAGGTTCTGTCAGTCCTCCATTTTTTGGCAAGTGGCTCATTCCAAACAACAGTGGCCATGTCATCTGGAATGTCTCAGCCTATGTTTTCAAAGATTTTGTCCAGAGTGTTGTCTGCCCTGATGAAATACATGCGTAGCTACATTGTTTTCCCTGAGGAGGCTGATTTGCCCACTGTGAAGGGTGATTTATATGCCCTTGGACATATCCCCAACATCATTGGTACCATTGATGGGACCCATGTGGCTTTAGTACCCCCAAAAGACGATGAGCAGGTGTACAGAAACAGGAAAAATTACCATTCTATGAATGTGCAAGTGGTCTGTTTGGCTGACCAGTACATCTCCCATGTAAATGCCAAGTTCCCAGGGTCAGTGCATGACGTGTATGTTATGCGTAATAGCAGCATCCCTTATGTGATGGAACAGCTACAGAGACACCGTGTGTGGCTAATAGGTGACTCTGGTCACCCCAACCTGCCTTGGCTATTGACCCCAGTGAGGAATCCCCGGACCAGGGCACAGGAACGGTACAATGAGGCCCATGGGCGAACTAGGAGGATAATAGAAAGGACTTTCGGGGTCCTGAAGGCCAGGTTTAGGTGCCTGCATATGACAGGGGGATCCCTGATGTACTCACCAAAGAAGGTGTGCCAGATCATCGTGGCCTGCTGCATGCTTCACAACCTGGCTTTGCGACGGCAGGTGCCTTTCCTGCAGGAGGATGGTCCAGATGGTGGTGTTGTAGCAGCTGTGGAGCCTGTGGAGAGTGAAGAGGAGGAAGACAACGGGGACGACACAGACAACAGGGACACAGTCATCCAACAATATTTTCAGTAGCAGACAGGTAAGAATCACCCACGCAATTTAACATTTCCTTAAAGCCTCCTGCATCTCTACTTTCTGCATTTACCCCCAGTTCTTTTTTAACTTATTTTTGCTTTTCCCTTTTCAGTGCTGTTTGACCCACTGCGCGACTTCTGATTGTTTAGCCCATGGACAAAAGCGTATTGACATTGGTATGTTGTCATCACAAATTGTCTGACCATCATTGTACAGTAATGTGTTAAACATTTGTAAATAATACAGGCTGACTCCTGAATATTTTAAGTGCAATGAGTGTTTTATTTGTAGTGCTAGATTTTGGTGCATGATATTAATACGGTGATGGGAGGGGGTGGAGTAATGTCCATGGCAGAGTCCAGTTCTCAGTTTCACAGGTGCCTTGTCCATAGGCCTGTGGAAGGATGGAGCAGGGGCAGTTCAAGGTTGGACAGGGTCACAATGTGGGACAGTGGGATGACATCAGGGGGTATCCATTGCTGGCGGGGGTCTTGGCATCCTACTCTGTCTTCCTGTGAGATCTCAGGTTCAGCTTGCGGGGTGGTTGTTCTTCAGCAGGAGGTGGGGATCTGGTGGCCTGAGGTGGTGGTGGGGCCTCCTGTCCACTAGCGCCGGCGGAGGTGGTAGGCTGTTCCTGGTCCTGGCTAGTGACAGGGGCCCTTTGGGGTGCCACATGGTCCCGCAATGTGGTTTCTATCCGGTTTAAGACCTGGACTATGCTCCCCATAGCGGTACCGATGGTCGTGAGTTAATTGCTGAACCCCATGTACCGTTCCTCCTGCTGTGCCTGGATCTCGCTGAAACCGGCCAGTACCGTCGCCATTGTCTCTTGGGAGTGGTGGTATGCTCCCATGATGGTGGTGAGGGCCTCTTGGAGAGTGGGTTCGCTGGGCCTGTCCTCCCCCCCCTGTCGCACTGCAGCCCTCCCAGTTCCCCTGTTTCCCTGGGCCTCTGTCCCCTGGACGGTGTGCCCACTACCACTGCCCCCAGGTCCCTGTTGTTGTTGGGGTGTTGGGTCAGCCTGGGTGCCCTGTAGTGGCGGACACACCGCTGATTGATGCGTCCTGGAGACAGAGGCATGGGCCCGCTGGGTGGGAGCTGTGCTGGTATTCCCAGAGGGGGTTGGGTCTGCTGTGGCCTGTGTCTGTGTGTGGGGAACCGACTGTCCAGAAGTCCCCGATGGTCCGGGCTGGTTGTCAGGGTCGAGGTCGACAGAGCTGGTGTCCTCACTGGGGGCCTGTTCTGGGGGTGGGATGGACAAATCTGGACCCTCCGTGGCGGTGTGTTGGCGTTCGGGCCCTGCAGGGGTAACAGAGTATTGTTATAGTTTTGGTGTGTGCCATGGCGTGCATTTGGTGGGTGCCCTTGTCCCCCAGTGCTGGCATTCCCTTGTGGGAGGGGTTGTGAGGGTGGTTGAGGGGGGGGGGATGGGTCTGTGCAGTGGTCATGCATTGGTGATGGATGTCTATGGTTTGTGTTGGCATTCAGGGGTTGGTGTTGTTTAGGGTGGGTTGTGCTGGTGGGACAATGGCAGGGAGGATGTGTGCTGGAGGGGTTGAGATTGGGGGTGAGGGTGGGGTTGTGGGTTGGCATGCTGGTGATTGGGGGGGGTTAAGTAGTTGAGATTCGACTTACCAGAGTCCATTCCTCCGTGTACTCCAGCGAGGCCGTGAGGATGCAGGATGTTTACTACCTCTTGCTCCCATTCTGTAAATTGGGGTGGAGTGGGTGGGGGTCCGCCGCCAGTCTTCTGCACAGCGATGTTGTGTCGCGACACCATGGAGCGCACCTTCCCCCGTAGGTCGTTCCATCGCTTTCTGATGTCGTCCCGATTTCTGGGATGCTGTCCCACAGCGTTGACCCTGTCTACAATCCTTTGCCATAGCTCAGCCTTCCTTGCTATAGTGGTGTGCTGCACCTGTGTGCCGAAGAGCTGGGGCTCTACCCTGATTATTTCCTCCACCATGACCCTGAGTTATTGGTCCGAGAACCTGGGGTGTCTTTGGGGTGCCATGGGGTGGTGTGGATGAGGTGTGGGGTGGTGTTTGTGGTGATGTGCGTGGTGATGTGTGGTGATGTGTGCGTAGATGTGGTGTGGGTGATGATGTTGGGTTCCTGTGTGTGTTGTGCTTAGCGTTCCCTGTGCTCTCTCTCAGTCTCTCTGGCCTTCTCTCAGTAATTGTGGTCGTAAGGGTTTGTGGGTGATGTGGGTGTGTGTTTTATATTGTAATGGGTGTGTGGGAGTGGTGTGTGTATGTGTATCAGGTGTGTGTAATTCAAATTGTCCAATGTGGCTGTGTTTTATAAGGGTGTGTGTATTTTGACCGCGGCAGTGTGTACCGCCAATGGAATACCGCGGTTGAAAGACCGCCGCATGGATTTGTGGGTCAGAATGGCATGGGCGTATTTGTGTTGGCGTGGCGGTGGAGGTTTGGTCATCTCCAGTTTATCGCTGCCCGCTGCTGTGGCGGCCTTCCGTGGATGTCGGGTTTTTGGCGGCTTGACAGTTAGAGGTCAGAATGACCGTGGCGGTTTACCGCGGCCGTGGCGGTAGAATGGCGGTCTTCTGACCGTCGGTAAGGGCCTTTTACCGCCGAGGTCAGAATCACCCCCTAAGTAACTGTAGGAGGCTGGACTGGCTTGTAGTGAGTACCAAGGGGTACTTACACCTTGCACCAGGCCCAGGTATCCCTTATTAGTGTATAGGGTGTCTAGCAGCTTAGGCTGATAGATAATGGTAGCTTAGCAGAGCAGCTTAGGCTGAACTAGGAGACGTGTGAAGCTACTACAGTACCACAAGTGTCACTTGCACAATATCATAAGAAAACACAATACACAGTTATACTAAAAATAAAGGTACTTTATTTTTATGACAATATGCCAAAGTATCTCAGAGTGTACCCTCAGAGTGAGGATAGCAAATATACACAAGTTATATGTACACAGTACTAAAAATATGCAGTATAGTCTTAGAAAACAGTGCAAACAATGTATAGTTACAATAGGATGCAATGGGGACACATAGGGATTGGGGCAACACAAACCATATACTCCAAAAGTGGAATGCGAACCACGAATGGACCCCAAACCTATGTGACCTTGTAGAGGGTCGCTGGGACTATTATAAAATAGTGAGGGTTAGAAAAATAGCCCACCCCAAGACCCTGAAAAGTGAGTGCAAAGTGCACTAAAGTTCCCCCAAAGACAAAGAAGTCGTGATAGAGGAATAATGCAGGAAAGACACAAACCAACAATGCAACAACGGTGGATTTCCAATCTAGGGTACCTGTGGAATAAGGGGATCAAGTCCAAAAGTCACAAGCAAGTCGGAGATGGGCAAATGCCCAGGAAATGCCAGCTGCGGGTGCAAAGAAGCTTCTATTGGACAGAAGAAGCTGAGGATTCTGCAGGAACGAAAAGGGCTAGAGACTTCCCCTTTGGTGGACGGATCCCGCTCACCGTGGAGAGTCGTACAGAAGTGTTTTCCTGCCAAAACAAACGCCAACAAGCCTTGCTAGCTGCAAATCGTGCGATTAGCATTTTTGGACGCTGCTGTGGCCCAGGAGGGACCAGGAAGTCGCAAATTGGACCAGAAGGTAGAGGGGACGTCGAGCAAGACAAAGAGCCCTCTCAGCAGCAGGTAGCACCCAGAGAAGTGCCAGAAACAGGCACTACGAGGATGCGTGAAACGGTGCTCACCCGAAGTTACACAAAGGAGTCCCACGTCGCCGGAGACCAACTTAGAAAGTCGTGCAATGCAGGTTAGAGTGCCGTGGACCCAGGCTTGGCTTTGCACAAAGGATTTCCGCCGGAAGTGCACAGGGGCCGGAGAAGTTGCAAAAGTCGTGGATACCAACAATGCAGTCTGGCGTGGGGAGGCAAGGACTTACCTCCACCAAACTTGGACTGAAGAGTCACTGGACTGTGGGAGTCAATTGGACAGAGTTGCTGGATTCAAGGGACCTCGCTCGTCGTGCTGAGAGGAGACCCAAGGGACCGGTAATGCAGCTTTTTGGTGCCTGCGGTTGCAGGGGGAAGATTCCGTCGACCCACGGGAGATTTCTTCGGAGCTTCTAGTGCAGAGAGGAGGCAGACTACCCCCACACCATGCACCACCAGGAAAACAGTCAAGAAGGCTGCAGGATCAGCGTTACATAGTTGCAGTAGTCGTCTTTGCTACTTTGTTGCAGTTTTGCAGGCTTCCAGCGCGGTCAGCAGTCGATTCCTTGGCAGAAGGTGAAGAGAGAGATGCAGAGGAACTCTGATGAGCTCTTGCATTCGTTATCTAAAGTTTCCCCAGAGACAGAGACCCTAAATAGCCAGAAAAGAGGGTTTGGCTACCTAGGAGAGAGGATGGGCTACTAACACCTGAAGGAGCCTATCAGAAGGAGTCTCTGACGTCACCTGGTGGTACTGGCCACTCAGAGCAGTCCAGTGTGCCAGCAGCACCTCTGTTTCCAAGATGGCAGAGGTCTGGAGCTCACTGGAGGAGCTCTGGACACCTCCCAGGGGAGGTGCAGGTCAGGGGAGTGGTCACTCCCCTTTCCTTTGTCCAGTTTCGTGCCAGAGCAGAGCTAAGGGGTCCCTGAACCGGTGTAGACTGGCTTATGCAGAATTGGGCACATCTGTGCCCATGAAAGCATTTCCAGAGGCTGGGGGAGGCTACTCCTCCCCTGCCTTCACACCATTTTCCAAAGGGAGAGTGTGTAACACCCTCTCTCAGAGGAAGTCCTTTGTTCTGCCATCCTGGGACAAGCCTGGCTTGCCCCCAGGGGGGCAGAAACCTGTCTGACGGGTTGGCAGCAGCAGCAGCTGCAGTGAAACCCCAGGAAAGGCAGTTTGGCAGTACCAGGGTCTGTGCTACAGACCAGTGGGATCATGGGATTGTGCCAACTATGCCAGGATGGCATAGAGGGGCAATTCCATGATCATAGACATGTTACATGGCCATATTCGGAGTTACCATTGTGAAGCTACATATAGGTAGTGACCTATATGTAGTGCACGCGTGTAATGGTGTCCCCGCACTCACAAAGTCCGGGGAATTTGCCCTGAACAATGTGGGGGCACCTTGGCTAGTGCCAGGGTGCCCTCACACTAAGTAACTTTGCACCTAACCTTTACCAGGTAAAGGTTAGACATATAGGTGACTTATAAGTTAATTAAGTGCAGTGTAAAATGGCTGTGAAATAACGTGGACGTTATTTCACTCAGGCTGCAGTGGCAGGCCTGTGTAAGAATTGTCAGAGCTCCCTATGGGTGGCAAAAGAAATGCTGCAGCCCATAGGGATCTCCTGGAACCCCAATACCCTGGGTACCTCAGTACCATATACTAGGGAATTATAAGGGTGTTCCAGTAAGCCAATGTAAATTGGTAAAATTGGTCACTAGCCTGTTAGTGACAATTTGAAAGAAATGAGAGAGCATAACCACTGAGGTTCTGATTAGCAGAGCCTCAGTGAGACAGTTAGTCACTACACAGGTAACACATTCAGGCACACTTATGAGCACTGGGGCCCTGGAGAACAGGGTCCCAGTGACACATACAACTAAAACAACATATATACAGTGAAAAATGGGGGTAACATGCCAGGCAAGATGGTACTTTCCTACAGTAACTTTGCACCTAACCTTTACTAAGTAAAGGTTAGACATATAGGTGACTTATAAGTTACTTAAGTGCAGTGAAAATGGCTGTGAAATAATGTGTGCATTATTTCACTCAGGCTGCAGTGGCAGGCCTGTGTAAGAATTGTCAGAGCTCCCTATGGGTGGCAAAAGAAATGCTGCAGCCCATAGGGATCTCCTGGAACCCCAATACCCTGGGTACCTCAGTACCATATACTAGGGAATTATAAGGGTGTTCCAGTATGCCAATGTGGATTGGTGAAATTGGTCACTAGCCTGTTAGTGACAATTTGGAAAGAAATGAGAGAGCATAACCACTGAGGTTCTGGATAGCAGAGCCTCATTGAGACAGATAGTCATAACACAGGTAACACATTCAGGGCACACTTATGAGCACTGGGGCCCTGGCTGGCAGGGTCCCAGTGACACATACAACTAAAACAACATATATACAGTGAAAAATGGGGGTAACATGCCAGGCAAGATGGTACTTTCCTACACAACCGCCCCCCCCCAAACGAAGGACAATAAGACTAGTCATTACCTGATGGGTCTTCATTGTCTAAGTGGAAATATCTGGAGAGTCCATCTGCATTGGAGTGGGTACTCCCAGGTGTATGTTCCACTGTATAGTCCATTCCCTGTAGGGATATGGACCACCTCAACAATTTAGGGTTTTCACCTTTCATTTGTTTTAGCCAAAGTAGAGGTTTGTGGTCTGTCTGAACAATGAAGTGAGTGCCAAACAGGTATGGCCTCAACTTCTTTAGTGCCCACACCACAGCAAAGGCCTCCCTCTCTATGGCAGACCAACGCTTTTCTCTAGGGGCCAACCTCCTGCTGATAAAAGCAACAGGTTGATCCTGGCCCTCAGAATTAAGTTGTGATAGGACTGCCCCTACTCCTAATTCAGATGCATCAGTTTGGACATAGAATTATTTAGAGTAACAAGGGCTTTTCAGGACAGGTGCAGAGCACATGGCCTGCTTTAGCTCCTCAAAAGCTTTCTGACAGTTTGCTGTCCATAATACCTTCTTAGGCATTTTCTTGGATGTGAGGTCATTAAGAGGGGCTGCAATGGAGCCATAGTTCTTTATGAACCTCCTATAGTACCCAGTGAGGCCTAAAAAGGCTCTCACCTTAGTCTGAGTAGTAGGGGGAACCCAATCTATAATTGTTTGTATTTTCCCCTGAAGTGGTGCAATCTGTTCCCCACCAACCAGGTGTCCCAGATAAACCACCTTCCCCTGCCCTATCTGGCACTTTGAAGCCTTGATAGTGAGGCCTGCCTTTTTCAGGGCCTCCAAAACTTTCCATAGGTGGACCAGGTGATCTTCCCAACTGGAGCTAAAGACAGCTATATCGTCCAAATATGCTGCACTGAAAGCTTCCAGCCCTTGTAGGATTGTGTTCACCAACCTCTGAAAAGTGGCAGGTGCATTTTTCAATCCAAAAGGCATTACTGTGAATTGGTAATGGCCTCCTATGGTTGAAAATGCAGTTTTAGCTTTAGCATCTTCTGATAATTTGATCTGCCAATACCCTGCAGTTAAGTCAAAAGTGCTTAGATACTTGGCAGATGCCCGTGTATCTATGAGCTCATCTGCCCTGGGTATAGGGTGAGTATCAGTTTTGGTTACCTGGTTGAGACCTCTGTAGTCTACACAAAACCGCATTCCCTTCTTTCCATCCTTGGAATGAGGTTTTGGTACAAGTACCACAGGAGAAACCCATGGACTTTCAGAGTGCTCAACCACTCCCAGTTCTAACATTTTCTGCACCTCTTGCTTTATGCAGTCTCTGACATGGTCAGGCTGCCTTTAGATCTTACTTTTGACAGGCAAGCTGTCTCCAGTATCTATAGTGTGCTCACACCAAGAAGGGGTACCTGGCACAGTAGAGAAGAGTTCAGAAAACAGACCCAGGAGATTAATGCAGTGGTCTTTCTGCTCAGCAGTGAGACAATCTGCTAGTACAACACCTTCCACCAGAGCATCTTGTTCTGTGGAGGAGAAGAGATCAGGGAGAGGATCACTGTCTTCTTCCTGTCCCTCATCAGTTGCCATGAGCAGGGTGAGATCAGCCCTGTCATAGTAGGGTTTCAGGCGATTGACATGGAGCACCCTAAGGGGACTCTTGGCAGTGCCTAAGTCAACTAAGTAGGTGACTTCACCCTTTGTCTCAACAATTGTGTGGGGTCCACTCCATTTATCTTGGAGTGCTCTTGGGGCCACAGGCTCCAAGACCCACACTTTCTGCCCTGGTTGGTACTGAACCAAAACAGCCTTCTGGTCATGCCATTGCTTCTGGAGCTCTTGGCTGGCCTGAAGGTTTTTACTGGCCTTTTTCATGTACTCAGCCATCCTTGATCTGAGGCCAAGTACATAGTGCACTATGTCTTGCTTTGGAGCTTTTAAAGGTTGTTCCCAACCCTCCTTAACAAGTGTAAGAGGACCTCTCACAGGGTGACCAAAAAGAAGTTCAAAGGGGCTGAAGCCCACTCCTTTCTGGGGTACCTCGCTGTAAGCAAAAAGGAGGCATGGTAAAAGGATATCTGTAGGAGGCTGGACTGGCTTGTAGTGAGTACCAAGGGGTACTTACACCTTCCACCAGGCCCAGGTATCCCTTATTAGTGTATAGGGTGTCTAGCAGCTTAGGCTGATAGATAATGGTAGCTTAGCAGAGCAGCTTAGGCTGAACTAGGAGAAGTGTGAAGCTACTACAGTACCACAAGTGTCACTTGCACAATATCATAAGAAAACACAATACACAGTTATACTAAAAATAAAGGTACTTTATTTTTATGACATATGCCAAAGTATCTCAGAGTGTACCCTCAGTGAGAGGATAGGAAATTTACACAAGATATATGTACACAATACCAAAGTTATGCAGTATAGTCTTAGAAAACAGTGCAAACAATGTATAGTTACAATAGGATGCAATGGGGACACATAGGGATAGGGGCAACAAAAACCATTTACTCCAAAAGTGGAATGCGAACCACGAATGGACCCCAAACCTATGTGACCTTGTAGAGGGTCGCTGGGACTATTAGAAAATAGTGAGAGTTAGAAAAATAGCCCCCCCCCAAGACCATGAAAAGTGAGTGCAAAGTGCACTGAAGTTCCCCAAAGGACAAAGAAGTCATGATAGAGGAATAATGCAGGAAAGACACAAACCAACAATGCAACAACGGTGGATTTCCAATCTAGGGTACCTGTGGAATAAGGGGACCAAGCCCAAAAGTCACAAGCAAGTCGGAGATGGGCAGATGCCCAGGAAATGCCAGCTGTGGGTGCAAAGAAGCTTCTACTGGACAGAAGAAGCTGAGGTTTCTGCAGGAACGAAAAGGGCTAGAGACTTCCCCTTTGGTGGACGGATCCCCCTAGCCGTGGAGAGTTGTGCAGAAGTGTTTTCCCGCCAAAAGAACACCAACAAGCCTTGCTACCTGCAAATCATGCGGTTAGCGTTTTTGGATGCTGCTATGGCCCAGGAGGGACTAGGATGTCGCAAATTGCGTCAGGAGAGAGAGGGGACGTCGGTCAAGAAAAGGAGCCCTCTCAGCAGCAGGTAGCACCCGGAGATGTGCCAGAAACAGGCACTACGAGGATGCGTGAAACAGTGCTCACCCAAAGTTACACAAAGGAGTCCCACGTCACCGAGACCAACTTAGAAAGTTGTGCAATGCAGGTTAGAGTGCCGTGGACCCAGGCTTGGCTGTGCACAAAGGATTTCCGCCGGAAGTGCACAGGGGCCGGAGTAGTTGCAAAAGACGCGGTTTCCAACAATGCAGTCTGGCGTGGGTAGGCAAGGACTTACCTCCACCAATCTTGGACTGAAGAGTCACTGGACTGTGGGAGTCACTTGGACAGAGTTGCTGGATTCAAGGGACCTCGCTCGACGTGCTGAGAAGAGACCCAAGGGACCGGTAATGCAGCTTTTTGGTGCTTGCGGTTGCAGGGGGAAGATTCCGTCGACCCACAGGAGATTTCTTCGGAGCTTCTAGTGCAGAGAGGAGGCAGACTACCCCCACAGCATGCACCACCAGGAAAACAGTTGAGAAGGCGGCAGGATCAGCGTTACAGGGTTGCAGTAGTCGTCTTAGCTACTTTGTTGCAGTTTTGCAGGCTTCCAGCGCAGTCAGCAGTCGATTCCTTGGCAGAAGGTGAAGAGAGAGATGCAGAGGAACTCTGATGAGCTCTTGCATTCGTTATCTAAAGTTTCCCCAGAAACAGAGACCCTAAATAGCCAGAAAAGAGGGTTTGGCTACCTAGGAGAGAGGATAGGCCTGCAACACCTGAAGGAGCCTATCAGAAGGAGTCTCTGACGTCAGCTGGTGGCACTGGCCACTCAGAGCAGTCCAGTGTGCCAGCAGCACC
Organism: Pleurodeles waltl; assembly: GCF_031143425.1. Lineage (NCBI taxonomy): Eukaryota > Metazoa > Chordata > Amphibia > Caudata > Salamandridae > Pleurodeles > Pleurodeles waltl. The sequence goes on from NC_090439.1 coordinate 1,190,233,020, forward strand.
TCTGTGTCCAAGATGGCAGAGGTCTGGAACACACTGGAGGAGCTCTGGACACCTCCCAGGGGAGGTGCAGGTCAGTGGAGTGGTCACTCCCCTTTCCTTTGTCCAGTTTCGCGCCAGAGCAGGGCTAAGGGGTCCCTGAACCGGTGTAGACTGGCTTATGCAGACTAGCAACAAATCAGACACACAATTATTAAGAATATGCTCTCTCAGGATCAAGTTATACAGGCTGGCATAATCAGTAACATTACTGCCATGTAACCACACCTCCAAGGCCTTCACTGAATGGTCAATGAAATCAACCCAGTCTTGTGAAGACTCCTTTTTGGTCTCTCTGAACTTTATCCTGTATTGTTCAGTGGTTAAGCCATAACCATCCAGGAGTGCATTCTTAAGAACTGTAAAATTATTGGCATCACTTTCTTTCACAGTAAGGAGCCTATCCCTACCTTTTCCACTAAATGATAGCCATAGGATAGCAGCCCACTGCCTTTGAGGGACATCCTGTACAACACAGGCCCTCTCAAGTGCAGCAAACCACTTGTTAATGTCATCCCCCTCCTTATAAGGGGGAACTATCTTGTGCAGATTCCTATAATCATGCTCTCTTGCAGGATGACTATGGGGAATACTGCTGCTGCCACCATGGGTTTCTAAACCCAATTTCTGTCTTTCCCTTTCCACTTCCAAGGACTGTCTATCCAAATCCAGCTGTTGCTTCTTGACCTTCAGTCTGGTTTGTTCCACTCTCAATCTATTGTGCTCCCTTTCCAACAATCTGTCATCAGGGTGGGTGGGTGGGACATTCTTCGAAACAGAAGTATGTTGAGAATGAACAGAAGGAGACCTGTCCCTAATAGAAGGCATCGTAACAGCTTGGTTAACAGAAACATCACTGTGAGAAGGTAGCCTCTTTCTAGCCTTGTTACCCCCACTTTTGGCCTGTTTGTGAGTGTATGTCAGGGTGTTTGTCACTGTTTTCACTGTCTCACTGGGATCCTGATAGCCAGGCCTCAGTGCTCATAGTGAAAACACTATGTTTTCAGTATGTTTGTTATGTGTCACTGGGATCCTGCTAGTCAGGACCCCAGTGCTCATAAGGTTGTGGCCTATATGTATGTGTCACTGGGACCCTGTCACACAGGACCCCAGTGCTCATAGGTGTGCATGTATGTGTTCCCTGTGTGGTGCCTAACTGTCTCACTGAGGCTCTGCTAACCAGAACCTCAGTGGTTATGCTCTCTCATTACTTTCAAATTGTCACTAACAGGCTAGTGACCAATTTTACCAATTTACATTGGCTTACTGGAACACCCTTATAATTCCCTAGTATATGGTACTGAGGTACCCAGGGTATTGGGGTTCCAGGAGATCCCTATGGGCTGCAGCATTTCTTTTGCCACCCATAGGGAGCTCTGACAATTCTTACACAGGCCTGCCACTGCAGCCTGAGTGAAATAACGTCCACGTTATTTCACAGCCATTTTACACTGCACTTAAGTAACTTATAAGTCACCTATATGTCTAACCTTTACCTGGTAAAGGTTAGGTGCAAAGTTACTTAGTGTGAGGGCACCCTGGCACTAGCCAAGGTGCCCCCACATTGTTCAGAGCCAATTCCCTGAACTTTGTGAGTGCGGGGACACCATTACACGCGTGCACTACATATAGGTCACTACCTATATGTAGCTTCACCATGGTAACTCCGAATATGGCCATGTAACATGTCTATGATCATGGAATTGCCCCCTCTATACCATCCTGGCATAGTTGGCACAATCCCATGATCCCAGTGGTCTGTAGCACAGACCCTGGTACTGCCAGACTGCCCTTCCTGGGGTTTCACTGCAGCTGCTGCTGCTGCCAACCCCTCAGACAGGCATCTGCCCTCCTGGGGTCCAGCCAGGCCTGGCCCAGGATGGCAGAACAAAGAACTTCCTCTGAGAGAGGGTGTGACACCCTCTCCCTTTGGAAAATGGTGTGAAGGCAGGGGAGGAGTAGCCTCCCCCAGCCTCTGGAAATGCTTTGTTGGGCACAGAGGTGCCCAATTCTGCATAAGCCAGTCTACACCGGTTCAGGGACCCCTTAGCCCCTGCTCTGGCGTGAAACTGGACAAAGGAAAGGGGAGTGACCACTCCCCTGACCTGCACCTCCCCTGGGAGGTGTCCAGAGCTCCTCCAGTGTGCTCCAGACCTCTGCCATCTTGGAAACAGAGGTGCTGCTGGCACACTGGACTGCTCTGAGTGGCCAGTGCCACCAGGTGACGTCAGAGACTCCTGCTGATAGGCTCCTTCAGGTGTTAGTAACCTTTCCTCTCTCCTAGGTAGCCAAACCCTCTTTTCTGGCTATTTAGGGTCTCTGTCTCTGGGGAAACTTTAGATAACGAATGCATGAGCTCAGCCGAGTTCCTCTGCATCTCCCTCTTCACCTTCTGATAAGGAATCGACCGCTGACCGCGCTGGAAGCCTGCAAACCTGCAACATAGTAGCAATGACGACTACTGCAACTCTGTAACGCTGATCCTGCCGCCTTCTCGACTGTTTTCCTGCTTGTGCATGCTGTGGGGGTAGTCTGCCTCCTCTCTGCACCAGAAGCTCCGAAGAAATCTCCCGTGGGTCGACGGAATCTTCCCCCTGCAACCGCAGGCACCAAAAAGCTGCATTACCGGTCCCTTGGGTCTCCTCTCAGCACGACGAGCGAGGTCCCTCGAATCCAGCGACACCGTCCAAGTGACCCTCACAGTCCAGTGACTCTTCAGCCCAAGTTTGGTGGAGGTAAGTCCTTGCCTCACCTCGCTGGGCTGCATTGCTGGGAACCGCGACTTTGCAAGCTACTCCGGCCCCTGTGCACTTCCGGCGGAAATCCTTTGTGCACAGCCAAGCCTGGGTCCACGGCACTCTAACCTGCATTGCACGACTTTCTAAGTTGGTCTCCGGCGACGTGGGACTCCTTTGTGCAACTTCGGCGAGCACCGTTTCACGCATCCTCGTAGTGCCTGTTTCTGGCACTTCTCCGGGTGCTACCTGCTTCAGTGAGGGCTCTTTGTCTTGCTCGACGTCCCCTCTCTCGGCAGGTCCAATTTGCGACCTTCTGGTCCCTCCTGGGCCCCAGCAGCGTCCAAAAACGCCAAACGCATGATTTGCGTGTAGCAAGGCTTGTTGGCGTCCATCCGGCGGGAAAACACTTCTGCACGACTCTCCAAGGCGTGGTGGATCCATTCTCCAAAGGGGAAGTCTCTAGCCCTTGTCGTTCCTGCAGTATTCACAGTTCTTCAGCCTAGTAAGAGCTTCTTTGCACCAACCGCTGGCATTTCTTGGGCATCTGCCCATCTCCGAGCTGCTTGTGACTTTTGGACTTGGTCCCCTTGTTCCACAGGTACCCTCAGTCAGGAATCCATCGTTGTTGCATTGCTGATTTGTGTTTTCCTTGCATTTTCCCTCTAACACGACTATTTAGTCCTTAGGGGAACTTTAGTGCACTTTGCACTCACTTTTCAGGGTCTTGGGGAGGGTTATTTTTCTAACTCTCACTATTTTCTAATAGTCCCAGCGACCCTCTACAAGGTCACATAGGTTTGGGGTCCATTCGTGGTTCGCATTCCACTTCTGGAGTATATGGTTTGTGTTGCCCCTATCCCTATGTTTCCCCATTGCATCCCATTGTAACTATACATTGTTTGCACTGTTTTCTAAGACTATACTGCATATTTTTGCTATTGTGTATATATATCTTGTGTATATTTCCTATCCTCTCACTGAGGGTACACTCTAAGATACTTTGGCATATTGTCATAAAAATAAAGTACCTTTATTTTTAGTATAACTGTGTATTGTGTTTTCTTATGATATTGTGCATATGACACTAAGTGGTACTGTAGTAGCTTCACACGTCTCCTAGTTCAGCCTAAGCTGCTCTGCTAAGCTACCATTATCTATCAGCCTAAGCTGCTAGACACCCTATACACTAATAAGGGATAACTGGGCCTGGTGCAAGGTGCAAGTACCCCTTGGTACTCACTACAAGCCAGTCCAGCCTCCTACATTGGTTGTGCAGCGGTGGGATAAGTGCTTGAGACTACTTACCACTCTTGTCATTGTACTTTTCATAAGAGAAAAATATACAAAACAAGGTCAGTGTATATACACATAGCCAAAAAGTTTTGCATTTCCTCTTTTCACTCTTTTCTAAGTGCTGAAAAGTACTTCTAAACTTTCAAAAAGTTCTTAAAAGTTTAAAAAGTTTTTTCTGTCTTTCCAAAAAGTTCTGAAAACTTTTTTTTCTCTTTTTCTATCACTTCAACTCTCTCTAAAACATGTCTGGCACAGGCCAAAATGTTGAACTGTCCAAACTTGCATATGATCACCTTAGCTGGAAAGGAGCAAGGAGTCTCTGCATAGAGAGAGGTTTGAGTGTAGGGAAGAATCCTTCCTTAGAACTGTTAATTAATATGCTTAGAGTACAGGATAAGGCCATAAGTGCCCAATCTGTAGAAAAAGTAGCTAATGGTTCTCAATCTGATCCAGGGACTCCCCCAGGAAAAGGTTCAGGAAAGAAACTTCTCAGCCTGCCCATTACTAGACAGTCTAGCATAGTTGGTACAGAGGTTGAATCACATCATACTGATGATGTGCTCTCACATTATGCTGGTAGGCAAGCTGTTAGGGTGCCCTCTGTAAGGGACAGGTCTCCTTCTGTTCATTCCCATCATACCTCTGTATCTAGAAATGTCCCTCCCACCCACCCTGATGACAGATTGTTAGAAAGGGAGCTCAATAGATTGAGAGTGGAACAAACCAGACTGAAGCTCAAGAAGCAACAGCTGGTTTTGGATAGACAGTCTTTAGAAGTAGAGAGGGAAAGACAGAAGTTGGGTTTAGAAACCCATGGTGGCAGCAGCAGTATTCCCCATAGTCATCCCGCAAAAGAGCATGATTCCAGGAATCTGCATAAGATAGTTCCCCCTTACAAGGAGGGGGATGACATTAACAAGTGGTTTGCTGCACTTGAGAGGGCCTGTGCTGTACAGGATGTCCCTCAAAAGCAGTGGGCTGCTATCCTATGGCTATCATTTAGTGGAAAAGGTAGGGATAGGCTCCTTACAGTGAAAGAAAATGATGCCAATAATTTTACAGTTCTTAAGAATGCACTCCTGGATGGTTATGGCTTAACCACTGAACAGTACAGGATAAAGTTCAGAGAGACCAAAAAGGAGTCTTCACAAGACTGGGTTGATTTCATTGACCATTCAGTGAAGGCCTTGGAGGGGTGGTTACATGGCAGTAAAGTTACTGATTATGAAAGCCTGTATAACACAATCCTGAGAGAGCATATACTTAATAATTGTGTGTCTGATTTGTTGCACCAGTACCTGGTAGACTCTGATCTGACCTCTCCCCAAGAATTGGGAAAGAAGGCAGACAAATGGGTCAGAACAAGGGTGAACAGAAAAGTTCATACAGGGGGTGACAAAGATGGCAATAAGAAGAAAGTTGGTGAAAAATCTCAAGATAAGCATGGGGATAAGGGTAAAACCAAAGATCCCACTTCAAATCTTAAACACTCTTCAGAGGGTGGGGATAAAACAAATTCTTCCTCTTCTTCCCAACCTGCACACATTAAAAAGCCTTGGTGCTTTGTGTGTAAAAAAAGAGGCCATAGGCCAGGGGATAAGTCCTGTCCAGGTAAACCCCCTGAGCCTACCACCACTAATACATCAAGCTCTAGTGCCCCTAGCAGTAGTGGTACTAGTGGTGGGACTGCTGGCAACAGTCAAGCAAAGGGTGTAGTTGGGTTCACTTATGGGTCCATAGTGGAAACTGATGTAATCAGTCCCAAGACAGTTTCTGTCACACCTAGTGGCATTGGCCTTGCCACACTGGCTGCTTGTCCCCTTACAATGGATAAGTACAGGCAGACAGTTTCAATAAATGGTGTTGAGGCCTTGGCCTACAGGGACACAGGTGCCAGTTTCACTTTGGTGACTGAAAACCTAGTGCCTCCTGAACAACACATCATTGGACAACAGTATAAGATTATTGATGTCCATAACTCCACTAAGTTTCTTCCCTTAGCTATAATTCAGTTTAGTTGGGGTGGAGTTACTGGCCCTAAGCAGGTGGTGGTATCACCTAGCTTACCTGTAGACTGTCTCTTAGGTAATGACCTAGAGGCCTCAGGTTGGGCTGATGTAGAGTTTTATGCCCATGCAGCCATGCTGGGCATCCCTGAGGAATTGTTCCCTCTCATTTCTACTGAAATGAAAAAGCAAAGGAGAGAAGGCCTGAAAACTCAGGATCCCTCTCCATCAACAGGTAAAAAGGGTATCACAGTATCCCCTAACCACCCTACCATTCAGGATACCATTCCTGTGGTGGGAGAAACCTCTCCTGGGGTGGCACCTGTTCCAAGGGAATCATCAGCTGGCAAAGCTGGACTCCCTGAGGTAGAAGTACCTCTCTGTGGGATAACTAACATTGGTGAGAAAAACAGCACCATTTTAGTTAACATGGAGCATCCCTCCAACCCTCCCAGAGAAACTTTAGTGCAGAAACCCTGCACTACCTCACAACACTTAGGACAGCATCCCTGCCCTAGTGTGGAGCTTATAGGACAGCATCCCTGCCCTGCTCCAACTCAAGAGAAACAGCATCCCTGTTCTCTCTTCCAGCCAGATGGACAAAGTTTTTGCCCAGCTATGGCTTTTCTGAGACAGCATCCCTGTCTGGCATTTCCAGCACTACAAATAGGTTCAGTGGACAATTCCCACTGCTCTAAACTAAAACTTACTGATAGAAACTCTGAAAATACATCTTCACATTGTTGCTTAGCTAAAAAACTTCAAACAGGGTGGTTTACATCCCCACAGGGAAGTAACCATATAGTGGATGATAAAGGGAGTAACCAGTCTATTGCAGAGCTACTCTCTACTTATCACCACTTAGACAATAAAGTCTCAACTGGCCAAGGTTAGCCTTATTGTCCTTCGTTTGGGGGGGGGTTGTGTGAGAAGGTAGCCTCTTTCTAGCCTTGTTACCCCCACTTTTGGCCTGTTTGTGAGTGTATGTCAGGGTGTTTGTCACTGTTTTCACTGTCTCACTGGGATCCTGATAGCCAGGCCTCAGTGCTCATAGTGAAAACACTATGTTTTCAGTATGTTTGTTATGTGTCACTGGGATCCTGCTAGTCAGGACCCCAGTGCTCATAAGGTTGTGGCCTATATGTATGTGTCACTGGGACCCTGTCACACAGGACCCCAGTGCTCATAGGTGTGCATGTATGTGTTCCCTGTGTGGTGCCTAACTGTCTCACTGAGGCTCTGCTAACCAGAACCTCAGTGGTTATGCTCTCTCATTACTTTCAAATTGTCACTAACAGGCTAGTGACCAATTTTACCAATTTACATTGGCTTACTGGAACACCCTTATAATTCCCTAGTATATGGTACTGAGGTACCCAGGGTATTGGGGTTCCAGGAGATCCCTATGGGCTGCAGCATTTCTTTTGCCACCCATAGGGAGCTCTGACAATTCTTACACAGGCCTGCCACTGCAGCCTGAGTGAAATAACGTCCACGTTATTTCACAGCCATTTTACACTGCACTTAAGTAACTTATAAGTCACCTATATGTCTAACCTTTACCTGGTAAAGGTTAGGTGCAAAGTTACTTAGTGTGAGGGCACCCTGGCACTAGCCAAGGTGCCCCCACATTGTTCAGAGCCAATTCCCTGAACTTTGTGAGTGCGGGGACACCATTACACGCGTGCACTACATATAGGTCACTACCTATATGTAGCTTCACCATGGTAACTCCGAATATGGCCATGTAACATGTCTATGATCATGGAATTGCCCCCTCTATACCATCCTGGCATAGTTGGCACAATCCCATGATCCCAGTGGTCTGTAGCACAGACCCTGGTACTGCCAGACTGCCCTTCCTGGGGTTTCACTGCAGCTGCTGCTGCTGCCAACCCCTCAGACAGGCATCTGCCCTCCTGGGGTCCAGCCAGGCCTGGCCCAGGATGGCAGAACAAAGAACTTCCTCTGAGAGAGGGTGTGACACCCTCTCCCTTTGGAAAATGGTGTGAAGGCAGGGGAGGAGTAGCCTCCCCCAGCCTCTGGAAATGCTTTGTTGGGCACAGAGGTGCCCAATTCTGCATAAGCCAGTCTACACCGGTTCAGGGACCCCTTAGCCCCTGCTCTGGCGTGAAACTGGACAAAGGAAAGGGGAGTGACCACTCCCCTGACCTGCACCTCCCCTGGGAGGTGTCCAGAGCTCCTCCAGTGTGCTCCAGACCTCTGCCATCTTGGAAACAGAGGTGCTGCTGGCACACTGGACTGCTCTGAGTGGCCAGTGCCACCAGGTGACGTCAGAGACTCCTGCTGATAGGCTCCTTCAGGTGTTAGTAGCCTTTCCTCTCTCCTAGGTAGCCAAACCCTCTTTTCTGGCTATTTAGGGTCTCTGTCTCTGGGGAAACTTTAGATAACGAATGCATGAGCTCAGCCGAGTTCCTCTGCATCTCCCTCTTCACCTTCTGATAAGGAATCGACCGCTGACCGCGCTGGAAGCCTGCAAACCTGCAACATAGTAGCAAAGACGACTACTGCAACTCTGTAACGCTGATCCTGCCGCCTTCTCGACTGTTTTCCTGCTTGTGCATGCTGTGGGGGTAGTCTGCCTCCTCTCTGCACCAGAAGCTCCGAAGAAATCTCCCGTGGGTCGACGGAATCTTCCCCCTGCAACCGCAGGCACCAAAAAGCTGCATTACCGGTCCCTTGGGTCTCCTCTCAGCACGACGAGCGAGGTCCCTCGAATCCAGCGACACCGTCCAAGTGACCCCCACAGTCCAGTGACTCTTCAGCCCAAGTTTGGTGGAGGTAAGTCCTTGCCTCACCTCGCTGGGCTGCATTGCTGGGAACCGCAACTTTGCAAGCTACTCCGGCCCCTGTGCACTTCCGGCGGAAATCCTTTGTGCACAGCCAAGCCTGGGTCCACGGCACTCTAACCTGCATTGTACGACTTTCTAAGTTGGTCTCCGGCGACGTGGGACTCCTTTGTGCAACTTCGGCGAGCACCGTTTCACGCATCCTCTTAGTGCCTGTTTCTGGCACTTCTCCGGGTGCTACCTGCTTCAGTGAGGGATCTTTTTCTTGCTCGACGTCCCTTCTCTCTGCAGGTCCAATTTGCGACCTTCTGGCCCCTCCTGGGCCCCAGCAGCGTCCAAAAACGCCAAACGCACGATTTGCGTGTAGCAAGGCTTGTTGGCGTCCATCCGGCGGGAAAACACTTCTGCACGACTCTCCAAGGCGTGGGGGATCCATTCTCCAAAGGGGAAGTCTCTAGCCCTTGTCGTTCCTGCAGTATTCACAGTTCTTCAGCCTAGTAAGAGCTTCTTTGCACCAACCGCTGGCATTTCTTGGGCATCTGCCCATCTCCGAGCTGCTTGTGACTTTTGGACTTGGTCCCCTTGTTCCACAGGTACCCTCAGTCAGGAATCCATCGTTGTTGCATTGCTGATTTGTGTTTTCCTTGCATTTTCCCTCTAACACGACTATTTTGTCCTTAGGGGAACTTTAGTGCACTTTGCACTCACTTTTCAGGGTCTTGGGGAGGGTTATTTTTCTAACTCTCACTATTTTCTAATAGTCCCAGCGACCCTCTACAAGGTCACATAGGTTTGGGGTCCATTCGTGGTTCGCATTCCACTTCTGGAGTATATGGTTTGTGTTGCCCCTATCCCTATGTTTCCCCATTGCATCCCATTGTAACTATACATTGTTTGCACTGTTTTCTAAGACTATACTGCATATTTTTGCTATTGTGTATATATATCTTGTGTATATTTCCTATCCTCTAACTGAGGATACACTCTAAGATACTTTGGCATATTGTCATAAAAATAAAGTACCTTTATTTTTAGTATAACTGTGTATTGTTTTTTCTTATGATATTGTGCATATGACACTAAGTGGTACTGTAGTAGCTTCACACGTCTCCTAGTTCAGCCTAAGCTGCTCTGCTAAGCTACCATTATCTATCAGCCTAAGCTGCTAGACACCCTATACACTAATAAGGGATAACTGGGCCTGGTGCAAGGTGCAAGTACCCCTTGGTACTCACTACAAGCCAGTCCAGCCTCCTACAATCACTTCTACTATGATGAGAAGGAATACTCTTGCTATGATGTGAGACAACACTATCAGTATGGTGTGACTCTACATCAGTACCAACTATGCTAGGCTGTCTGGTAATGGGCAGGCTAGGAAGTTTCTTTCCTGAATCTTTTTCTAGGGGAGTCCCTGGATCAGATTGGGAACCATTAGCTACTTTTTCAACAGAAGTGGCACATCTGGCCTTATCCTGTTCTATAAGCATGTTAACCAACAGTTCTCTAGGAGGATTCTTCCCTACACTTAAACCTCTATCTATGCAGAGACTCCTTGCTCCTTTCCAGCTAAGGTGATCATAAGCAAATTTGGACAGATCAACAGTTTGGCCTGTGCCAGACATTTTAGACAGTGTTCAAGTGATAGCAAAAGGGAGAAAAAAGTTTTTCAGAACTTTTGGAAAGACAGAAAAAAACTTTTTAAACTTTTTAAGAATTTTTAGAAAGTTTAGAGGTACTTTTCAGCACTTAGAAAAGAGTAAAAAGACCCGGGTACTGCCAAACTACCTTTCCCGGGGCTTCACTGCAGCTGCTGCTGCTGCCAACCCCTCAGACAGTTTTCTGCCCTCCTGGGGTCCAGCCAGGCTTGGCCCAGGAAGGCAGAACAAAGGACTTCCTCTGAGAGAGGGTGTTACACCCTCTCACTTTGGAAAAAGGTGTTAGGGCTGGGGAGGAGTAGCCTCCCCCAGCCTCTGGAAATGCTTTCATGGGCACAGATGGTGCCCATTTCTGCATAAGCCAGTCTACACCGGTTCAGGGATCCCTTAGCCCTGCTCTGGCACGAAACTGGACAAAGGAAAGGGGAGTGACCACTCCCCTGACCTGCACCTCCCCTGGGAGGTGTCCAGAGCTCCTCCAGTGTGCTCCAGACCTCTGCCATCTTGGAAACAGAGGTGCTGCTGGCACACTGGACTGCTCTGAGTGGCCAGTGCCACCAGGTGATGTCAGAGACTCCTTCTGATAGGCTCCTTCAGGTGTTGCTAGCCTATCCTCTCTCCTAGGTAGCCAAACCCTCTTTTCTGGTTATTTAGGGTCTCTGTCTCTGGGGAAATTTTAGATAACGAATGCAAGTGCTCATCAGAGTTCCTCTGCATCTCTCTCTTCACCTTCTGCCAAGGAATCGACTGCTGACCGCGCTGGAAGCCTGCAAAACTGCAACATAGTATCAAAGACGACTACTGCAACTCTGTAACACTGATCCTGCCGCCTTCTCGACTGTTTTCCTGGTGGTGCATGCTGTGGGGGTAGTCTGCCTCCTCTCTGCACTAGAAGCTCCGAAGAAATCTCCTGTGGGTCGACAGAATCTTCCCCCTGCAACCGCAGGCACCAAAAAGCTGCATTACCGGTCCCTTGGGTCTCCTCTCAGCACGACGAGCGAGGTCCCTTGAATCCAGCAACTCTGTCCAAGTGACTCCCACATTCCAGTGACTCTTCAGTCCAAGTTTGGTGGAGGTAAGTCCTTGCCTCCCCACGCCAGTCTGCATTGTTGGTAACCGTGACTTTTGCAACTTCTCCGGCCCCTGTGCACTTCCGGCGGAAATCCTTTGTGCACAGCCAAGCCTGGTTCCACGGCTCTCTAACCTGCATTGCACGACTTTCTAAGTTGGTCTCCGGCGACCTGGGACTCCTTTGTGTAACTTCGGGTGAGCACTGTTTCACGCATCCTCGTAGTGCCTGTTTCTGGCACTTCTCCGGGTGCTACCTGCTGCTAAGAGGGCTTCTTGTCTTGCGCGCCATCCCCTCTACCTCCTGGTCCAATTTGTGACCTCCTGGTCCCTCCTGGGCCACAGCATCATCTAAAAACACTAACCGCACGATTTGAAGCTAGCAAGGCTTGTTGGCATTCTTTCGGTGGGAAAACACTTCTGCACAACTCTCCACGGCGAGAGGGATCTGTCCGCCAAAGAGGAAGTCTCTAGCCCTTTTCGTTCCTGCAGAAACCTCAGCTTCTTCTGTCCAGTAGAAGCTTCTTTGCACCCACAGCTGGCATTTCCTGGGCATCTGCCCATCTCCGACTTGCTTGTGACTTTTGGACTTGGTCCCCTTGTTCCACAGGTACCCTAGATTGGAAATCCATCGTTGTTGCATTGTTGGTTTGTGTCTTTCCTGCATTATTCCTCTATCACGACTTCTTTGTCTTTGGGGGAACTTTAGTGCACTTTGCACTCACTTTTCAGGGTCTTGGGGTGGGCTATTTTTCTAACCCTCACTATTTTCTAATAGTCCCAGCAACCCTCTACAAGGTCACATAGGTTTGGGGTCCATTCGTGGTTCGCATTCCACTTTTGGAGTATATGGTTTGTGTTGACCCTATCCCTATGTGTCTCCATTGCATCCTAATGTAACTATACATTGTTTGCACTGTTTTCTAAGACTATACTGCATATTTTTAGTACTGTGTACATATAACTTGTGTATATTTGCTATCCTCACTCTGAGGGTACACTCTGAGATACTTTGGCATATTGTCATAAAAAATACAGTACCTTTATTTGTAGTATAACTGTGTATTGTGTTTTCTTATGATATTGTGCAAGTGACACTTGTGGTACTGTAGTAGCTTCACACGTCTCCTAGTTCAGCCTAAGCTGCTCTGCTAAGCTACCATTATCTATCAGCCTAAGCTGCTAGACACCCTATACACTAATAAGGGATACCTGGGCCTGGTGCAAGGTGTAAGTACTCCTTGGTACTCACTACAAGCCAGTCCAGCCTCCTACAGGGCAGTTTTATCACAACTTAATTCTGAGTGGCAGGATCAACCTGTTCCTTTTTTCAGCAGGAGGTTGACCCCTAGAGAAAAGCGTTGGTCTGCCATAGAGAGGGAGGCCTTTGCTGTGGTCTGGGCAATGAAGAAGTTGAGGCCATACCTGTTTGGCACTCACTTCATTGTTCAGACAGACCACAAACCTCTACTTTGGCTAAAACAAATGAAAGGTGAAAACCCTAAATTGTTGAGGTGGTCCATATCTCTACAGGGAATGGACTATACAGTGGAACATAGACCTGGGAGTACCCACTCTAATGCAGATGGACTCTCCAGATATTTCCACTTAGACAATGAAGACTCATCAGGTCATGGCTAGTCTTATTGTCCTTCGTTTGGGGGGGGGGGGTTGTGTAGGAAAGTACCATCTTGCCTGGCTTGTTACCCCCATATTTCACTGTATATATGTTGTTTTAGTTGTATGTGTCACTGGGAACCTGTCAGCCAGGGCCCCAGTGCTTATAAGTGTGCCCTGTATGTGTTACCTGTATGATGACTAACAGTCTCACTGAGGCTCTGCTAACCAGAACCTCAGTGGTTATGCTCTCTCATTTCTTTCCAAATTGTCACTAACAGGCTAGTGACCAATTTTACCAATTTGCATTGGCATCCTGGAACACCGTTATAATTCCCTAGTATATGGTACTAAGGTTCCCAGGGTATTGGGGTTCCAGGAGATCCCTATGGGCTGCAGCATTTCTTTTGCCACCCATAGGGAGCTCTGACAATTCTCACACAGGCCTGCCATTGCAGCCTGAGTGAAATAACATCCACATTATTTCACAGCCATTTACCACTTGTAGGAAAGTTCCATCTTGCCTGGCATGTTACCCCCATTTTTCACTGTATATATGTTGTTTTAGTTGTATGTGTCACTGGGACCCTGCCAGCCAGGGCCCCAGTGCTCATAAGTGTGCCTGAATGTGTTACCTGTGTAGTGACTAACTGTCTCACTGAGGCCCTGCTATCCAGAACCTCAGTGGTTATGCTCTCTCATTTCTTTCAAATTGTCACTAACAGGCTAGTGACCAATTTTACCAATTTACATTGGCTTACTGGAACACCCTTATAATTCCCTAGTATATGGTATTGAGGGACCCAGGGTATTGGGGTTCCAGGAGATCCCTATGGGCTGCAGCATTTCTTTTGCCACCCATAGGGAGCTCTGACAATTCTTACACAGGCCTGCCACTGCAGCCTGAGTGAAATAACGTCCACGTTATTTCACAGCCATTTACCACTGCACTTAAGTAACTTATAAGTCACCTATATGTCTAACCTTTACCTGGTAAAGGTTAGGTGCAAAGTTACTTAGTGTGAGGGCACCCTGGCACTAGCCAAGGTGCCCCACATTGTTCAGGGCCAATTCCCTGAACTTTGTGAGTGCGGGGACACCATTACACGCGTGTACTACATATAGGTCACTACCTATATGTAGCTTCACAATGGTAACTCCGAATATGGCCATCTAACATGTCTATGATCATGGAATTGCCCCCTCTATGCCATCCTGGCATAGTTGGCACAATCCCATGATCCCAGTGGTCTGTAGCACAGACCCTGGTACTGCAAACTGCCTTTTCAGGGGTTTCACTGCAGCTGCTGCCAACCCCTCAGACAGGGTTCTGCCATCCTGGGGTCCAGCCAGGCCTGGCCCAGGATGGCAGAACAAAGGACTTCCTCTGAGAGAGGGTGTTACACCCTCTCCCTTTGAAAAATGGTGTGAAGGCAGGGGAGGAGTAGCCTCCCCCAGCCTCTGGAAATGCTTTCATGGGCACAGATGTGCCCATTTCTGCATAAGCTAGTCTAAACCGGTTCAGGGACCCCTTAGCCCTGCTCTGGCGCGAAACTGGACAAAGGAAAGGGGAGTGACCACTCCCCTGACCTGCACCTCCCCTGGGAGGTGTCCAGAGCTCCTCCAGTGTGCTCCAGACCTCTGCCATCTTGGAAACAGAGGTGCTGCTGGCACACTGGACTGCTCTGAGTGGCCAGGGCCAGCAGGTGACGTCAGAGACTCCTTCTGATAGGCTCCTTCAGGTGTTGCTAACCTATCCTCTCTCCTAAGTAGCCAAACCCTCTTTTCTGGCTATTTAGGGTCTCTGCTTTGGGGAATTCTTTAGATAACGAATGCAAGAGCTCATCAGAGTTCCTCTGCATCTCTCTCTTCATCTTCTGCCAAGGAATCGACTGCTGACCGCGCTGGAAGCCTGCAAAACTGCAACAAAGTAGCAAAGACGACTACTGCAACTCTGTAACGCTGATCCTGCCGCCTTCTTGACTGTTTTCCTGGTGGTGCATGCTGTGGGGGTAGTCTGCCTCCTCTCTGCACTAGAAGCTCCGAAGAAATCTCCCGTGGGTCGACGGAATCTTCCCCCTGCTACCGCAGGCAACAAAGAACTGCATCACCGGTCCCCTGGGTCTCCTCTCAGCACGACGAGCGTGGTCCCTTGAATCCAGCAACTGTGTCCAAGTGACTCCCACAGTCCAGTGACTCTTCAGTCCAAGTTTGGTGGAGGTAAGTCCTTGCCTCCCTTCGCCAGACTGCATTGCTGTGAATCGCGACTTTTGCAGCTACTCCTGCCTCTGTGCACTTCCGGTGGAAATCCTTTGTGCACAGCCAAGCCTGGGTCCACGGCACTCTAACCTGCATTGCACGACTTTCTAAGTTGGTCTCCGGCGATGTGGGACTCCTTTGTGCAACTTCGGGTGAGCACCGATTCACTCTTCTTCGAAGGGCCTGTTCCAGCACTTCTGCGGGTGCTGCCTGCTTCTGAGAGGGCTCCTTTTCTTGTTCGAAGCCCCCTCTGTCCCCAGACGCAATTGGCGACATCCTGGTCCCTCCTGGGCCCCAGCAACATCCAAAAACGCTAACTGCAAGACTTGCAGCTAGCAAGGCTTGTTTGCGGTCTTTTGGTGGGAAAACACGTCTACACGACTCTCCACAGCGTGCGGGATCCATCCTCCAAAGGGGAAGTCTCTAGCCCTTGTCGTTCCTGCAGAATCCTCAGCTTCTTCTGTCCAGTAGCAGCTTCTTTGCATGCACAGCTGGCATTTCCTGGGCATCTGCCCATCTCCGACTTGCTTGGGACTTTTGGACTTGGTCCCCTTGTTCCACAGGTACCCTCGACTGGAAATCCATCGTTGTTGCATTGCTGGTTTGTGTCTTTCCTGCAGAATTCCCCTATCACAACTTCTTTGTCCTTTGGGGAACTTAAGTGCACTTTGCACTCACTTTTCAGGGTCTTGGGGTGGGCTATTTTTCTAAACCCTCACTATTTTCTAATAGTCCCAGCGACCCTCTACAAGGTCACATAGGTTTGGGGTCCATTCGTGGTTCGCATTCCACTTTTGGAGTATATGGTTTGTGTTGCCCCTATCCCTATGTGTCGCCATTGCATCCTATTGTAACTATACATTGTTTGCACTGTTTTCTAAGACTATACTGCATATTTTTGGTATTGTGTTCATATATCTTGTGTATATTTGCTATCCTCATACTGAGGGTACACTCTGAGATACTTTGGCATATTGTCATAAAAATAAAGTACCTTTATTTTTAGTATATCTGTGTATTGTGTTTTCTTATGATATTGTGCAAGTGATACTAGTGGTACTGTAGGAGCTTCACTCGTCTCCTAGTTCAGCCTAAGCTGCTCTGCTAAGCTACCATTATCTATCAGCCTATGCTGCTAGACACCCTATACACTAATAAGGGATAACTGGGCCTGGTGCAAGGTGCAAGTACCCCTTGGTACTCACTACAAGCCAGTCCAGCCTCCTACACCACTGCACTTAAGTAACTTATAAGTCACCTATATGTCTAACCTTTACCTGGTAAAGGTTGGGAGCTAAGTTACTTAGTGTGTGGGCACCCTGGCACTAGCCAAGGTGCCCCCACATTGTTCAGGGCAAATTCCCCGGACTTTGTGAGTGCGGGACACCATTACACGTGTGCACTATACATATGTCACTACATATGTATAGCGTCACAATGGTAACTCCGGACATAGCCATGTAACATGTCTAAGATCATGCAAAACCATGATCCCCCGAGTCTCTAGCACAGACCCGGGTACTGCCAAACTACCTTTCCCGGGGTTTCACTGCAGCTGCTGCTGCTGCCAACCCCTCAGACAGGCTTCTTCCCTCTTGGGGTCCAGCCAGGCTTGGCCCAGGAAGGCAGAACAAAGGACTTCCTCAGAGAGAGGGTGTTACACCCTCTCCCTTTGGAAAAAGGTGTCAGGGCTGGGGAGGAGTAGCCTCCCCCAGCCTCTGGAAATGCTTTGATGGGCACAGATGGTGCTCATCTCTGCATAAGCCAGTCTACACCGGTTCAGGGATCCCCCAGCCCTGCTCTGGCATGAAACTGGACAAAGGAAAGGGGAGTGACCACTCCCCTGACCTGCACCTCCCCTTGGAGGTGTCCAGAGCTACTCCAGTGTGCTCCAGACCTCTGCCATCTTGGAAACAGAGGTGCTGCTGGCACACTGGACTGCTCTGAGTGGCCAGGGCCAGCAGGTGACGTCAGAGACTCCTTCTGATAGGCTCTTACCAGTGTTGATAGCCTATCCTCCTTCCTAAGTAGCCAAACAATCTTTTCTGGCTATTTAGGGTCTCTGCTTTGGGGAATTCTTTAGATAACGATTGCAAGAGCTCATCAGAGTTCCTCTGCATCTCTCTCTTCACATTCTGCCAAGGAATCGACCGCTGACTGCTCTGGACGCATGCAAAACCGCAACAAAGTAGCAAAGATGACTACTGCAACCTTGTATCGCTGATCCAGCCGCCTTCTCGACTGCTTTCCTGGTGGTGCATGCTGTGGGGGTAATCTGCATCCTCTCTGCACTAGAAGCTCCAAAGAAATCTCCAGTGGGTTGTAGGAAAGTACCATCTTGCCTGGCATGTTACCCCCATTTTTCACTGTATATATGTTGTTTTAGTTGTATGTGTCACTGGGACCCTGTTCACCAGGGCCCCAGTGCTCATAAGTGTGCCTGAATGTGTTACCTGTGTAGTGACTAACTGTCTCACTGAGGCTCTGCTAATCAGAACCTCAGTGGTTATGCTCTCTCATTTCTTTCCAAATTGTCACTAACAGGCTAGTGACCAATTTTACCAATTCACATTGGCTTACTGGAACACCCTTATAGTTCCCTAGTATATGGTACTGAGGTACCCAGGGTATTGGGGTTCCAGGAGATCCCTATGGGCTGCAGCATT
Source organism: Pleurodeles waltl (assembly GCF_031143425.1). Lineage (NCBI taxonomy): Eukaryota > Metazoa > Chordata > Amphibia > Caudata > Salamandridae > Pleurodeles > Pleurodeles waltl. The sequence goes on from NC_090439.1 coordinate 1,190,251,171, forward strand.
TCTTTTGCCACCAATAGGGAGCTCTGACAATTCTTACACAGGCCTGCCGCTGCAGCCTGAGTGAAATAACGTCCACGTTATTTCGCAGCCATTTTACACTGCACTTAAGTAACTTATAAGTCACCTATATGTCTAACCTTTACCTGGTAAAGGTCAGGTGCAAAGTTACTAAGTGTGAGGGCACCCTGGCACTAGCCAAGGTGCCCCCACATTGTTCAGAGCCAATTCCCTGAACTTTGTGAGTGCGGGGACACAATTACACGCGTGCACTACATATAGGTCACTACCTATATGTAGTTTCACAATGGTAACTCCGAATATGGCCATGTAACATGTCTAAGATCATGGAATGGCCCCCTCTATGCCATCCTGGCATTATTGGGACAATTCCATGATCCCAGTGGTCTGTAGCACAGACCCTGGTACTGCCAAACTGCCTTTCCTGGGGTTTCACTGCAGCTGCTGCTGCTGCCAACCCCTCAGACAGGATTCTGCCCTCCTGGGGTCAAGCCAGGCTTGTCCCAGGATGGCAGAACAAAGGACTTCCTCTGAGAGAGGGTGTTACACCCTCTCCCTTTGGAAAATGGTGTGAAGGCAGGGGAGGAGTAGCCTCCCCAGCCTCTGGAAATGCTTTCTTGGGCACAGATGTGCCCAATTCTGCATAAGCCAGTCTACACCGGTTCAGGGACCACTTAGCCCCTGCTCTGGCGCGAAACTGGACAAAGGAAAGGGGAGTGACCACTCCCCTGACCTGCACCTCCCCTGGGAGGTGTCCAGAGCTCCTCCAGTGTGCTCCCGACCTCTGCCATCTTGGAAACAGAGGTGCTGTTGGCACACTGGACTGCTCTGAGTGGCCAGTGCCACCAGGTGACGTCAGAGACTCCTTGTGATAGGTTCCTTCGGGTGTTGGTGGCCTCTCCTCTCTCCTAGGTAGCCAAACCCTCTTTTCTGGCTATTTAGGGTCTCTGTCTCTGGGGAAACTTTAGATAACGAATGCAAGAGCTCATCCGAGTTTCTCTCCATCTCCCTCTTCACCTTCTGATAAGGAATCGACTGCTGACCGCGCTGGAAGCCTGCAAACCTGCAACATAGTAGCAAAGACGACTACTGCAACTCTGTAACGCTGATCCTGCCGCCTTCTCGACTGTTTTCCTGCTTGTGCATGCTGTGGGGGTAGCCTGCCTCCTCTCTGCACTAGAAGCTCCGAAGAAATCTCCCGTGGGTCGACGGAATCTTCCCCCTGCAACCGCAGGCACCAAAAAGCTGCATTACCGGTCCCTTGGGTCTCCTCTCAGCATGATGAGCGAGGTCCCTTGAATCCAGCAACTCTGTCCAAGTGACTGCCACAGTCCAGTGACTCTTCAGTCCAAGTTTGGTGGAGGTAAGTCCTTGCCTCCCCACTCCAGACTGCATTGTTAGTAACCGTGACTTTTGCAACTTCTCCGGCCCCTGTGCACTTCCGGCGGAAATCCTTTGTGCACAGCCAAGCCTGGGTCCACGGCACTCTAACCTGCATTGCACGACTTTCTAAGTTGGTCTCCGGCGACGTGGGACTCCTTTGTGCAACTTCGGCGAGCACCATTTCACGCATCCTCGTAGTGCCTGTTTCTGGCACTTCTCCGGGTGCAACCTGCTTCAGAGAGGACTCCTTGTCTTGCTCGACGTCCCGTCTCTCAGCTGGTCCAATTTGCGACCTCCTGGTCCCTCCTGGGCCTCAGCAGCGACCAAAAACGCCAACCACACGATTTGCAGCTAGCAAGGCTTGTTGGCGTCCTTTCGGCGGGAAAACACTTCTGCACGACTCTCCAAGGCAAGTGGGATCCGTCCACCAAAGGGTAAGTCTCTCGCCCTTTTCGTTCCTGCAGAAACCTTTGCTTCTTCTGTCCAGTTGAAGCTTCTTTGCACCTGCAGCTGGCATTTCCTGGGCATTTGCCCATCTCCGACTTGCTTGTGACTTTTGGACTTGGTCCCCTTGTTCCACAGGTACCCTAGATTGGAAATCCACAGTTGTTGCATTGTTGGTTTGTGTCTTTCCTGCATTATTCCTCTATTACGACTTCTTTGTCTTCTGGGGAACTTTAGTCCACTTTGCACTCACTTTTCAGGGTCTTGGGGAGGGCTAATTTTCTAACTCTCACTATTTTCTTATAGTCCCAGCGACCCTCTACAAGGTCACATAGGTTTGGGGTCCATTCGTGGTTCGCATTCCACTTTTGGAGTATATGGTTTGTGTTGCCCCTATCCCTATGTGTCTCCGTTGCATCCTATTGTAACTATACATTGTTTGCACTGTTTTCTAAGACTATACTGCATATTTTTAGTACTGTGTACATATAACTTGTGTATATTTGCTAACCTCACTCTGAGGGTACACTCTGAGATACTGTGACATATTGTCATAAAAATAAAGTACCTTTATTTTTAGTATAACTGTGTATTGTGTTTTCTTATGGTATTGTGCAAGTGACCCTTGTGGTACTGTAGTAGCTTCACACGTCTCCTAGTTCAGCCTAAGCTGCTCTGCTAAGCTACCATTATCTAGCAGCCTAAGCTGCTAGACACCCTATACACTAATAAGGGATAACTGGGCCTGGTGCAAGGTGCAAGTACCCCTTGGTACTCACTACAAGCCAGTCCAGCCTCCTACATTGGTTGTGCAGTGGTGGGATAAGTGCTTTGAGACTACTTACCACTCTTGTCATTGTACTTTTCATAAGAGAAAAATACACAAAACAAGTTCAGTTTTTGTACACATAGCTAAAAAGTTTTGCATTTCCTCTTTTCACTGTTTTCTAAGTGCTGAAAAGTACTTCTAAACTTCCAAAAAGTTCTTAAAAGTTTAAAAAGTTTTTTTCTGTCTTTCTAAATAGTTCTGAAAACTTTTTTCTCTTTTTCTATCACTTTAACTCTCTCTAAAAATGTCTGGCACAGGCCAAACTACTGATCTGTCCAAACTTGCATATCATCACCTTAGCTGGAAAGGAGCAAGGAGTCTCTGCATAGAGAGAGGTTTGAGTGTAGGGAAGAATCCTTCCTTAGAACTGTTAATTAACATGCTTAGAGAACAGGATAAGGCCATAAGTGCCCCATCTGTTGAAAAAGTAGCTAATGGTTCTCAATCTGATCCAGGGACTGCCCCAGGAAAAGGTTCAGGAAAGAAACTTCTTAGCCTGCCCATTACTAGACAGTCTAGCATAGTTGGTACTGAGGTGGAGTCACATCATACAGATGATGTGCTCTCACATTACACTGTCAGCCAAGCTGTTAGGGTGGCTTCTGTAAGGGACAGGTCTCCTTCTGTTCATTCACATCACACCTCTGTATCTAGAAATGTCCCTCCCACCAACCCTGAAGACAGATTGTTAGAAAGGGAACTCAATAAGTTGAGAGTGGAACAAACCAGACTGAAGCTTAAAAAGCAACAGTTGGATTTGGATAGACAGTCTTTAGAAATAGAGAGGGAAAGACAGAAATTGGGTTTTGAAACCCATGGTGGCAGCAGCAGTATTCCCCATAGTCATCCTGTAAAAGAGCATGATTCCAGGAATCTGCACAAGATAGTTCCACCTTACAAGGAGGGGGATGACATTACCAAGTGGTTTGCTGCACTTGAGAGGGCCTGTGTTGCACAGGATGTCCCTCAAAGGCAGTGGGCTGCTATCCTATGGCTATCATTCAGTGGAAAAGGTAGGGATAGGCTCCTTACTGTGAAAGAAAGTGATGCCAATAATTTCCAAGTTCTTAAGAATGCACTCCTGGACGGTTATGGCTTAACCACTGAACAATACAGGATAAAGTTCAGAGAGACCAAAAAGGAGTCTTCACAAGACTGGGTTGATTTCATTGACCATTCAGTGAAGGCCTTGGAGGGGTGGTTAAATGGCAGTAAGGTTACTGACTTTGAAAGCCTGTATTACTTGATCCTGAGAGAGCAGATTCTTAATAATTGTGTGTCTGATTTGTTGCACCAGTACTTGGTGGACTCTGATCTGACCTCTCCCCAAGAATTGGGAAAGAAGGCAGACAAATGGGTCAGAACAAGAGTGAACAGAAAAGTTCATACAGGGGGTGACAAAGATGGCAACAAAAAGAAGGATGGTAAGTCTTCAGACAAGGGTGGGGACAAATCTAAAAATGAGTCTTCATCAGGCCCACAAAAACACTCTGGTGGGGGTGGTGGGTCCAAATCCTCCTTTAATCAGAACAAGGAAAATAAACCATGGTGCTATTTTTGTAAAGTAAAAGGCCATTGGGCAACAGATTCCAGTTGTCCAAAGAAAAGCACCAAGCCTCCTACCACTACAACCCCTACTGCTACACCTAGTGTCCCTACTAATAGCAGTGGTGGTGGGAGCAAACCTACTAATAGCCAATCCAAGGGAGTAGCTGGGCTCACTTATGGTAACTTAGTTGGGGTTGGCCTTGTTAGGGAGGCCACAGAGGCTGTGTTAGTCTCTGAGGGGGCTATTGATTTAGCCACCTTAGCTGCTTGTCCCCTTAATATGGATAAGTACAGGCAGCTACCCCTAATAAATGGTGTTGAGGTTCAGGCCTACAGGGACACTGGTGCCAGTGTGACTATGGTCATAGAGAAACTGGTCCACCCTGAACAACACCTACTTGGTCACCAGTACCAAGTAACCGATGCTCACAACAACACACTTAGCCACCCCATGGCTGTTGTAAATCTCAACTGGGGGTGGGGGGTTACTGGTCCAAAGAAAGTTGTGGTAGCCTCAGATTTACCTGTAGACTGTCTACTAGGAAATGATTTGGAGACATCAGCTTGGTCAGATGTGGAGTTGGAGGCCCATGCAGCAATGCTGGGCATCCCAGGGCATATTTTTGCTTTGACAAGGGCTCAGGCCAAAAAGCAAAAAGGACAGGGAAGCTTGGATTCTGGAACAATGGACCAAGTGCTCCCTAAAGCTAGGGCTAGTAGAAGCAAACGACTTCCTACTATCCCTCCCTCTACAGTGGATTCTAATTCTGAGGAAGAAGAATTCCCTCCCTGTGCAGAACCTACACCAGAGGAGCTTCAAGCAGACACTGCTGAACTTTTGGGTGAAGGGGGGCCTGCCAGAGAGGAGCTGAGTGTGGCACAGCAAACCTGTCCTCATTAGAGGGTCTGAGACAGCAAGCTGTCAAACAGGCTAATGGGGATGTCAGTGACTCTCACAGAGTTTACTGAGAGGACAACCTCTTGTACACTGAGCATAGGGATCCTAAACCTGGAGCTGCCAGGAGATTAGTGATTCCTCAGGAGTAAAGAAAGTTCCTCCTAACACTGGCACATGACATTCCCCTAGCTGGGCACCTAGGACAAATGAAAACTTGGGACAGGCTTGTTCCTTTGTTTCATTGGCCTAGGATGTCTGAGGACACAAAAGATTTTTGTAAGTCCTGTGAAACCTGTCAAGCCAGTGGCAAGACAGGTGGCACTCCAAAGGCACCCCTTATTCCACTGCCTGTGGTTGGGGTTCCCTTTGAAAGGGTAGGGTTTGACATAGTTGGCCCCCTTGACCCTCCTACTGCTTCAGGCAATAGATTCATCTTGGTGGTAGTGGACCATGCCACAAGATATCCTGAAGCTATTCCTTTAAGGACCACTACAGCTTCTGCAGTGGCAAAGGCCCTCCTGGGAATATTTTCCAGGGTGGGCTTCCCAAAGGAAGTAGTATCAGACAGAGGAAGCAATTTCATGTCTGCATACTTAAAGGCCATGTGGAAGGAGTGTGGGGTAACTTACAAGTTCACCACACCCTATCATCCACAAACAAATGGACTGGTTGAGAGATTTAACAAAACTCTCAAAGGCATGATTATGGGTCTCCCTGAAAAACTCCACAGGAGATGGGATATCCTTCTACCATGCCTCCTTTTTGCCTACAGGGAGGTACCCCAGAAAGGAGTGGGCTTTAGCCCCTTTGAACTTCTTTTTGGACACCCTGTTAGGAGTCCACTAACACTTGTGAAGGAGGGTTGGGAACAACCTTTAAAAGCTCCTTGTAGGAGGCTGGACTGGCTTGTAGTGAGTACCAAGGGGTACTTGCACCTTGCTCCAGGCCCAGTTATCCCTTATTAGTGTATAGGGTGTCTAGCAGCTTAGGCTGATAGATAATGGTAGCTTAGCAGAGCAGCTTAGGCTGAACTAGGAGACGTGTGAAGCTACTACAGTACCACAAGTGTCACTTGCACAATACCATAAGAAAACACAATACACAGTTATACTAAAAATAAAGGAACTTTATTTTTATGACAATATGCCAAAGTATCTCAGAGTGTACCCTCAGAGTGAGGATAGCAAATATACACAAATTATATGTACACAGTACTAAAAATATGCAGTATAGTCTTAGAAAACAGTGCAAACAATGTATAGTTACAATAGGATGCAATGGAGACACATAGGGATAGGGGCAACACAAACCATATACTCCAAAAGTGGAATGCGAACCACGAATGGACCCCAAACCTATGTGACCTTGTAGAGGGTCGCTGGGACTATTAGAAAATAGTGAGAGTTAGAAAATTAGCCCTCCCCAAGACCCTGAAAAGTGAGTGCAAAGTGCACTAAAGTTCCCCAGAAGACAAAGAAGTCGTGATAGAGGAATAATGCAGGAAAGACACAAACCAACAATGCAACAACTGTGGATTTCCAATCTAGGGTACCTGTGGAAGAAGGGGACCAAGTCCAAAAGTCACAAGCAAGTCGGAGATGGGCAGATGCCCAGGAAATGCCAGCTACGGGTGCAAAGAAGCTTCTACTGGACAGAAGAAGCAAAGGTTTCTGCAGGAACGAAAGGGGCTAGAGTCTTCCCCTTTGGTGGACGGATCCCAATCGCCTTGGAGAGTTGTGCAGAAGTATTTTCCCGCCGAAAGTACGCCAACAAGCCTTGCTAGCTGCAAATCATGCAGTTAGCGTTATTGGACGCTGCTGAGGCCCAGGAGGGACCAGGAGGTCGCAAATTGGACCTGATGAGAGAGGGGACGTCCTGCAAGATAAGGAGCCCTCTCTGAAGCAGGTAGCACCCAGAGAAGTGCCAGAAACAGGCACTACAAGGATGCGTGAAACGGTGCTCGCCGAAGTTGCACAAAGGAGTCCCACGTCGCCGGAGACCAACTTAGAAAGTCGTGCAATGCAGGTTAGAGTGCCGTGCACCCAGGCTTGGCTGTGCACAAAGGATTTCCGCCGGAAGTGCACAGGGGCCGGAGAAGTGGCAAAAGTCGCGGGTACCAACAATGCAGTCTGGAGTGGGGAGGCAAGGACTTACCTCCACCAAACTTGGACTGAAGAGTCACTGGACTGTGGCAGTCACTTGGACAGAGTTTCTGGATTCAAGGGACCTCGCTCGTCGTACTGAGAGGAGACCCAAGGGACCGGTAATGCAGCTTTTTGGTGCCTGCGGTTGCAGGGGGAAGATTCCGTCGACCCACGGGAGATTTCTTCGGAGCTTCTGGTGCAGAGAGGAGGCAGACTACCCCCACAGCATGCACAAGCAGGAAAACAGTCGAGAAGGCGGCAGGATCAGCGTTACAGAGTTGCAGTAGTCGTCTTTACTACTATGTTGCAGGTTTGCAGGCTTCCAGCGCGGTCAGCAGTCGATTCCTTATCAGAAGGTGAAGAGAGAGATGCAGAGGAACTCGGATGAGCTCTTGCATTCGTTATCTAAAGTTTCCCCAGAGACAGAGACCCTAAATAGCCAGAAAAGAGGGTTTGGCTACTTAGGAGAGAGGATAGGCTACTAACACCTGAAGGAGCCTATCAGAAGGAGTCTCTGACATCACCTGGTGGCACTGGCCACTCAGAGCAGTCCAGTGTGCCAGCAGCACCTCTGTTTCCAAGATGGCAGAGGTCTGGAGCACACTGGAGGAGCTCTGGACACCTCCCAGGGGAGGTGCAGGTCAGGGGAGTGGTCACTCCCCTTTCCTTTGTCCAGTTTCACGCCAGAGCAGGGGCTAAGGGGTCCCTGAACCGGTGTAGACTGGCTTATGCAGAATTGGGCACATCTGTGCCCAAGAAAGCATTTCCAGAGGCTGGGGGAGGCTACTCCTCCCCTGCCTTCACACCATTTTCCAAAGGGAGAGGGTGTAACACCCTCTCTCAGAGGAAGTCCTTTGTTCTGCCATCCTGGGACAAGCCTGGCTTGACCCCAGGGGGGCAGAAACCTGTCTGAGGGGTTGGCAGCAGCAGCAGCTGCAGTGAAACCCCAGGAAAGGCAGTTTGGCAGTACCAGGGTCTGTGCTACAGACCACTGGGGTCATGGAATTGTCCCAATAATGCCAGGATGGCATAGAGGGGGCAATTCCATGATCTTAGACATGTTACATGGCCATATTCGGAGTTACCATTGTGAAGCTACATATAGGTAGTGACCTATATGTAGTGCACGCGTGTAATGGTGTCCCCGCACTCACAAAGTTCAGGGAATTGGCTCAGAACAATGTGGGGGCACCTTGGCTAGTGCCAGGGTGCCCTCACACTAAGTATCTTTGCTCCTAACCTTTACCAGGTAAAGGTTAGACATATAGGTGACTTATAAGTTACTTAAGTGCAGTGTAAAATGGCTGTGAAATAACGTGGACGTTATTTCACTCAGGCTGCAGTGGCAGGCCTGTGTAAGAATTGTCAGAGCTCCCTATGGGTGGCAAAAGAAATGCTGCAGCCCATAGGGATCTCCTGGAACCCCAATACCCTGGGTACCTCAGTACTATATACTAGGGAATTATAAGGGTGTTCCAGTAAGCCAATGTAAATTGGTAAAATTGGTCACTAGCCTGTTAGTGACAATTTGAAAGAAATGAGAGAGCATAACCACTGAGGTTCTGGTTAGCAGAGCCTCAGTGAGACAGTTAGGCACCACACAGGGAACACATACATATAGGCCACAAACTTATGAGCACTGGGGTCCTGACTAGCAGGGTCCCAGTGACACATAACAAACATACTGAAAACATAGGGTTTTCACTATGAGCACTGGGCCATGGCTAGCAGGATCCCAGTGAGACAGTGAAAACACCCTGACATACACTCACAAACAGGCCAAAAGTGGGGGTAACAAGGCTAGAAAGAGGCTACTTTCTCACACAACCCCCCCCCCAAACGAAGGACAATAAGGCTAACCTTGGCCAGTTGAGACTTTATTGTCTAAGTGGTGATAAGTAGAGAGTAGCTCTGCAATAGACTGGTTACTCCCTTTATCATCCACTATATGGTTACTTCCCTGTGGGGATGTAAACCACCCTGTTTGAAGTTTTTTAGCTAAGCCACAATGTGAAGATGTATTTTCAGAGTTTCTATCAGTAAGTTTTAGTTTAGAGCAGTGGGAATTATCCACTGAACCTATTTGTAATGATGGAAATGCCAGACAGGGATGCTGTCTCAGTAAAGCCATAGCTGGGCAAAAACTTTGTCCATATGGCTGGAAGAGAGAATAGGGATGCTGTTTCTCTTGAGTTGGAGCAGGGCAGGGATGCTGTCCTGTGAGCTCCACACTAGGGCAGGGATGCTGTCCTAAGTGTTGTGAGGCAGTGCAGGGTTTCTGCACTAAAGTTTCTCTGGGAGGGTTGGAGGGATGCTCCATGTTAACTAAAATGGTGCTCTTTTTGTCACCAATGTTAGTTATCCCACAGAGAGGTACTTCCACCTCAGGGAGTACAGCTATGCCAGCTGATAATTCCCTTGGAACAGGTGCCACCCCAGGAGAGGTTTCTCCCACCACAGGAATGGTATCCTGAATGGTATGGTGGTTAGGGGATACTGTGATACCCTTTTTACCTGTTGATGGAGAGGGATCCTGAGTTTTCAGGCCTTCTCTCCTTTGCTTTTTCATTTCAGTAGAAATGAGAGGGAACAATTCCTCAGGGATGCCCAGCATGGCTGCATGGGCATAAAACTCTACATCAGCCCAACCTGAGGCCTCTAGGTCATTACCTAAGAGACAGTCTACAGGTAAGCTAGGTGATACCACCACCTGCTTAGGGCCAGTAACTCCACCCCAACTAAACTGAATTATAGCTAAGGCAAGAAACTTAGTGGAGTTATGGACATCAATAATCTTATTCTGTTGTCCAATGATGTGTTGATCAGGATGCACTAGGTTTTCAGTCACCAAAGTGATACTGGCACCTGTGTCCCTGTAGGCCAAGGCCTCAACACCATTTATTGAAACTGTCTGCCTGTACTTATCCATTGTAAGGGGACAAGCAGCCAGTGTGGCAAGGCCAATGCCACTAGGTGTGACAGAAACTGTCTTGGGACTGACTACCCCAGTTTCTATGATGGACCCATAAGTGAACCCAACTACACCCTTTGCTTGACTGTTGCCAGCAGTCCCACCACTAGTACCACTACTGCTAGGGGCACTAGAGCTTGATGTATTAGTGGTGGTAGGCTCAGGGGGTTTACCTGGACAGGACTTATCCCCTGGCCTATGGCTTCTATTTTTACACACAAAGCACCAAGGCTTTTTAAATTGTGTAGGTTGAGAAGAAAAGGAAGAATTTGTTTTATCCCCACCCCCTGAAGAGTGTTTAAGATTTGAAGTGGGATCTTTGGTTTTATCCTTATCCCCATGCTTATCTTGAGATTTTTCACCATCTTTCTTCTTAGTGTTCTCTTTGTCACCCCCTGTATGAACTTTTCTGTTCACTCTTGTTCTGACCCATTTGTCTGCCTTCTTTCCCAATTCTTGGGGAGAGGTCAGATCAGAGTCCACCAAGTACTGGTGCAACAAATCAGACACACAATTATTAAGAATATGCTCTCTCAGGATCAAGTTATACAGGCTTTCAAAGTCAGTAACCTTACTGCCATTTAACCACCCCTCCAAGGCCTTCACTGAATAGTCAATGAAATCAACCCAGTCTTGTGAAGACTCCTTTTTGGTCTCTCTGAACTTTTTCCTGTATTGTTCAGTGGTTAAGCCATAACCGTCCAGGAGTGCATTCTTAAGAACTTGGAAATGATTGGCATCACTTTCTTTCACAGTAAGGAGCCTATCCCTACCTTTTCCACTAAATGATAGCCATAGGATAGCAGCCCACTGCCTTTGAGGGACATCCTGTACAACACAGGCCCTCTCAAATGCAGCAAACCACTTGTTAATGTCATCCCCCTCCTTGTAAGGGGGAACTATCTTGTGCAGATTCCTGGAATCATGCTCTTTTACAGGATGACTATGGGGAATACTGCTGCTGCCACCATGGGTTTCAAAACCCAATTTCTGTCTTTCCCTCTCTATTTCTAAAGACTGTCTATCCAAATCCAGCTGTTGCTTTTTAAGCTTCAGTCTGGTTTGTTCCACCCTCAACTTATTGAGTTCCCTCTCTAACAATCTGTCATCAGGGCTGGTGGGAGGGACATTTCTAGATACAGAGGTATGATGGGAATGAACAGAAGGAGACCTGTCCCTTACAGAAGCCACCCTAACTGCTTGGCTGACAGTGTAATGTGAGAGCACATCATCTGTATGATGTGACTCCACTTCAGTACCAACTATGCTAGACTGTCTAGTAATGGGCAGGCTAAGAAGTTTCTTCCCTGAACCTTTTCCTGGGGGAGTCCCTGGATCAGATTGAGAACCATTAGCTACTTTTTCAACAGATTGGGCACTTATGGCCTTATCCTGTTCTCTAAGCATGTTAATTAACAGTTCTAAGGAAGGATTCTTCCCTACACTCAAACCTCTCTCTGTGCAGAGACTTCTTGCTCCTTTCCAGCTAAGGTGATCATATGCAAGTTTGGACAGATCAGTAATTTGGCCTGTGCCAGACATTTTTAGAGAGAGTTAAAGTGATAGAAAAAGAGAAAAAAGTTTTCAGAACTTTTTAGAAAGACAGAAAAAAACTTTGTAAACTTTTAAGAACTTTTTGAAAGTTTAGAAGTACTTTTCAGCACTTAGAAAACAGTGAAAAGAGGAAATGCAAAACTTTTTAGCTATGCGTACACAAACTGAACTTGTTTTGTATATTTTTCACTTATGAAAAGTACAATGACAAGAGTGGTAAGTAGTCTCAAAGCACTTATCCCACCACTGCACAACCAATGTAGGAGGCTGGACTGGCTTGTAGTGAGTACCAAGGGGTACTTGCACCTTGCACCAGGCCCAGTTATCCCTTATTAGTGTATAGGGTGTCTAGCAGCTTAGGCTGATAGATAATGGTAGCTTAGCAGAGCAGCTTAGGCTGAACTAGGAGATGTGTGAAGCTACTACAGTACCACAAGTGTCACTTGCACAATACCATAAGAAAACACAATACACAGTTATACTAAAAATAAAGGTACTTTATTTTTATGACAATATGTCACAGTATCTCAGAGTGTACCCTCAGAGTGAGGATAGCAAATATACACAAGTTATATGTACACAGTACTAAAAATATGCAGTATAGTCTTAGAAAACAGTGCAAACAATGTATAGTTACAATAGGATGCAATGGAGACACATAGGGATAGGGGCAACACAAACCATATACTCCAAAAGTGGAATGCGAACCACGAATGGACCCCAAACCTATGTGACCTTGTAGAGGGTCGCTGGGACTATTAGAAAATAGTGAGAGTTAGAAAATTAGCCCTCCCCAAGACCCTGAAAAGTGAGTGCAAAGTGCACTAAAGTTCCCCAGAAGACAAAGAAGTCGTGATAGAGGAATAATGCAGGAAAGACACAAACCAACAATGCAACAACTGTGGATTTCCAATCTAGGGTACCTGTGGAACAAGGGGACCAAGTCCAAAAGTCACAAGCAAGTCGGAGATGGGCAGATGCCCAGGAAATGCCAGCTACGGGTGCAAAGAAGCTTGTACTGTACAGAAGAAGCTGCGGTTTCTGCAGAAACAAAAAGGGCTAGAGACTTCCCCTTTAGTGGACGGATCCCACTTGCCTTGGAGAGTTGTACAGAAGTGTTTTCCCGCCGAAAGAATGCCAACAAGCCTTGCTAGCTGCAAATCGTCTGGTTAGCGTTTTTGGACGCTGCTGAGGCCCAGGAGGGACCAGGAGGTCGAAAATTGGACCTGAAGAGAGAGGAGACGTTGAGCAAGAGAAAGCGCCCTCTCTGAAGCAGGTAGCATCTGGAGAAGTGCCAGAAACAGGCACTACAAGGATGCGTGAAACGGTGCTCACCGAAGTTGCACAAAGGAGTCCCACGTCGCCGGAGACCAACTTAGAAAGTCGTGCAAAGCAGGTTAGAGTGCCGTGTACCCAGGCTTGGCTGTGCACAAAGGATTTCCGCCGGAAGTGCACAGGGGCCGGAGTAGTTGCAAAAGTCGCGGTTACCAACAATGCAGTCTGGAGTGGGGAGGCAAGGACTTACCTTCACCAAACTTGGACTGAGGAGTCACTGGACTGTGTCAGTCACTTGGACAGAGTTGCTGGATTCAAGGGACCTCGCTCGTTGTGCTGAGAGGAGACCCAAGGGACCGGTAATGCAGCTTTTTGGTGCCTGCGGTTGCAGGGGGAAGATTCCGTCGACCCACGGGAGATTTCTTCGGAGCTTCTGGTGCAGAGAGGAGGCAGACTACCTCCACAGCATGCATAAGCAGGAAAACAGTCGAGAAGGCGGCAGGATCAGCGTTACAGAGTTGCAGTAGTCGTCTTTGCTACTATGTTGCAGGTTTGCAGGCTTCCAGCACGGTCAGCAGTCGATTCCTTATCAGAAGGTGAAGAGAGAGATGCAGAGGAACTCGGATGAGCTCTTGCATTCGTTATCTAAAGTTTCCCCAGAGACAGAGACCCTAAATAGCCAGAAAAGAGGATTTGGCTACTTAGGAGAGAGGATAGGCTACTAACACCTGAAGGAGCCTATCAGAAGGAGTCTCTGACATCACCTGGTGGCACTGGCCACTCAGAGCAGTCCAGTGTGCCAGCAGCACCTCTGTTTCCAAGATGGCAGAGGTCTGGAGCACACTGGAGGAGCTCTGGACACCTCCCAGGGGAGGTGCAGGTCAGGGGAGTGGTCACTCCCCTTTCCTTTGTCCAGTTTCGTGCCAGAGCAGGGGCTAAGGGGTCCCTGAACCGGTGTAGAATGGCTTATGCAGAATTGGGCACATCTGTGCCCAAGAAAGCATTTCCAGAGGCTGGGGGAGGCTACTCCTCCCCTGCCTTCACACCATTTTCCAAAGGGAGAGGGTGTAACACCCTCTCTCAGAGGAAGTCCTTTGTTCTGCCATCCTGGGACAAGCCTGGCTTGACCCCAGGGGGGGCAGAAACCTGTCTGAGGGGTTGGCAGCAGCAGCAGCTGCAGTGAAACCCCAGGAAAGGCAGTTTGGCAGTACCAGGGTCTGTGCTACAGACCACTGGGGTCATGGAATTGTCCCAATAATGCCAGGATGGCATAGAGGGGGCAATTCCATGATCTTAGACATGTTACATGGCCATATTCGGAGTTACCATTGTGAAGCTACATATAGGTAGTGACCTATATGTAGTGCACGCGTGTAATGGTGTCCCCGCACTCACAAAGTTCAGGAAATTGGCTCTGAACAATGTGGGGGCACCTTGGCTAGTGCCAGGGTGCCCTCACACTAAGTAACTTTGCACCAAACCTTTACCAGGTAAAGGTTAGACATATAGGTGACTTATAAGTTACTTAAGTGCAGTGTAAAATGGCTGTGAAATAACGTGGACGTTATTTCACTCAGGCTGCAGTGGCAGGCCTGTGTAAGAATTGTCAGAGCTCCCTATGGGTGGCAAAAGAAATGCTGCAGCCCATAGGGATCTCCTGGAACCCCAATACCCTGGGTACCTCAGTACCATATACTAGGGAATTATAAGGGTGTTCCAGTAAGCCAATGTAAATTGGTAAAATTGGTCACTAGCCTGTTAGTGACAATTTGAAAGAAATGAGAGAGCATAACCACTGAGGTTCTGGTTAGCAGAGCCTCAGTGAGACAGTTAGGCACCACACAGGGAACACATACATATAGGCCACAAATTTATGAGCACTGGGGTCCTGACTAGCAGGGTCCCAGTGACACATAACAAACATACTGAAAACATAGGGTTTTCACTATGAGCACTGGGCCATGGCTAGCAGGATCCCAGTGAGACAGTGAAAACACCCTGACATACACTCACAAACAGGACAAAAGTGGGGGTAACAAGGCTAGAAAGAGGCTACTTTCTCACACTCCTAAGCAGGATATTGTGGATTATGTACTTGGCCTCAGATCAAGGATGGCTGAGTATATGAAAAAGGCCAGTAAGAACCTTCAGGCCAGCCAAGAGCTCCAGAAGCAATGGCATGATCAGAAGGCTGTTTTGGTGCAGTACCAACCAGGACAGAAAGTGTGGGTCTTGGAGCCTGTGGCCCCAAGAGCACTCCAAGATAAATGGAGTGGACCCCACACAATTGTTGAGAAAAAGGGTGAAGTCACCTATTTAGTTGACTTAGGCACTGCAAGGAGTCCCCTTAGGGTGCTCCATGTAAACCGCCTGAAACCCTACTATGACAGGGCTGATCTCACCCTGCTCATGGCAACTGATGAGGGACAGAAAGAAGACAGTGATCCTCTACCTGATCTCTTCTCTTCCACAGAACAAGATGCTCTTGTGGAAGGTGTAGTTTTGGCTGATTGTCTTACTGCTGAGCAGAAAGACAATTGCATAAACCTCCTAGATCAATTCTCTGAACGACTCTCTACTGTGCCAGGTACCACTTCTTGGTGTGAGCACACTATAGATGCTCGAGACAGCTTCCCTGTCAAGAGTAAGATCTATAGGCAGCCTGACCATGTCAGGGACTGCATAAAGCAAGAGGTCCAGAAAATGTTGGAACTAGGAGTGGTTGAGCACTCTGAAAGTCCATGGGCTTCTCCTGTGGTACTTGTACCAAAACCCCATTCCAAAGATGGAAAGAAGGAAATGCGGTTTTGTGTCGACTATAGAGGTCTCAACCTTGTAACCAAAACTGATGCTCACCCTATACCCAGGGCAGATGAGCTCATAGATACACTGGCATCTGCCAAGTATCTAAGCACTTTTGATTTGTCTGCAGGGTATTGGCAGATCAAATTGTCAGAAGATGCTAAACCTAAGACTGCATTTTCGACCATTGGAGGACATTACCAGTTTACTGTAATGCCTTTTGGTTTGAAGAATGCACCTGCCACTTTTCAGAGGTTGGTGAACACAGTCCTGCAAGGGCTGGAAGCTTTCAGTGCAGCATATCTGGACGATATAGCTGTCTTTAGCTCCAGCTGGGATGATCACCTGGTCCACCTATGGAAAGTTTTGGAGGCCCTGCAAAAGGCAGGCCTCACTATCAAGGCTTCAAAGAGCCATATAGGGCAGGGTAAGGTGGTTTATCTGGGACACCTTGTTGGTGGGGAACAGATTGCACCACTACAGGGGAAAATCCAATCAATTATTGATTGGGTTCCCCCTACCACACAGACTCAAGTGAGAGCCTTCCTAGGCCTCACTGGGTATTACAGGAGGTTCATTAAGAACTATGGCTCCATTGCAGCCCCTCTTAATGACCTCACTTCCAAGAAGATGCCTAAAAAGGTATTACTGACAGCAAACTGTCAGAAAGCTTTTGAGGAGCTGAAGCAGGCCATGTGCTCTGCACCTGTCCTGAAAAGCCCTTGTTACTCTAAAAAATTATATGTCCAAACTGATGCATCTGAATTAGGAGTAGGGGCAGTCCTATCACAACTTAATTCTGAGGGCCAGGATCAACCTGTTGCTTTTATTAGTAGGAGGTTGACCCCTAGAGAAAAGCGTTGGTCTGCCATAGAGAGGGAGGCCTTTGCTGTGGTCTGGGCACTGAAGAAGTTGAGGCCATACCTGTTTGGCACTCACTTCATTGTTCAGACAGACCACAAACCTCTACTTTGGCTAAAACAAATGAAAGGTGAAAATCATAAATTGTTGAGGTGGTCCATATCCCTACAGGGAATGGACTATACAGTGGAACATAGACCTGGGAGTAGCCACTCCAATGCAGATGGACTCTCCAGATATTTCCACTTAGACAATGAAGACTCATCAGGTCATGGCTAGTCTTATTGTCCTTCATTTGGGGGGGGATTGTGTAGGAAAGTACCATCTTTGCTGGCATGTTACCCCCATTTTTCACTGTATATATGTTGTTTTAGTTGTATGTGTCACTGGGACCCTGTTCACCAGGGCCCCAGTGCTCATAAGTGTGCCTGAATGTGTTACCTGTGTAGTGACTAACTGTCTCACTGAGGCTCTGCTAATCAGAACCTCAGTGGTTATGCTCTCTCATTTCTTTCCAAATTGTCACTAACAGGCTAGTGACCAATTTTACCAATTCACATTGGCTTACTGGAACACCCTTATAATTCCCTAGTATATGGTACTGAGGTACCCAGGGTATTGGGGTGCCAGGAGATCCCTATGGGCTGCAGCATTTCTTTTGCCACCCATAGGGAGCTCTGACAATTCTTACACAGGCCTGCCACTGCAGCCTGAGTGAAATAACGTCCACATTATTTCACAGCCATTTTACACTGCACTTAAGTAACTTATAAGTCACCTATATGTCTAACCTTTACCTGGTAAAGGTCAGGTGCAAAGTTACTAAGTGTGAGGGCACCCTGGCACTAGCCAAGGTGCCCCCACATTGTTCAGAGCCAATTCTCTGAACTTTGTGAGTGCGGGGACACCATTACACGCGTGCACTACATATAGGTCACTACCTATATGTAGCTTCACAATGGTAACTCCGAATATGGCCATGTAACATGTCTAAGATCATGGAATGGCCCCCTCTATGCCATCCTGGCATTATTGGGACAATTCCATGATCCCAGTGGTCTGTAGCACAGACCCTGGTACTGCCAAACTGCCTTTCCTGGGGTTTCACTGCAGCTGCTGCTGCTGCCAACCCCTCAGACAGGTTTCTGCCCTCCTGGGGTCAAGCCAGGCTTGTCCCAGGATGGCAGAACAAAGGACTTCCTCTGAGAGAGGGTGTTACACCCTCTCCCTTTGGAAAATGGTGTGAAGGCAGGGGAGGAGTAGCCTCCCACACCCTCTGGAAATGCTTTCTTGGGCACAGATGTGCCCAATTCTGCATAAGCCAGTCTACACCGGTTCAGGGACCCCTTAGCCCCTGCTCTGGCGCGAAACTTGACAAAGGAAAGGGGAGTGACCACTCCCCTGACCTGCACCTCCCCTGGGAGGTGTCCAGAGCTCCTCCAGTGTGCTCCAGACCTCTGCCATCTTGGAAACAGAGGTGCTGCTGGCACACTGGACTGCTCTGAGTGGCCAGTGCCACCAGGTGACGTCAGAGACTCCTTGTGATAGGCTCCTTCAGGTGTTGGTGGCCTCTCCTCTCTCCTAGGTAGCCAAACCCTCTTTTCTGGCTATTTAGGGTCTCTGTCTCTGGGGAAACTTTAGATAACGAATGCAAGAGCTCATCCGAGATCCTCTGCATCTCCCTCTTCAACTTCTGATAAGGAATCGACTGCTGACCACGCTGGAAGCCTGCAAACCTGCAACATAGTAGCAAAGACGACTACTGCAACTCTGTAACGCTGATCCTGCCGCCTTCTCGACTGTTTTCCTGCTTGTGCATGTTGTGGGGGTAGCCTGCCTCCTCTCTGCACCAGAAGCTCCGAAGAAATCTCCTGTGGGTCGACGGAATCTTCCCCCTGCAACCGCAGGCACCAAAAAGCTGCATTACCGGTCCCTTGGGTCTCCTCTCAGCACGACGAGCGAGGTCCCTTGAATCCAGCAACTCTGTCCAAGTGACTGCCACAGTCCAGTGACTCTTCAGTCCAAGTTTGGTGGAGGTAAGTCCTTGCCTCCCCACTCCAGACTGCATTGTTGGTAACCGCGACTTTTGCAACTTCTCCGGCCCCTGTGCACTTCCGGCGGAAATCCTTTGTGCATAGCCAAGCCTGGGTCCACGGCACTCTAACCTGCATTGTACGACTTTCTAAGTTGGTCTCCGGCGACGTGGGACTCCTTTGTGCAACTTCGGCAAGCACCGTTTCACGCATCCTCGTAGTGCCTGTTTCTGGCACTTGTCTGGGTGCAACCTGCTTCAGAGAGGGCTCCTTGTCTTGCTCGACGTCACCTCTCTCTGCTGGTCCAATTTGCGACCTCCTGGTCCCTCCTGGGCCTCAGCAGCGTCCAAAAACTTCAACCGCACGATTTGCAGCTAGCATATCTTGTTGGCGTCCTGTCGGCGGGAAAACACTTCTGCACGACTCTCCAAAGCAAGAGGGATCCGTCCACCAAAGGGGAAGTCTTTAGCCCTTTTCGTTCCTGCAGAAACCTTTGCTTCTTCTTCCCAGTCGAAGCTTCTTTGCACCCGCAGCTGGCATTTCCTGGGCATTTGCCCATCTCCGACTTGCTTGTGACTTTTGGACTTGGTCCCCTTGTTCCACAGGTACCCTAGATTGGAAATCCACAGTTGTTGCATTGTTGGTTTGGTTCTTTCCTGCATTATTCCTCTATTACAACTTCTTTGTCTTCTGGGGAACTTTAGTGCACTTTGCACTCACTTTTCAGGGTCTTGGGGAGGGCTAATTTTCTAACTCTCACTATGTTCTAATAGTCCCAGCGACCCTCTACAAGGTCACATAGGTTTGGGGTCCATTCGTGGTTCGCATTCCACTTTTGGAGTATATGGTTTGTGTTGCCCCTATCCCTATGTGTCTCCATTGCATCCTATTGTAACTATACATTGTTTGCACTGTTTTCTAAGACTATACTGCATATTTTTAGTACTGTGTACATATAACTTGTGTATATTTGCTATCCTCACTCTGAGGGTACACTCTGAGATACTGTGACATATTGTCATAAAAATAAAGTACCTTTATTTTTAGTATAACTGTGTATTGTGTTTTCTTATGGTATTGTGCAAGTGACGCTTGTGGTACTGTAGTAGCTTCACACGTCTCCTAGTTCAGCCTAAGCTGCTCTGCTAAGCTACCATTATCTATCAGCCTAAGCTGCTAGACACCCTATACACTAATAAGGGATAACTGGGCCTGGTGCAAGGTGCAAGTACCCCTTGGTACTCACTACAAGCCAGTCCAGCCTCCTACATGGGTCGACAGAATCTTCCCCCTGCAACCGCAGGCACCAAAAGACTGCATCACCGGTCCTCTGGGTCCCCTCTCAGCACGACGAGCGTGGTCCCTTGAACTCAGCAACTCTGTCCAAGTGACTCCCACAGTCCAGTGACTCTTCAGTCCAAGTTTGGTGGAGGTAACTCCTTGCCTCCCCACGCTAGACTGCATTGCTGGGTACCGTGTGATTTGCAGCTGCTCTGGCTCCTGTGCACTCTTCCAGGATTTCCTTTGTGCACAGCCAAGCCTGGGTCCCGACACTCTAACCTGCAGTGCACGACCTCCTGAGTTGTCCTCTGGCGTTGTGGGACCTTCCTTTGTGACTTCGGGTGAGCTCCAGTTCACACTTCTTTGTAGTGCCTGTTCCGGCACTTCTGCGGGTGCTGCTTGCTTCTGAGTGGGCTTCTTGTCTTCCTGGGAGCCCCCTCTGTCTCCTCACGCAATTGGCAACATCCTGGTCCCTCCTGGGCCACAGCAGCATCCAAAAGCCCTAGATGTAACCCTTGCAGCTAGCAAGGCTTGTTTGCAGTCTTTCTGTACGGAAACCCCTCTGCAAGCTTCTTCACGACGTGCGACATCCATCCTCCAAA
This sequence comes from Pleurodeles waltl, assembly GCF_031143425.1. NCBI lineage: Eukaryota > Metazoa > Chordata > Amphibia > Caudata > Salamandridae > Pleurodeles > Pleurodeles waltl. Next base: position 1,190,271,814 of record NC_090439.1, read on the forward strand.
GGGGAAGTTCCTAGTCCTCTTCATTCTTGCAGAATCCACAGCTTCTACCATCCGTTGGCAGCTTCTTTGCACCCTCAGCTGGCATTTCTTGGGCATCTGCCCACTCACGACTTGAGTGTGACTCTTAGTCTTGGTCCCCTTGTTCCACAGGTTCTCTCGTCTGGAAATCCATCGTTGTTGCATTGCTGGTGTTGGTCTTCCTTGCAGAATTCCCCTATCACGTCTTCTGTGCTCTCTGGGGAACTAAGGTGCACTTTGCAACCACTATTCAGGGTCTTGGGGTGGGCTATTTTTCTAACCCTCACAGTTTTCTTACAGTCCCAGCGAACCTCTACAAGCTCACATAGGTTTGGGGTCCATACGTTATTCGCATTCCACTTTTGGAGCATATGGTTTGTGTTGCCCCTATACCTATGTGCTCTCATTGCAATCTAATGTGACTGTACATTGCTTGCATTGCTTTCTATTGCTATTACTGCATATTTTTGGTATTGTGTACTTATATCTTGTGTATATTTGCTATCCTCATACTGATAGTACTCACTGAGATACTTTTGGCATATTGTCATAAAAATAAAGTACCTTTATTTTTAGTATATCTGTGTATTGTGTTTTCTTATGATATTGTGCAAGTGACACTTGTGGTACTGTAGGAGCTTCACTCGTCTCCTAGTTCTGCCTAAGCTGCTCTGCTAAGCTACCCTTTTCTATCAGCCAAAGATGTTAGACACCACTTCTACACTAATAGGGGATACCTGGACCTGGTGCAGAGTGTAAGTACCCCTTGGTACTCACTACAAATCAGGCCAACCTCCTACAACATGCCAGGCAAGATGGTACTTTTCCTACACAACCCCCCCCCACCAAATGAAGGACAATAAGACTAGCCATGACCAGAATGAGTCTTCAATGTCTAAGTGGAAATATCTGGAGAGTCCATCTGCATTGGAGTGGGTACTCCCAGGTCTATGTTCCACTGTATAGTCCATTCCCTGTAGAGATATAGACCACCTCAACAATTTTGGGTTTTCACCTTTCATTTGTTTTAGCCAAAGTAGAGGTTTATGGTCTGTCTGAACAATGAAGTGAGTGCCAAACAGGTATGGCCTCAACTTCTTCAGTTCCCAGACCACAGCAAGGCCTCCCTCTCTATGGCAGACCAACGCTTTTCTCTAGGGGTCAACCTCCTGCTGATAAAAGCAACAGGTTGATCCTGGCCCTCAGAATTGAGTTGTGATAAGACTGCCCCTCCCCCTAATTCAGATGCATCAGTTTGGACAATTAATTTTTTGGAGTAACATGGGCTTTTTAGGACAGGTGCAGAGCACATGGCCTGTTTCAGCTCCTCAAAAGCATTTTGACAGCTGGCTGTCCACTAAACCTTTTTAGGCATTTTCTTACATGTGAGGTCATTAAGAGGGGCTGCTATGGAGCCATAGATCTTTATGAACCTAGTGCAATACCCAGTGAGGACTAAGAAGGCTCTCACCTGGGTCTGAGTTGTAGGGGGAACCCAATCTATAATAGTTTGGATTTTCCCCTGAAGTGGTGCAATCTGATCTCCACCTACAAGGTGTCCCAGATAAACCACTTTCCCCTGACCTATCTGGTACTTTGAAGCTTTGATAGTGAGGCCTGCCTTTTGCAGGGCCTCCAAAACTTTCCATAGGTTGACCAGGTGATCATCCCAGGTGGAGCTAAAGACAGCTATATCATCTAGATATGCTGCACTAAAAGCCTCCAACCCTTGCAGGACTGTATTCACCAACCTCTGAAAAGTGGCAGGTGCATTTTTCAAACCAAAGGGCATTACTGTGAATTGGTAGTGCCCTCCACTAGTCGAAAATGCAGTTTTTGCTTTATCATCCTCTGATAACTTGATCTGCCAATACCCTGCAGTCAAATCAAAGGTGCTTAGATACTTGGCAGATGCCAGTGTATCTATTAGCTCATCTGCCCTGGGTATAGGGTGAGCATCAGTTTTGGTTTCCTGGTTGAGACCTCTGTAATCCACACAAAATCTTGTTTCCCTTTTCCCATCTTTGGAATGAGGTTTTGGTACAAGTACCACAGGAGAGGCCCATGGACTTTCAGAGTGCTCAACCACTCCCAGTTCAAGCATTTTCTGAACCTCTTGTTTTATGCAGTCCCTGACATGGTCAGACTGCCTATAGATCTTACTTTTGACAGGCAAGCTGTCTCCAGTACCTATAGTGTGCTCACACCAAGAAGTGGTGCCTGGCACAGTGGAAAAGAGTTCAGAAAACTGACCCAGGAGATTTATGCAGTGGTCTTTCTGCTCAGCAGTAAGACAATCTGCTAAAACTTCACCTTCCATTCGAGCATCTTGTTCTGTGGAAGAGAAGAGATGAGGGAGAGGGTCACTCTCTTCTTCCTGTCCTCCATCTGTTGCCATGAGCAGGGTGAGATCAGCCCTGTCATAGTAGGGTTTCAGGCGATTGACATGGAGCACCCTAAGGGGACTCCTGGCAGTGCCTAAGTCAACGAAGTAGGTGACTTCTCCCTTCTTTTCAACAATAAGGTGGGGTACACTCCATTTGTCTTGGAGTGCTCTAGGGGCCACAGGCTCCAAGACCCACACGTTCTGCCCTGGTTGGTACTGAATCAGAACAGCCTTCTGGTCATGCCATTGCTTTTGGAGCTCTTGGCTGGCCTGAAGGTTTTTGCCGGCCTTTTTCATATACTCAGCCATTCTGGATCTTAGGCCAAGTACATAGTCCACTATGTCTTGCTTAGGAGCTTTTAAAGGTTGTTCCCAACCCTCCTTCACAAGTGTTAGAGGACCTCTTACAGGGTGTCCAAATAGGAGTTCAAAGGGGCTGAAGCCCACTCCTTTTTGGGGTACCTCCCTGTAAGCAAGAAGGAGACAAGGTAACAGGACATCCCATCTCCTCCGGAGTTTTTCAGGGAGTCCCATTATCATTCCTTTGAGAGTTTTGTTAAAACTCTCAACCAGTCCATTTGTTTGTGGATGATAATGTGTGGTGAATTTATATGTTACACCACATTCCTTCCACATCGCCTTTAAGTAAGCAGACATAAAGTTGCTACCTCTGTCTGATACCACCTCTTTTGGGAAGCCCACCCTGGAAAATATTCCCAGGAGGGCCTTGGCCACTGCAGGAGCTGTAGTGGTCCTTAGAGGAATTGCTTCAGGGTATCTGGATGCATGGTCCACTACCACCAAGATAAACCTATTTCCTGAAGCTGTAGGAGAGTCAAGGGGGCCAACTATGTCAACCCCTAACCTTTCAAAGGGAACCCCAACCACAGGCAGTGGAATAAGGGGTGCCTTTGGGGTGCCACCTGTCTTGCCAATGGCTTGACAAGTTTCACAGGACTTACAAAATTCCTTTGTGTCCTCTGACATTCTAGGCCAATGAAACAAATGGACAAGCCTGTCCCAAGTTTTCATTTGCCCTAAATGTCCAGCTAAGGGAATGTCGTGGGCTAGAGTTAGGAGGAACTTTCTGTATTCCTGAGGAATCACCAATCTCATGGCAGCTCCAGGTTTTGGATCCCTTGCTTCAGTATACAAAAGGTTATCCTCCCAGTAAACTCTGTGAGAGTCACTGACATCCCCATTTGCTTGTTTGACAGCTTGCTGCCTTAGACCCTCTAGTGTGGGACAGGTATGCTGTGCCACACTCAGCTCCTCCCTGGCAGGCCCTCCTATACCCAAAAGCTCAGCAGTGTCTGCTTCCAGCTCCTCTGGTGTAGGTTCTGCACAGGGTGGAAATTCTTCTTCCTTAGAAGTTGAATCCACTGTAGAGGGAGGGATAGTAGGTAGTGTTTTACCTTACTAACCCTAGCTTTAGGGAGCACTTGGTCCATTCTTCCAGGATCCAAGTCACCCTGTCCTTTTTGCTTTTTGGCCCGAGCCCTAGTCAAAGCAAAAATATGCCCTGGAATGCCCAGCATTGCTGCATGAGCCTCCAACTCCACTTCTGCCCAAGCTGATGTGGCTAAATCGTTCCCTAGTAGACAGTCTACAGGTAGATCTGAGGCAACCACAACTTTCTTTGGACCAGTAACCCCCCCCCCCCCAGTTGAGATTCACAACAGCCATGGGGTGGCTAAGAGTGTGGTTATGAGCATTGGTTACTTGGTACTGGTGACCAAGTAGGTGTTGTTCAGGGTGGACCAGTTTCTCTATTACCATGGTAACACTGGCACCTGTGTCCCTGTAGGCCTGAACCTCAACACCATTTATTAGGGGAAGTTGCTTGTACTTATCCATATTACGGGGACAAGCAACCAAGGTGGCTAAATCAATAGCACCCTCAGAGACTAGCACAGCCTCTGTGGTCTCCCTAACAAGACCAACCCCAAGTAAATTACCAAAAGTGAGCCCAGCTACTCCCTTGGATTGGCTATTAGTAGGTTTGCTTCCACCACCACTGCTATTACTAGGGGCACTAGGTGTAGCAGCAGGGGTTGTAGTGGTAGGAGGCTTGGTGCTTTTCGTTGGACAACTGGGATCTGTTGTCCAATGGCCTTTTATTTTACATAAATAGCACCTTGGTTTCTTTTCTTTGTTTTGATTTGAAGAGGATTTGGGCCCACCACCCCCACCAGAGTGTTTTTGTGGGCCTGATGAAAACTCATTTTTAGATTTGTCCCCACCCTTGTCAGAAGACTTACCATCCTTCTTCTTGCCATCCTTGTCACCCCCTGTATGACCTTTTCTGTTCACCCTTGTTCTGACCCATTTGTCTGCCTTCTTTCCCAATTCTTGGGGAGAGGTCAGATCAGAGTCTACCAGGTACTGGTGTAACAAATCAGACACACAATTATTAAGAATATGCTCTCTCGGGATTAAGTTATACAGGCTTTCATAGTCAGAAACTTTACTGCCATGTAACCACCCCTCCAAGGCCTTCACTGTATGGTCTACAAAGTCTACCCAGTCTTGTGAAGACTCCTTTTTGGTTTCTCTGAACTTGATCCTGTACTGTTCAGTGGTTAAGCCATAACCATAGGAGTGCATTCTTAAGAACTGCAAAATTATTGGCATCACTTTCTTTAACAGTAAGGAGCCTATCCCTACCCTTTCCACTGAAAGATAGCCATAGGATAGCAGCCCACTGCCTTTGAGGGACCTCCTGTACAACACAGGCCCTCTCAAGTGCAGCAAACCACTTGTTAATGTCATCCCCCTCCTTGTAACGGGGAACTATCTTGTGCAGATTCCTAGAATCATGCTCTTTTGCAGGATGACTATTTGGAATACTACTGCTGCCACCATGGGGTCCTAACCCCAACCTCTGTCTTTCTTTTTCTAAATCAAAGGACTGCCTATCTAAATCCAGCTGTTGTTTCTTGAGCTTCAGCCTAGAATCTTCCACTCTCAATCTATTGAGCTCCCTTTCTAACACTCTGTCATCAGGGTGGGTGGGTTGGGCATGTCTTGATACAGAAGAATGGTAAGAATGAACAGAGGGAGACCTGTCCCTAACAGATGGCACTCTAACATTCTGGCCTACAGAAGTAACACTCCTACTGTGATGTGAATTCACATCAGTACCAGCCATGTTAGGTGACCTGCTAATTGGCAGGTTGGGAAGGTTCCCTCCCATATCTTTCACTGGGGGTGCCCCAGAATCAGAGTGGGAACCATCAGCTAATTTCTCACCAGAAGTGCCAACTAACGTCTTATCTTGTTCAATGAGCATATTAACTAACAGTTGTCTTGAGGGATTCTTCCCTACCCCTAAACCTCTATCTAAGCAGAGACTCCTTGCTTCCTTCCAGCTAAGGTTGTCATAAGCTATGCTGGCCAGATCAAGAGTTTGGCCTGTACCAGACATGATAGAAAAGGTTTAAGGGACAGAAAAAGAAAGACAAAGTTTCAGATCTTTTTAAAGAACAGAAAAAAAACTTTTAAAACTTTTTAAGAACTTTTTGAAAGTTTTAGAGGTACTTTTCAGCACTTAGAAAAAGAGTAAGAGAAGAAAAGCAAAACTTTTTGGTTAGGTATACATACACTGAACTTGTTTTGTATATTTTTCTCTTATGAAAAGTACAATATGACAAAGTGGTAAGTAGTTGTAAGTACTTATCCCACCGCTGCACAACCAATGTAGGAGGCTGGCCTGGCTTGTAGTGAGTACCAAGGGGTACTTACACCTTGCACCAGGTCCAAGCATTCCTTATTAGTGTAGAGGGGTGTCTAGCAGCTTAGGCTGATAGAAATGGGAGCTTAGCAGAGCAGCTTATGCTGAACTATGAGACGAGTGAAGCTCCTACAGTACCACTAGTGTCACTTGCACAATATCATAAGAAAACACAATACACAGATATACTAAAAATAAAGGTACTTTATTTTTATGACAATGTGCCAAAAGTATCTCAGTGAGTACCCTCAGTATGAGGATAGCAAATATACACAAGATATATGTACACAATACAAAAATATGCAGTAATAGCAATAGAAAACAGTGCAAACAATGTATAGTCACAATAGAATGCAATGGGGGCACATAGGGATAGGGGCAACACAAACCATATACTCTAGAAGTGGAATGCAAACCACGAATGGACCCCAAACCTATGTGACCTTGTAGAGGGTCACTGGGACTGTAAGAAAACAGTGAGGGTTAGAAAAATAGCCCACCCCAAGAACCTGAAAAGTGGGTGCCAAGTGCACCCAAGTTCCCCAAAGAGCACAGAAGTCGTGATAGGAGAATTCTGCAAGGAAGACCAACACCAGCAATGCAACAATGATGGATTTCCAGACAAGAGTACCTGTGGAACAAGGGGACCAAGTCCAAGAGTCAAGATCAAGTCGGGAGTGGGCAGATGCCCAGGAAATGCCAGCTGTGGGTGCAAAGAAGCTGCCACCGGATGGTAGAAGCTGTGGATTCTGCAAGAACGACAAGGGCTAGAAACTTCATCTCTAGAAGATGGATGTCCCACGTCGTGAAGAAGCTTGCAGATGTGTTTCCGTGCAGAAAGAATGCAAACAAGCCTTGCTAGCTGCAAGGGTCATATTTAGGGTTTTTGGATGCTGCTGTAGCCCAGGAGGGACCAGGATGTCGCCAATTGCGTGAGGAGACAGAGGGGGCGCCCAGCAAGACAAGGAGCCCACTCAGAAGCAGGCAGCACCAGCAGAAGTGCCAGAACAGGCACTGCAAAGTGGAGTGAACCGGAGCTCACCTGAAGTCACAAAGGAAGGTCCCACGACGCCGGAGGACAACTCAGGAGGTCGTGCACTGCAGGTTAGTGTGCCGGGGACCAAGGCATGGCTGTGCACAAAGGAAATCCTGTAAGAGTGCACAGGAGCCGGAGTAGCTGCAAATCACGTGGTTCCAAGCAATGCAGTCTAGCGTGGGGAGGCAAGGACTTACCTCCATCAAACTTGGACTGAAGAGCCACTGGACTGTGGGAGTCACTTGGACGGAGTTGCTGAGTTCAAGGAACCTCGCTCGTCATGCTGAAAGGAGACCCAGAGGACCGGTGATGCAGTTCTTTGGTGCCTGCGGTTGCAGGGGGAAGATTCCGTGGACCCACGGGAGATTTCTTCGGAGCTTCTAGTGCAGAGAGGAGGCAGACTACCCCCACAGCATGCACCACCAGGAAAACAGTTGAGAAGGCCGCAGGATCAGCGTTACAAGGTTGCAGTAGTCGTCTTTGCTACTTTGTTGCAGTTTTGCAGGCTTCCAGCGCGGTCAGCAGTCGATTCCTTGGCAGAAGGTGAAGAGAGAGATGCAGAGGAAAAGTGATGAGCTCTTGCATTCGTTATCTAAAGAATTCCCCAAAGCAGAGACCCTAAATAGCCAGAAAAGGAGGTTTGGCTACTTAGGAGAGAGGATAGGCTAGCAACACCTGAAGGAGCCTATCAGAAAGAGTCTCTGACATCACCTGCTGGCCCTGGCCACTCAGAGCAGTCCAGTGTGCCAGCAGCACCTCTGTTTCCAAGATGGCAGAGGTCTGGAGTACACTGGAGGAGCTCTGGGCACCTCCCAGGGGAGGTGCAGGTCAGGGGAGTGGTCACTCCCCTTCCCTTTGTCCAGTTTCACGCCAGAGCAGGGATGGGGAATCCCTGAACCGGTGTACACTGGCTTATGCAAAGATGGGCAGCACCTGTGCCCATCAAAGCATTTCGAGAGGCTGGGGGAGGCTACTCCTCCCCAGCCATCACACCTTTTCCAAAGGGAGAGGGTGTAACACCCTCTCTCTGAGGAAATCCTTTGTTCTGCCTTCCTGGGCCAGGGCTGCCTGGGCCCCAGGGGGGGCAGAAACCAGTCTGAGGGTTTGGCAGCAGCAGCAGCTGCAGTGAAACCCCGGGAAAGGCAGTTTGGCAGTACCCGGATTCTGTGGTAGAGACCCGGGGGATCATGGAATTTACCCCCCAGTACCAGAATGGCATTGGGGTGACAATTCCATGATCTTAGACATTGTACATGGCCATGTTCGGAGTTACCATTGTGACGCTACACATAGGTGGGGCCCTATGTGTAGGGCACGCGTGTAATGGTGTCCCTGCACTCACACAGTTCGGGGAAGTTGCCCTGAACAATGTGGGGGCACCTTGGCTAGTGCCCGGGAGCCCACACACTAAGTAATTTGGCACCCAACCTTCACCATGTGAAGGTTAGACATACCCCCATTTTTCACTGTATATATGGTGTTTTAGTTGTATGTGTCACTGGGACCCTGTCAGCCAGGGCCCCAGTGCTCATAAGTGTGCCTGAATGTGTTACCTGTGTAGTGACTAACTGTCTCACTGAGGCTCTGCTAATCAGAACCTCAGTGGTTATGCTCTCTCATTTCTTTCAAAATTGTCACTAACAGGCTAGTGACCAATTTTACCAATTCACATTGGCACACTGGAACACCCTTATAATTCCCTAGTATATGGTACTGAGGTACCCAGGGTATTGGGGTTCCAGGAGATCCCTATGGGCTGCAGCATTTCTTTTGCCACCCATAGGGAGCTCTGACAATTCTTACACAGGCCTGCCACTGCACCCTGAGTGAAATAACGTCCACGTTATTTCACAGCCATTTTACACTACACTTAAGTAACTTATAAGTCACCTATATGTCTAACCTTTACCTGGTAAAGGTTAGGTGCAAAGTTACTTAGTGTGAGGGCACCCTGGCACTAGCCAAGGTGCCCCCACATTGTTCAGGGCCAATTCCCCGGACTTTGTGAGTGCGGGGACACCATTACACGCGTGCACTACATATAGGTCACTACCGATAACTCCGAATATGGCCATGTAACATGTCTATGATCATGGAATTGCCCCCTCTATGCCATCCTGGCATAATTGGCACAATTCCATGATCCCAGTGGTCTGTAGCACAGACCCTGGTACTGCCAAACTGCCTTTCCTGGGGTTTCACTGCAGCTGCTGCTGCTGCCAACCCCTCAGACAGGTTTCTGCCCCCCTGGGGTCAAGCCAGGCTTGTCCCAGGATGGCAGAACAAAGGACTTCCTCTGAGAGAGGGTGTTACACCCTCTCCCTTTGGAAAATGGTGTGAAGGCAGGGGGGGAGTAGCCTCCCCCAGCCTCTGGAAATGCTTTCTTGGGCACAGATGTGCCCAATTCTGCATAAGCCAGTCTACACCGGTTCAGGGACCCCTTAGCCCCTGCTCTGGCGCGAAACTGGTCAAAGGAAAGGGGAGTGACCACTCCCCTGACCTGCGCCTCCCCTGGGAGGTGTCCAGAGCTCCTCCAGTGTGCTCCAGACCACTGCCATCTTGGAAAAAAGGTGCTGCTGGCACACTGGACTGCTCTGAGTGGCCAGTACCACCAGGTGACGTCAGAGACTCCTTCTGATAGGCTCCTTCAGGTGTTAGTAGCCTATCCTCTCTCCTAGGTAGCCAAACCCTCTTTTCTGGCTATTTAGGGTCTCTGTCTCTGGGGAAACTTTAGATAACGAATGCAAGAGCTCAGCCGAGTTCCTCTGCATCTCTCTCTTCACCTTCTGATAAGGAATCGACTGCTGACCGCGCTGGAAGCCTGCAAACCTGCAACATAGTAGCAAAGACGACTACTGCAACTCTGTAACGCTGATCCTGCCGCCTTCTCGACTGTTTTCCTGCTTGTGCATGCTGTGGGGGTAGTCTGCCTCCTCTCTGCACCAGAAGCTCCGAAGAAATCTCCCGTGGGTCGACGGAATCTTCCCCCTGCAACCGCAGGCTCCAAAAAGCTGCATTACCGGTCCCTTGGGTCTCCTCTCAGCACAACGAGCGAGGTCCCTTGAATCCAGCAACTCCGTCCAAGAGACTGCCACAGTCCAGTGACTCTTCAGTCCAAGTTTGGTGGAGGTAAGTCCTTGCCTCCCCACTCCAGACTGCATTGTTGGTAACCGCGACTTTTGCAACTTCTCCAGCCCCTGTGCACTTCCGGCAGAAATCCTTTGTGCATAGCCAAGCCTGGGTCCACGGCACTCTAACCTGCATTGCACGACTTTCTAAGTTGGTCTCCGGCGACGTGCGACTCCTTTGTGCAACTTCGGCAAGCACCGTTTCACGCATCCTCGTAGTGCCTGTTTCTGGCACTTTTTCGGGTGCTACCTGCTTCAGAGAGGGCTCTTTTTCTTGCTCAACGTCCCCTCTCTCTCCAGGTCTAATTTGCCACCTCCTGGTCCCTCCTGGGCCTCAGGAGCCTCCAAAAACGACAAGCGCATGATTTGCAGCTAGCAAGGCTTGTTGGCGTTCTTTCGGCGGGAAAACCCTTCTGCACGACTCTCCAAGGCAAGAGGGATCCGTCCACCAAAGGGGAAGTCTCTAGCCCTTTTCGTTCCTGCAGAAACCTTTGCTTCTTCTTCCCAGTCGAAGCTTCTTTGCACCCGCAGCTGGCATTTCCTGGGCATTTGCCCATCTCCGACTTGCTTGTGACTTTTGGACTTGGTCCCCTTGTTCCACAGGTACCCTAGATTGGAAATCCACAGTTGTTGCATTGTTGGTTTGTGTCTTTCCTGCATTATTCTTCTATTACGACTTCTTTGTCTCTTGGGGAACTTCAGTGCACTTTGCACTCACTTTTCAGGGTCTTGGGGAGGGCTAGTTTTCTAACTCTCACTATTTTCTAATAGTCCCAGCGACCCTCTACAAGGTCACATAGGTTTGGGGTCCATTCGTGGTTCACATTCCACTTTTGGAGTATATGGTTTGTGTTGCCCCTATCCCTATGTGTCTCTATTGCATCCTATTGTAACTATACATTGTTTGCACTGTTTTCTAAGACTATACTGCATATTTTTAGTACTGTGTACCTATAACATGTGTTTATTTGCTATCCTCACTCTGAGGGTACACCCTGAGATACTGTGACATATTGTCATAAAAATAAAGTACCTTTATTTTTAGTATAACTGTGTATTGTGTTTTCTTATGGTATTGTGCAAGTGACACTTGTGGTACTGTGGTAGCTTCACACGTCTCCTAGTTCAGCCTAAGCTGCTCTGCTAAGCTACCATTATCTATCAGCCTAAGCTGCTAGACACCCTATACACTAATAAGGGATACCTGGGCCTGGTGCAAGGTGTAAGTACCCCTTGGTACTCACTACAAGCCAGTCCAGCCTCCTACATTGGTTGTGCAGCGGTGGGATAAGTGCTTTGAGACTACTTACCACTCTTGTCATTGTACTTTTCATAATAGAAAAATATACAAAACAAGTTCAGTTTGTGTACACATAGCTAAAAAGTTTTGCATTTCCTCTTTTCACTGTTTTCTAAGTGCTGAAAAGTACTTCTAAACTTTCAAAAAGTTCTTAAAAGTTTAAAAAGTTTTTTTTTCTGTCTTTCTAAAAAATTCTGAAAACTTTTTTCTCTTTTTCTATCACTTTAACTCTCTCTAAAAATGTCTGGCACAGGCCAAACTACTGATCTGTCCAAACTTGCATATGATCACCTTAGCTGGAAAGGAGCAAGGAGTCTCTGCATAGAGAGAGGTTTGAGTGTAGGGAAGAATCCTTCCTTAGAACTGTTAATTAACATGCTTAGAGAACAGGATAAGGCCATAAGTGCCCAATCTGTTGAAAAAGTAGCTAATGGTTCTCAATCTGACCCAGGGACTCCCCCAGGAAAAGGTTCAGGAAAGAAACTTCTTAGCCTGCCCATTACAAGACAGTCTAGCATAGTTGGTACTGAGGTGGAGTCACATCATACAGATGATGTGCTCTTACATTACACTGTCAGCCAAGCTGTTAGGGTGGCCTCTGTAAGGGACAGGTCTCCTTCTGTTCATTCCCATCATACCTCTGTATCTAGTAATGTCCCTCCCACCAACCCTGATGACAGAATGTTAGAGAGGGAACTCAATAAGTTGAGGGTGGAACAAACCAGACTGAAGCTTAAAAAGCAACAGCTGGATTTGGATAGACAGTCTTTTGAATTAGAGAAGGAAAGACAGAAGTTGGGTTTTGAAACCCATGGTGGCAGCAGCAGTATTCCCCATAGTCATACTGTGAAAGAGCATGATTCCAGGAATCTGCACAAGATAGTTCCCCCTTATAAGGAGGGGGATGACATTAACAAGTGGTTTGCTGCACTTGAGAGGGCCTGTGTTGTACAGGATGTCCCTCAAAGGCAGTGGGCTGCTATCATATGGCTATCATTTAGTGGAAAAGGTAGGGATAGGCTCCTTACTGTGAAAGAAAGAGATGCCAATAATTTCCAAGTTCTTAAGAATGCACTCCTGGACGGTTATGGCTTAACCACTGAACAATACAGGATAAAGTTCAGAGAGACCAAAAAGGAGTCTTCACAAGACTGGGTTGATTTCATTGACCATTCAGTGAAGGCCTTGGAGGGGTGGTTACATTGCAGTAAAGTTACTGATTATGACAACCTGTATAACTTAATCCTGAGAGAGCATATTCTTAATAATTGTGTGTCTGATTTGTTGCACCAGTACTTGGTGGACTCTGATCTGACCTCTCCCCAAGAATTGGGAAAGAAGGCAGACAAATGGGTCAGAACAAGGGTGAACAGAAAAGTTCATACAGGGGGTGACAAAGATGGCAACAAAAAGAAGGATGGTAAGTCTTCAGACAAGGGTGGGGACAAATCTAAAAATGAGTCTTCATCAGGCCCACAAAAACACTCTGGTGGGGTGGTGGGTCCAAATCCTCCTTTAATCAGAACAAGGAAAAGAAACCATGGTGCTATTTATGTAAGATAAAAGGCCATTGGTCAACTGATTCCAGTTGTCCAAAGAAAGGCACCAATGCTCCTACCACTACAACCCCTACTGCTACACCTAGTGTCCCTACTAATAGCAGTGGTGGTGGGAGCAAACCTACTAATAGCCAATCCAAGGGAGTAGCTGGGCTCACTTTTGGTAATTTAGTTGGGGTTGGCCTTGTTAGGGAGGCCACAGAGGCTGTGTTAGTCTCTGAGGGGGCTATTGATTTAGCCACCTTAGCTGCTTGTCCCCTTAATATGGATAAGTACAGGCAGCTACCCCTAATAAATGGTGTTGAGGTTCAGCCCTACAGGGACACTGGTGCCAGTGTGACTATGGTCATAGAGAAACTGGTCCACCCTGAACAACACCTACTTGGTCACCAGTACCAAGTAACCGATGCTCACAACAACACACTTAGCCACCCCATGGCTGTTGTTAATCTCAACTGGGGGGGGTTACTGGTCCAAAGAAAGTTGTGGTAGCCTCAGATTTACCTGTAGACTGTCTATTAGGAAATGATTTGGAGACATCAGCTTGGTCAGATGTGGAGTTGGAGGCTCATGCAGCAATGCTGGGCATTCCAGGGCATATTTTTGGTTTGACAAGGGCTTAGGCCAAAAAGCAAAAAGGACAGGGAAGCTTGGATCCTGGAACAATGGACCAAGTGCTCCCTAAAGCTAGGGCTAGTAGAAGCAAACCACTTCCTACTATCCCTCCCTCTACAGTGGATTCTACTTCTGAGGAAGAAGAATTCCCTCACTGTGCAGAACCTACACCAGAGGAGCTTCAAGCAGACACTGCTGAGCTTTTGGGTGAAGGGGGGTCTGCCAGAGAGGAGCTGAGTGTGGCACAGCAAACCTGTCCCACATTAGAGGGTCTAAGGCAGCAAGCTGTCAAACAGGCTAATGGGGATGTCAGTGACTCTCACAGAGTTTACTGGGAGGACAACCTCTTGTACACTGAACAAAGGGATCCTAAACCTGGAGCTGCCAGGAGATTAGTGATTCCTCAGGAGTACAGAAAGTTCCTCCTAACACTGGCACATGACATTCCCCTAGCTGGGCATCTAGGACAAATGAAAACTTGGGACAGGCTTGTTCCCTTGTTTCATTGGCCTAGGATGTCTGAGGACACAAAAGATTTTTGTAAGTCCTGTGAAACCTGTCAAGCCAGTGGCAAGACAGGTGGCACACCAAAGGCACCCCTTATTCCACTGCCTGTGGTTGGGGTTCCCTTTGAAAGGGTAGGGGTTGACATAGTTGGCCCCCTTGACCCTCCTACTGCTTCAGGCAATAGATTCATCTTGGTGGTAGTGGACCATGCCACAAGATACCCTGAAGCTATTCCTTTAAGGACCACTACAGCTCCTGCAGTGGCAAAGGCCCTCCTGGGAATATTTTCCAGGGTGGGCTTCCCAAAGGAAGTATTATCAGACAGAGGAAGCAAATTCATGTCTGCATACTTAAAGGCCATGTGGAAGGAGTGTGGGGTAACGTACAAGTTCACCACACCCTATCATCCACAAACAAATGGACTGGTTGAGAGATTTAACAAAACTCTCAAAGGCATGATTATCGGTCTCCCTGAAAATCTCCGCAGGAGATGGGATCCTTCTACCATGCCTCCTTTTTGCCTACAGTGAGGTACCCCAGAAAGGAGTGGGCTTTAGCCCCTTTGAACTTCTTTTTGGACACCCTGTTAGGGGTCCACTAACACTTGTAAAGGAGGGTTGGGAACAACCTTTAAAAGCTCCTAAACAGGATATTGTGGATTATGTACTTGGCCTCAGATCAAGGATGGCTGAGTATATGAAAAAGGCCAGTAAGAACCTTCAGGCCAGCCAAGAGCTCCAGAAGCAATGGCATGATCAGAAGGCTGTTTTGGTGCAGATACCAACCAGGACAGAAAGTGTGGGTCTTGGAGCCTGTGGCCCCAAGAGCACTCCAAGACAAATGGAGTGGACCCCACACAATTGTTGAGAAAAAGGGTGAAGTCACCTATTTAGTTGACTTAGGCACTGCAAGGAGTCCCCTTAGGGTACTCCATGTAAACCGCCTGAAACCCTACTATGACAGAGCTGATCTCACCCTGCTCATGGCAACTGATGAGGGACAGGAAGAAGACAGTGATCCTCTACCTGATCTCTTCTCTTCCACAGAACAAGATGCTCTTGTGGAAGGTGTAGTTTTGGCTGATTGCCTTACTGCTGAGCAGAAAGACAATTGCATAAATCTCCTGGGTCAGTTTTCTGAACTCTTCTCTACTGTGCCAGGTACCACTTCTTGGTGTGAGCACACTATAGATACTGGAGACAGCTTGCCTGTCAAAAGTAAAATCTATAGGCAGCCTGACCATGTCAGGGACTGCATAAAGCAAGAAGTCCAGAAAATGTTAGAGCTAGGAGTGGTTGAGCACTCTGAAAGTCCATAGGCTTCTCCTGTGGTACTTGTACCAAAACCCCATTCCAAAGATGGAAAGAAGGAAATGCGGTTTTGTGTCGACTATAGTGGTCTCAACCTTGTAACCAAAACTGATGCTCACCCTATACCCAGGGCAGATGAGCTCATAGATACACTGGCATCTGCCAAGTATCTAAGCACTTTTGATTTGACTGCAGGGTATTGGCAGATCAAATTGTCAGAAGATGCTAAACCTAAGACTGCATTTTCGACCATTGGAGGACATTACCAGTTTACTGTAATGCCTTTTGGTTTGAAGAATGCACCTGACACTTTTCAGAGGTTGGTGAACACAGTCCTGCAAGGGCTGGAAGCTTTCAGTGCAGCATATCTGGACGATATAGCTGTCTTTAGCTCCAGCTGGGATGATCACCTGGTCCACCTATGGAAAGTTTTGGAGGCCCTGCAAAAGGCAGGCCTCACTATCAAGGCTTCAAAGTGCCAGATAGGGCAGGGTAAGGTGGTTTATCTGGGACACCTTGTTGGTGGGGAACAGATTGCACCACTACAGGGGAAAATCCAAACAATTGTTGAATGGGTTCCCCCTACCACACAGACTCAGGTGAGAGCCTTCCTAGGCCTCACTGGGTATTACAGGAGGTTCATTAAGAACTATGACTCCATTGCAGCCCCTCTTAATGACCTCACTTCAAAAAAGATGCCTAAAAAGGTATTATGGACAGCAAATTGTCAGAAAGCTTTTGAGGAGCTGAAGCAGGCCATGTGCTCTGCACCTGTCCTGAAAAGCCCTTGTTACTCTAAAAACTTCTATGTCCAAACTGATGCATCTGAATTAGGAGTAGGGGCAGTCCTATCACAACTCAATTCTGAGGGCCAGGATCAACCTGTTGCTTTTATTAGTAGGAGGTTGACCCTTAGAGAAAAGCGTTGGTCTGCCATAGAGAGGGAGGCCTTTGCTGTGGTCTGGGCACTGAAGAAGTTGAGGCCATACCTGTTTGGCACTCACTTCATTTTTCAGACAGACCACAAACCTCTACTTTGGCTAAAACAAATGAAAGGTGAAAATCCTAAATTGTTGAGGTGGTCCATATCCCTACAGGGAATGGACTATACAGTGGAACATAGACCTGGGAGTAGCCACTCCAATGCAGATGGACTCTCCAGATATTTCCACTTAGACAATGAAGACTCATCAGGTAATGGCTAGTCTTATTGTCCTTTGTTTGGGGGGGGGTTGTGTAGGAAAGTACCATCTTGCCTGGCATGTTACCCCCATTTTTCACTGTATATATGTTGTTTTAGTTGTATGTGTCACTGGGACCCTGTTCTCCAGGGCCCCAGTGCTCATAAGTGTGCCTGAATGTGTTACCTGTGTAGTGACTAACTGTCTCACTGAGGCTCTACTAATCAGAACCTCAGTGGTTATGCTCTCTCATTTCTTTCAAATTGTCACTAACAGGCTAGTGACCAATTTTACCAATTTACTTTGGCTTACTGGAACACCCTTATAATTCCCTAGTATATGGTACTGAGGTACCCAGGGTATTGGGGTTCCAGGAGATCCCTATGGGCTGCAGCATTTCTTTTGCCACCCATAGGGAGCTCTGACAATTCTTACACAGGCCTGTCACTGCAGCCTGAGTGAAATAACGTCCACGTTATTTCACAGCCATTTTACACTGCACTTAAGTAACTTATAAGTCACCTATATGTCTAACCTTTACCTGGTAAAGGTTAGGTGCAAAGTTACTAAGTGTGAGGGCACCCTGGCACTAGCCAAGGTGCCCCCACATTGTTCAGAGCCAATTCCCTGAACTTTGTGAGTGCGGGGACACCATTACACGCGTGCACTACATATAGGTCACTACCTATATGTAGCTTCACAATGGTAACTCCGAATATGGCCATGTAACATGTCTAAGATCATGGAATGGCCCCCTCTATGCCATCCTGGCATTATTGGGACAATTCCATGATCCCAGTGGTCTGTAGCACAGACCCTGGTACTGCCAAACTGCCTTTCCTGGGGTTTCACTGCAGCTGCTGCTGCTGCCAACCCCTCAGACAGGTTTCTGCCCTCCTTGGGTCAAGCCAGGCTTGTCCCAGGATGGCAGAACAAAGGACTTCCTCTGAGAGAGGGTGTTACATCCTCTCCCTTTGGAAAATGGTGTGAAGGCAGGGGAGGAGTAGCTTCCCCCAGCCTCTGGAAATGCCTTCTTGGGCACAGATGTGCCCAATTCTGCATAAGCCAGTCTACACCGGTTCAGGGACCCCTTAGCCCCTGCTCTGGCGCGAAACTGGACAAAGGAAAGGGGAGTGACCACTCCCCTGACCTGCACCTCCCCTGGGAGGTGTCCAGAGCTCCTCCAGTGTGCTCCAGACCTCTGCCATCTTGGAAACAGAGGTGCTGCTGGCACACTGGACTGCTCTGAGTGGCCAGTGCCACCAGGTGACGTCAGAGACTCCTTCTGATAGGCTCCTTCAGGTGTTAGTAGCCTATCCTCTCTCCTAGGTAGCCAAACCCTCTTTTCTGGCTATTTAGGGTCTCTGTCTCTGGGGAAACTTTAGATAACGAATGCAAGAGCTCAGCCGAGTTCCTCTGCATCTCTCTCTTCACCTTCTGATAAGGAATCGACTGCTGACCGCGCTGGAAGCCTGCAAACCTGCAACATAGTAGCAAAGACGACTACTGCAACTCTGTAACGCTGATCCTGCCGCCTTCTCGACTATTTTCCTGCTTGTGCATGCTGTGGGGGTAGTCTGCCTCCTCTCTGCACCAGAAGCTCCGAAGAAATCTCCCGTGGGTCGACGGAATCTTCCCCCTGCAACCGCAGGCACCAAAAAGCTGCATTACCGGTCCCTTGGGTCTCCTCTCAGCACAACGAGCGAGGTCCCTTGAATCCAGCAACTCTGTCCAAGAGACTGCCACAGTCCAGTGACTCTTCAGTCCAAATTTGGTGGAGGTAAGTCCTTGCCTCCCCACTCCAGACTGCATTGTTGGTAACTGCGACTTTTGCAACTTCTCCGGCCCCTGTGCACTTCCGGCGGAAATCCTTTGTGCACAGCCAAGCCTGGGTCCACGGCACTCTAACCTGCATTGCACGACTTTCTAAGTTGGTCTCCGGCGACGTGGGATTCCTTTGTGCAACTTTGGCGAGCACCGTTTCTTGCATCCTCGTTGTGCCTGTTTCTGGCACTTCTCCAGGAGCTACCTGCTTCATAGAGGGCTTCTTGTCTTGCTCGACGTATTCTCTCTCTGCTGTTCCAATTTGCGACCTCCTGGTCCCTCCTGGGCCCCAGCAGCGTCCGAAAATGCCAACCACAATATTTGCAGCTAGCAAGGCTTGTTGGCGTCCTTTCGGCGGGAAAGCACTTCTGCACGACTCTCCACGGCGAGCGGGATCCGTCCACCAAAGGGGAAGTCTCTATCCCTTTTTGTTCCTGCAGAAACCTTTGCTTCTTCTGTCCAGTCGAAGCTTCTTTGCACCCGCAGCTGGCATTTCCTGGGCATTTGCCCACCTCCGACTTGCTTGTGACTTTTGGACTTGGTCCCCTTGTTCCACAGGTACCCTAGATTGGAAATCCACAGTTGTTGCATTGTTGGTTTGTGTCTTTCCTGCATTATTCTTCTATTACGACTTCTTTGTCTCTTGGGGAACTTCAGTGCACTTTGCACTCACTTTTCAGGGTCTTGGGGAGGGCTAGTTTTCTAACTCTCACTATTTTCTAATAGTCCCAGCGACCCTCTACAAGGTCACATAGGTTTGGGGTCCATTCGTGGTTCGCATTCCACTTTTGGAGTATATGGTTTGTGTTGCCCCTATCCCTATGTGTCCCCATTGCATCCTATTGTAACTATACATTGTTTGCACTGTTTTCTAAGACTATACTGCATATTTTTAGTACTGTGTACATATAACTTGTGTATATTTGCTATCCTCACTCTGAGGGTACACTCTGAGATACTGTGACTTATTGTCATAAAAATAAAGTACCTTTATTTTTAGTATAACTGTGTTTTGTGTTTTCTTATGGTATTGTGCAAGTGACACTTGTGGTACTGTAGTAGCTTCACACGTCTCCTAGTTCAGCCTAAGCTGCTCTGCTAAGCTACCATTATCTATCAGCCTAAGCTGCTAGACACCCTATACACTAATAAGGGATACCTGGGCCTGGTGCAAGGTGTAAGTACCCCTTGGTACTCACTACAAGCCAGTCCAGCCTCCTACACACAGCAACTCTGTCCAAGTGACTCCCACAGTCCAGTGACTCTTCAGTCCAAGTTTGGTGGAGATAAGTCCTTGCCTCCCCACGCTAGACTGCAAAGCTGTGTTTCCTGTGATTTGCAGCTGCTCTGGCTTCTGTGCACTCCCTGAAGAAATCCTTCATGCACAGCCTAGCCTGGGTCCCCAGCACTCCGTCCTGCAGTGCCCAGCTCGCTGAGTTGGCATCAGATGTCGTGAGTCCCCCTTTTGCAACTTCGGGTGAGCTCCAGTTCACTCCTCTCCTAAGTGCCTGTTCCAGTACTTCTGCGGGTGCTGCCTGCTTCTGTGAGGGCTCCCTGACTTGCTGGGTTCCCCCTCTGTCTCCTCTGCCAAGTGGCGACATCCTGGTCCATCCTGGGCCACAGCAGCATCCAAAAGCCCTAACCGCGACCTTTGCAGCTAGCAAGGCTTGTTTGTGGTCTTTCTGCATGGGAGCACTTCTGCAAGCTTCTTCACGACGTGCGACATCCATCCTCCAAAGGGGAAGCTCCTAGTCCTGTTCGTTCTTGCAGTAACACCAGCTTCCTCCACCAGGTGCAGCTTCTTTGCATCCTCAGCTGGCATTTCCTGGGCATCTGCCCACTCTCGACATTGTCGCGAATCTTGGACTTGGTCCCCTTGTTCCACAGGTACTCAGGTCCGGAAATCCACTGTTGTTGCATTGCTGGTGTTGTTTTCCTTGCAGAATCCCCCTATCACAACTTCTGTGCTCTTTGGGGATTATAGGTGCACTTTACACCTACTTTTCAGGGTCTTGGGGAGGGCTATTTTTCTAACCCTCACTGTTTTCTTACAGTCCCAGCGACCCTCTACGAGCTCACATAGGTTTGGGGTCCATTTGTTATTCGCATTCCACTTTTGTAATATATGGTTTGTGTTGCCCCTATCCCTATGTGCTCTCATTGCATCCTATTGTAACTATACATTGTTTGCACTGTTTTCTAAGACTATACTGCATATTTTTAGTACTGTGTACATATAACTTGTGTATATTTGCTATCCTCACTCTGAGGGTACACTCTGAGATACTGTGACATATTGTCATAAAAATAAAGTACCTTTATTTTTAGTATAACTGTGTATTGTGTTTTCTTATGGTATTGTGCATAGGACACCAGTGGTATAGTAGGAGCTCTACATGTCTCCTAGTTCAGCCTAAGCTGCTCTGCTATAGCTACCTTCTATCAGCCTAAGCTGCTAGACACCTCTTCTACACTAATAAGGGATACCTGGGCCTGGTGCAAAGTGTAAGTACCCCTTGGTACCCACTACAAGCCAGGCCAGCCTCCTACATTGGTTGTGCAGTGGTGGGATTAGTACTTGTAACTGCTTACCACTTTTGTCATATTGTACTTTTCATAAGAGAAAAATATACAAAACAAGTTCAGTGTATGTACACCTAACCAAAAAGTTTTGCTTTTCTCCTTTACACTTTCTACTAAGTGCTGAAAAGTACTCCTAAAACTTTCCAAAAAAGTTTCAAAAAAGTTGATTTTTTTTTTTCTGTTTCCTTAAAAAGTCCTGAAACTTTTTTTCTCTTTTTTCTGTCTCTAAACCTTTTTCTATCATGTCTGATTTAGGAACTCCTCTTAACTTGGTCAATACAACTTATGACCATCTTAACTTTAAGAGTTTAAAGAGTCTCTGCATTGATAGAGGTTTAGTAGTAGGAAAGAACCCCTCTAGAGAATTATTGTCTAACATGCTTATTGAAAATGATAAGGCCTTAGGTGGCAGTTCAATTGAGAAGTTAGGAGATAGCTCACACTCTGACTCAGAGGAACCCCCAGTAAAAGTGTTAGAGGGTACCCTTCCTAATCTGCCCCTTAGCAGACCACCTAGCAATGCTGGTAGTAATAGAAGCTCCCATCACAGTAGGGATGTTTTTGTTCCTGCAGGCCAGTTTGCTAGGGTGCCAACTGTTAGGGACAGGTCTCCCTCTGTTCATTCACATTATTCTTCTGTGTCAAAGCATTCCCAACCCACCCACCTTGATGACAGGATGTTAGAAAGGGAACTCAATAAGTTGAGAGTGGAAGAGTCCAGGCTGAAGCTTAAACAGCAACAGCTGGCTCTAGACAGGGAATCCCTAGACTTAGAAAAAGAAAGACAGAGGTTGGGGTTTGGACCCCATGGTGGCAGCAGCAGTATTCCAGATAGTCATCCTGCAAAAGAGCATGATTCTAGGAATCTGCACAAGATAGTTCCCCCTTACAAGGAGGGGGATGACATTTACAAGTGGTTTGCTGCACTTGAGAGGGCCTGTATGGTACAGGGGGTCCCTCAAAGGCAATGGGCTGCTATATTGTGGCTATCTTTCAATGGTAAAGGTAGGGATAGGCTCCTTACTGTCACAGAAAGTGATGCTAACAATTTTACAGTTTTGAAAGATGCACTCTTAGATGGATTTGGCTTAACCACTGAACAATACAGGATAAAGTTCAGAGATACCAGAAAAGAGTCTTCTCAAGACTGGACAGATTTTGTAGACTGTTCAGTGAAGGCCTTGGAAGGGTGGTTACATGGCAGTAAAGTAGCTGATTATGTTAGCCTGTATAATCTTATTCTGAGAGAGCATATTCTGAATAACCGTGTGTCTGACTTGTTACACCAATATCTAGTGGACTCAGATCTGACGTCTCCCCAAGAATTGGAAAAGAAGGCAGACAGATGGGTCAGAACAAGAGTGAATAGAAAAGTTCATACAGGGGGTGACAAGGATGGCAAGAAGAAAGATGGTGAGAAATCTCAGGATAAGCATGGGGATAGGGGTAAACCTAAAGATCCTTCTTCAAATCCTAAACACTCTTCAGGGGGTGGGGATAAATCAAAATCTTCCTTTTCTTCACAAAGCACACACATTAAGAAGCCTTGGTGCTATGTGTGTAAAAATAAAGGCCATTGGCAAGGGGATAAGTCCTGTCCAGGTAAACCCCCTGAGCCAACCACCACTAATACATCAAACTCTAGTGCCCCTAGCAGTAGTCGTAATAGCGGTGGGACTGCTGGCAACAGTCAAACTAAGGGTGTAGTTGGGTTCACTTATGGGTCCATCATAGAAACCGGGGTAGTAAGTCCCAAGACAGTTTCTGTCACACCTAGTGCCATTGGCCTTGCCACACTGGCTGCTTCTCCCCTTACAATGGATAAGTACAGGCAGACAGTTTCAATAAATGGTGTTGAGGCCCAGGCCTACAGGGACACAGGTGCAAGTATCACTTTGGTGACTGAAAACCTAGTGTCTCCTGCACAACACATCATTGGACAACAGTATAAAATTATTGATGTCCATAACTCCACTATGTTTCTTCCCTTAGCTATAGTTCAGCTTAGTTGGGGTGGAGTTACTGGCCCTAAGCAGGAGGTAGTATCACCTTGCTTACCTGTAGACTGTCTCTTAGGTAATGACCTAGAGGCCTCAGGTTGGGCTGAGGTAGAGTTTTATACCCATGCAGCCATGAAAAGCAAAGGAGAGAAAAAGGCCTGAAAACTCAGGATCCCTCTCCAACAACAGGTAAAAAGGGTATCACAGTATCCCCTACCCACCCTGCCATTCAGGATACCATTCCTTTGGTAGGAGAAACCTCTCCTGGGGTGGCACCTGTACCACGGGAATCATCAGCTGGCATAGCTGTATTTCCTGAGATGGAAGTACCTCTCTGTGGGATAACTAATATTGGTGAGAAAAAGGGCACCATTTTAGTTAACATGGAGCATCCCTCCAACCCTCCCAAAGAAACTTTAGTGCAGAAACACTGCACTGCCTCACAACACTTAGGACAGCAGCCCTGCCCTAGTGTGGAGCTCATAGGACAGCATCCCTGCCCTGCTCCAACTAAAGAGAAACAACATCCCTGTTCTCTCTTACAGCCATATGGACAAAGTTTTTGCCCAGCTATGGCTTTACTGAGACAGCATCCCTGTCTGGCATTCTCATCACTAGAAATAGGCCCAGTGGACAATTCCCACTGTTCTAAACTAAAACTTACTGATAGGAACTCTGAAAATACATCTTCACATTGTTGGTTAGCTAAAAAACTTCAAACAGGGTGGTTTACATCCCCACAGTGAAGTAACCATATAGTGGATGATAAAGGGAGTAACCAGACTATTGCAGAGCTACTCTCCACTTATCACCACTTAGACAATAAAGACTCAACTGGCCAAGGTTAGCCTTATTGTCCTTTGTTGGGGGGGGGGGGGTGAGAAAGTAGCCTCTTTCTAGCCTTGTTACCCACACTTTTGGCCTGTTTGTGAGTGTATGTCACGGTGTTTTCACTGTCTCACTGGGATCCTGCCACCCATAGGGAGCTCTGACAATTCTTACACAGGCCTGCCACTGCAGCCTGAGCAAAATAACGTCCACGTTATTTCACAGCCATTTACCACTGCACTTAAGTAACTTATAAGTCACCTATATATCTAACCTTCACCTGGTGAAAGTTGGGTGCAAAGTTACTTAGTGTGTGGGCACCCTGGCACTAGCCAAGGTGCCCCCACATTGTTCAGGGCAAATTCCCCGGACTTTGTGAGTGCGGGGACACCATTACACGTGTGCCCGGGCATTGGGGGGACAATTCCATGATCCCCCGGGTCTCTAGCACAGAACCCGGGTACTGCCAAACTGCCTTTCCCGGGGTTTCTCTGCAGCTGCTGCTCCTGCCAAACCTTCAGACAGGTTTCTGCCCCCCTGAGGTCCAGACATCCCTGGCCCAGGAAGGCAGAACAAAGAACTTCCTCTGGGAGAGGGTGTCACACCCTCTCCCTTTGTAAAAGGTGAGAAGGGCTGGGGAGGAGTAGCCTCCCCCAGCCTCTGGAAATGCTTTGATGGGCACAGATGCTGCCCATCTCTGCATAAGCTAGTTTAAGCTAAGCTAGTTTACACCAGTTCAGGGATCCCCCAGCCCTGCTCTGGCGCGAAACTGGACAAAGAGAAGGGGAGTGACCACTCCCCTGACCTGCACCTCCCAGGGGAGGTGCCCAGAGCTCCTCCAGTGTGCCCCAGACCTCTGCCATCTTGGATTCAGAGGTGTTGCTGGCACACTGGACTGCTCTGAGTGGCCAGCGCCAGCAGGTGACGTCAGAGGCTCCTTCTGATAGGCTCTTACTTCTCTTGGTAGCCCATCCTCCTAACCTGGTAGCCAAACCTCCTTTTCTGGCTATTTACGGTCTCTGCTTTGGGGAATTCTTTAGATAACGAATGCAAGAGCTCATCAGAGTTCCTCCGCATCTCTCTCTTCACCTTCTGCCAAAGGATCGACTGCTGACTGCTCAAGACGCCTGCAAAACTGCAACAAAGTAGCCAGATGACTACTAGCAACCTTGTATCGCTTCGTCCTGCCGGCTTTCTCGACTGTTTCCAGGTGGTGCATGCTCTGGTGGTAGCATGCCTCCTCTCTGCACCAGGACCTCTGAAGAAATCTCCCGTGGGTCGACGGAATCTTCCCCCTGCAACCGCAGTCACCAAAAGACTGCTTCACTGGTCCTCTGGTTCCCCTCTCATCCTGACGAGAGTGGTCCATGGCACACAGCAACTCTGTCCAAGTGACTCCCACAGTCCAGTGACTCTTCAGTCCAAGTTTGGTGGAGGTAAGTCCTTGCCTCCCCACGCTAGACTGCAAAGCTGTATTTCCTGTGATTTGCAGCTGCTCCGGATTCTGTGCACTCTTCCAAGATTTCCTGCGTGCACAGCGTAGCCTGGGTCCCCGGCACTCCGTCCTGCAGTCCCCAGCTTGCTGAGTTGGCATCAGACGTCGTGGGACTCCCTTTTGCAACTTCGGGTGGACTCCGGTTCACTCCTCTTCTAAGTGCCTGTTCAGGTACTTCTGCCGGTGCTGCCTGCTTCTGTGAGAGGTCCCTGATGTGCTGGGTGTCCCCTCTGTCTCCTCTGCCAAGTGGCGACATCCTGGTCCATCCTGGGCCACAGCATCATCCAAAAAAACTAGCAAGGCTTGTTTGCGGTCGTTCTGCGTGGGAACACCTCTGCAATCTTCTTCACGACGTGGGGCATCCATCCTTCAAAGGGGAAGCTCCTAGTCCTTTTCATTCTTGCAGTAACACCAGCTTCCTCCACCAGGTGGCAGCTTCTTTGCATCCTCAGCTGGCATTTCCTGGGCTCCTGGGATCCTGGGAATAACTGGGAATAACTGTGTGTCTGACTTGTTACACCAATATCTAGTGGACTCAGATCTGACCTCTCCCCAAAAATTATGAAAGAAGGCAGACAAATGGGTCAGAACAAGAGTGGACAGAAAAGTACATACAAGGGGTGACAAGGATGGCAAGAAGAAGGATGGTAAGTCTTCTGACAAGGGTGGGGACAAAAGTAAACATACTGAGTCTTCATCAGGCCCACAAAAATCCTCTGGTGGGGGTGGTGGATCCAAATCCTCTTCAAATCATGTTAAAAAGCCTTGGTGTTATTTATGTAAAGTAAAAAGCCATTGGACAACTGATGCCAGTTGTCCAAAGAAAAACACCAAACCTCCCACTACCACAACCCCTACCGCAACTCCTAGTGTCCCTAGTAATAGCAGTGGTGGTGGGAGCAATCCTACTAATAGCCAACCCAAGGCAGTAGCTGGGCTAAAAAAAAAAAACAGCTGTCAGGGCACTCATGAATCCATGATTAGAAGTTAGTGATGTATCCAATCTTCATTGTAGAATGACAATAATATCTTGTAGAGTTCGAGCCCATTTATTTTTAAAGCATAAAGTTCAGCACAACAATAAAAAGGCCGTCCTTGAAATCAAAGTTTATGTAGCAACCACAGCCGATATTCTTGTAGCAACCACAGCCAACACGTGTTTCATCCTATGAGATAATGTTCTCTTAAGGACTTCATCAGGGCTTAACTTAAGTAAGCATTCTAAGTGAAAATAATCTTCTCACAACTTCTGCAATGCCTTTATAAGCATAGTCAGTCCAACGTCGTTAATATTATGAAGTAGATTCAAATCGTACCTATCCAATAATGAATAATATCTGAAGTAGGGAAGCAAGTCATCCCGCGGCGTTCCCAGTAACGGAAACCAGCGTCGGGCTCACTTTTGGTAATTTAGTTGGGGTTGGTCTTGTTAGGGAGACCACAGAGGCAGAGTTAGTCTCTGAAGGTGCCATTGATTTGGCTACCTTGGTTGCTTGCCCCCTTAATATGGATAAGTACAAGCAACTTCCCCTAATAAATGGTTTGAGGTCCAGGCCTACAGGGATACTGGAGCCAGTGTTACCATGGTGATAGAAAAACTTGGTCCACCCTGAACAACACCTACTTGGTCACCAGTACCAAGTGACAGACGCTCATAACAACACTCTTAGCCACCCCATGGCTGTTGTGAATCTCAACTGGGGGGGGGGTTACTGGTCCAAAGAAAGTTGTGGTTGCCTCAGATTTACCTGTAGACTGTCTACTAGGAAATGATTTAGAGACATCAGCTTGGGCAGAAGTGGAGTCGGAGGCTCATGCAGCAATGCTGGGCATTCCTGGGCATATTTTTGCTTTAACTAGGGCTCAGGCCAAAAAGCAAAAAGGACAGGGTAAATTGGATCCTGAAACAATGGACCAAGTGCTCCCTAAAGCTAGGGGTAAAAAGGGTAAATCCCTACCCATTATCCCTCCCTCTACAGATGATTCCCCTTCTGAGGAAGAGGAATTTCATCCCTGTGCAGAACCTTCACCAGATGAGCTGGAAGCAGACACTGCTGAGCTTTGGGGTGGATGGGGGCCTGCCAGGGAGGAGCTGAGTGTGGCGCAGTATACCTGTCCCACATTAGAGGGTCTCCGACAGCAAGCTGTCAAGCAGCAAAATGGTGATGTCAGTGTAGGAGGCTGGACTGGCTTGTAGTGTTACCAAGGGGTACTTACACCTTGCACCAGGCCCAGGTATCCCTTATGAGTGTATAGGGGTGTCTAGCAGCTTAGGCTGATAGAAAATGGTAGCTTAGCAGAGCAGCTTAGGCTGAACTAGGAGACGAGTGAAGCTCCTACAGTACCACTACTGTCATAGGCACAATATCATAAGAAAAAACAATACACAGATATACTAAAAATAAAGGTACTTTATTTTTATGACAATATGCCAAAAGTATCTCAGTGAGTACTCTCAGTATGAGGATAGCAAATATACACAAGATATATGTACACAATACCAAAATATGCAGTAATAGCAATAGAAAACAGTGCAAACAATGTATAGTCACAATAGAATGCAATGGGGGAACACAGGGACAGGGGCAACACAAACCATATACTCTAGAAGTGGAATGCGAACCACGAATGGACCCCAAACCTATGTGACCTTGTAGAGGGTTGCTGGGACTGTAAGAAAACAGTGAGGGTTAGAAAAATAGCCCACCCCAAGACCCTGAAAAGTGGGTGCAAAGTGCACCTAAGTTCCCCAAAGAGCACAGAAGTCGTGATAGGGGAATTCTGCAGGAAAGACCACCACCAGCAATGCAACAACAATGGATTTCCAGACGAGAGCACCTGTGGAACAAGGGGACCAAGTCCAGAAGTCACGATCAAGTCGGGAGTGGGCAGATGCCCAGGAAATGCCAGCTGTGGGTGCAAAGAAGCAGCCACCGGATGGTAGAAGCTGAGGATTCTGCAAGAACGACAAGGGCTAGAAACTTCTCCTTTGGAGGATGGATGTCCCACATCGTGAAGAGTCGTGCAGAAGTGATTTCCCGCAGAAAGACCGCAAACAAGCCTTGCTAGCTGCAAAGCTCGTGGTAAGGGTTTTTGGATGATGCTGTGCCCCAGGAGGGACCAGGATGTCACCAATTGCGTGAGGGGACAGAGGGGGTGTCCAGCAAGACAAGGATCCCTCTCAGAAGCAAGCAGCACCCGCAGAAGTACCAGAACAGGCCCTACGAAGTGGAGTGAAACAGTGCTCACCCGAAGTTACACAAGAGAGTCCCACGCCACCGGAGGTCAACTCTGGAGGTTGTGCAATGCAGATTAGAGTGCCGTGGACCCAGGCTTGGCTGTGCACAAAGGAAATCTTCGTGGGGTGCACAGGAGCCGGAGTAGCTGCAAAACACGCGGTTCCCAGCAATGCAGTCTAGCGTGGGGAGGCAAGGACTTAGCTCCACTAAACTTGGGGGGTGATTCTAACCCTGGCGGTCGGTGATAAAGCGGCGGCCAACCCGCCAACAGGCTGGCGGTCCAAAAAATGGGATTCTGACCCTGGCTGGAACCGCCAACACAGCCCGCCAACTTAACACTCCGACCGCCACGGCGGTACAAACAAACAGCGCGGCGGTCACCGCCAACAGGCAGGCGGCAGACAATGTACCGCCCACACCATCATAACTCACCAATCCGCCACCTTTTCCGGGGCGGGAGCCCCGCCGATAAAAACACGGCGGAAACAGACTACGAACGGGAAAACGCTCACCTCTACGCACTCTAAGAGGAAGGAGAACAGCATGGAACCCGAATTGAACATCATACCTGCTCTCGTCTACCTTCTCATCTACCACGAGTACGAGCTCCGGCGCAGACGACAACGGTGAGTGCTGCACCTACGACACACGGGAGGGGGGAGGACGAAAGGTTACGGGCACACACATATGCGACCCCCCCAATATGTACACACCAATGCAGAGCAACAAGTCACAGTGACACCACCCAAACACCCGTAAAAAATGCTATGACATAATCAAATTTGGAATAATTATTTATGTACAAAAAAGCTCCTGAAAATTCTCGTACAACCATGAAAAATATTTACATAGATAAATATTATATACACATCAGTGTATAACTGAAGTAACAAGTCCTGCACATCCTACGAATTGAACATGTCCGTGGGCCAAAGTTTTGCGAAACAAGGGCAAAGCCCACACAGGAGACCTGAGTCCTTTGGAGAGAACACTGCAGGGGCATCCGATGTAAAAAATACAGGCACCTCAGGGGGAAGGGAAGGGGGGAGCACCACAGCCACATGAGTCCACGACGCCAGATCCACGAGGAGCCACCATGCCCACTGTACCATCCAGGGGAGTGCAAAGCCACAGTCTCTCAATGTCTCTACAGTGGGTGGGCTGCCCACTGTACCATCCTGGGGAGTGCAAAGCCACAGTCTCTCAATGTCTCTACAGTGGGTGGGCTGCCCACTGTACCATCCTGGGGAGTGCAAAGCCACAGTCTCTCAATGTCTCTACAGTGGGTGGGCTGCCCACTGTACCATCCAGGGGAGTGCAAAGCCACAGTCCATCAGGTGGATTACAGTCTCCACTGGTCAAGGAGGAGGCATGGTGGGCACAGTGAACCATAAACAGTGCTTGAGAGGAAGGGCCCAGCGGAGCGGTGCTTGAGATGAAGGGCCCAGCGGAGCGGTGCTTGAGATGAAGGGCCCAGCGGAGCGGTGCTTGAGATGAAGGGCCCAGCGGAGCGGTGCTTGAGACGGCGGTGCCCAGCGGAGGGATGCTTGAGAGGAAGGGCCCAGCGGAGCGGTGCTTGAGAGGAAGGGCCCAGCAGAGCGGTGCTTGACAGGAAGGGCCCAGCGGAGCGGTGCTTGAGACGGCGGAGCCCAGCGGAGCGGTGCTTGAGAGGAAGGGCCCAGCAGAGTGGTGCTTGACAGGAAGGGCCCAGCGGAGCGGTGCTTGAGATGAAGGGCCCAGCGGAGCGGTGCTTGAGACGGCGGTGCCCAGCGGAGCGGTGCTTGAGAGGAAGGGCCCAGCGGAGCGGTGCTTGACAGGAAGGGCCCAGCGGAGCGGTGCTTGAGATGAAGGGCCCAGCGGAGCGGTGCTTGAGACGGCGGTGCCCAGCGGAGCGGTGCATGAGAAAAAGGGCCCAGCGGGGCGGTGCTTGACAGGAAAGGCCCAGCGGAGCGGTGCTTGAGATGAAGGGCCCAGCTGAGCGGTGCTTGAGACGGCGGTGCCCAGCGGCGCGGTGCTTGAGAGGAAGGGCCCAGCGGAGCGGTGCTTGACAGGAAGGGCCCAGTGGAGCCAGTGGCAAGACAGGTGGCACCCCAAAGGCACCCCTTATCCCACTGCCTGTGGTTGGTGTTCCCTTTGAAAGGGTAGGGGTTGACATAGTTGGCCCCCTTGACCCTCCTACTGCTTCAGGCAATAGGTTTATCTTGGTGGTAGTGGATCATGCCACAAGATATCCTGAAGCTATTCCTTTAAGGACCACTACAGCACCTGCAGTGGCAAAGGCCCTCCTGGGAATATTTTCCAGGGTGGGCTTCCCAAAGGAAGTAGTATCAGACAGAGGAAGCAATTTCATGTCTGCATAGTTAAAGGCCATGTGGAAGGAGTGTGGTGTAATGTACAAGTTCACAACACCCTATCATCCACAAACAAATGGACTGGTGGAGAGATTTAATAAAACTCTCAAAGGCATGATTATGGGTCTCCCTGAAAAACTCCGCAGGAGATGGGATATCCTTCTACCATGCCTCCTTTTTGCCTACAGGGAGGTACCCCAGAAAGGAGTGGGCTTCAGCCCCTTTGAACTTCTTTTTGGACACCCTGTTAGGGGTCCACTCACACTTGTAAAGGAGGGTTGGGAACAACCTTTAAAAGCTCCTAAGCAGAATATTGTGGATTATGTACTTGGCCTCAGATCAAGGATGGCTGAGTACATGAAAAAGGCCAGTAAAAACCTTCAGGCCAGCCAAGAGCTCCAGAAGCAATGGCATGATCAGAAGGCTGTTTTGGTTCAGTACCAACCAGGGCAGAAAGTGTGGGTCTTGGAGCCTGTGGCCCCAAGAGCACTCCAAGATAAATGGAGTGGACCCCACACAATTGTTGAAAAGAAGGGAGAAGTCACCTATTTAGTTGACTTAGGCACTGCCAGGAGTCCCCTTAGGGTGCTCCATGTCAACCGCCTGAAACCCTACTATGACAGGGCTGATCTCACCCTGCTCATGGCAACTGATGAGGGACAGGAAGAAGACAGTGATCCTCTACCTGATCTCTTCTCTTCCACAGAACAAGATGCTCTTGTGGAAGGTGTAGTTTTGGCTGATTGTCTTACTGCTGAGCAGAAAGACAATTGCATAAATCACCTAGATCAATTCTCTGAACTCTTCTCTACTGTGCCAGGTACCACTTCTTGGTGTGAGCACACTATAGATACTAGAGACAGTTTACCTGTCAAAAGTAAGATCTATAGGCAGCCTGACCATGTCAGGGACTGCATAAAGCAAGAGGTCCAGAAAATGTTGGAACTAGGAGTGGTTGAGCACTCTGACAGTCCATGGGCTTCTCCTGTGGTACTGGTACCAAAACCCCATTCCAAAGATGGAAAGAAGGAAATGCGGTTTTGTGTAGACTATAGAGGTCTCAACTTGGTAACCAAAACTGATGCTCACCCTATACCCAGGGCAGATGAGCTCATAGCTACACTGGCATCTGCCAAGTATCTAAGCACTTTTGATTTGACTGCAGGGTATAGGCAGATCAAATTGTCAGAAGATGCTAAACCTAAGACTGCATTTTCTACCATTGGAGGACATTACCAGTTTACTGTAATGCCTTTTGGTTTGAAAAATGCACCTGCCACTTTTCAGAGGTTGGTGAACACAGTCCTGCAAGGGCTGGAAGCTTTCAGTGCAGCATATTTGGACAATATAGCTGTCTTTAGCTCCAGCTGGGATGATCACCTGGTCCACCTATGGAAAGTTTTGGAGGCCCTGCAAAAGGCAGGCCTCACTATCAAGGCTTCAAAGTGCCAGATAGGGCAGGGGAAGGTGGTTTATCTGGGACACCTTGTTGGTGGGGAACAGATTGCACCACTTCAGGGGAAAATCCAAACAATTATTGATTGGATTCCCCCTACCACTCAGACTCAGGTGAGAGCCTTCCTAGGCCTCACTGGGTATTACAGGAGGTTCATTAAGAACTATGGCTCCATTGCAGCCCCTCTTAATGACCTCACATCCAAGAAAATGCCTAAAAAGGTATTATGGACAGCAAACTGTCAGAAAGCTTTTGAGGAGCTGAAGCAGGCCATGTGCTCTGCACCTGTCCTGAAAAGCCCTTGTTACTCTAAAAAATTCTATGTCCAAACTGATGCATCTGAATTAGGAGTAGGGGCAGTCCTATCACAACTTAATTCTGAGGGCCAGGATCAACCTGTTGCTTTTATTAGTAGGAGGTTGACCCCTAGAGAAAAGCGTTGGTCTGCCATTGAGAGGGAGGCCTTTGCTGTGGTCTGGGCTCTGAAGAAGTTGAGGCCATACCTGTTTGGCACTCACTTCATTGTTCAGACAGACCACAAACCTCTACTTTGGCTAAAACAAATGAAAGGTGAAAATCCTAAATTGTTGAGGTGGTCCATATCCCTACAGGGAATGGACTATACAGTGGAACATAGACCTGGGAGTAGCCACTCCAATGCAGATGGACTCTCCAGATATTTCCACTTCGACAATGAAGACTCATCAGGTCATGGCTAGTCTTATTGTCCTTCGTTTGGGGTGGGGGTTGTGTAGGAAAGTACCATCTTGCCTGGCATGTTACCCCCATTTTTCACTGTATATATGTTGTTTTAGTTGTATGTGTCACTGGGACCCTGGTAACCCAGGGCCCCAGTGCTCATAAGTGTGCCTGAATGTGTTACCTGTGTAGTGACTAACTGTCTCACTGAGGCTCTGCTAATCAGAACCTCAGTGGTTATGCTCTCTCATTTCTTTCCAAATTGTCACTAACAGGCTAGTGACCATTTTTACCAATTTACATTGGCTTACTGGAACACCGTTATAATTCCCTAGTATATGGTACTGAGGTACCCAGGGTATTGGGGTTCCAGGAGATCCATATGGGCTGCAGCATTTCTTTTGCCACCCATAGGGAGCTCTGACAATTCTTACACAGGCTTGCCACTGCAACCTGAGTGAAATAACGTCCACGTTATTTCACAGCCATTTTACACTGCACTTAAGTAACTTATAAGTCACCTATATGTCTAACCTTTACCTGGTAAAGGTTAGGTGCAAAGTTACTTAGTGTGAGGGCACCCTGGCACTAGCCAAGGTGCCCCCACATTGTTCAGAGCCAATTCCCTGAACTTTGTGAGTGCGGGGACACCATTACACGCGTGCACTACATATAGGTCACTACCTATATGTAGCTTCACAATGGTAACTCCGAATATGGCCATGTAACATGTCTATGATCATGGAATTGCCCCCTCTATGCCATCCTGGCATAGTTGGCACAATCCCATGATCCCAGTGGTCTGTAGCACAGACCCTGGTACTGCCAAACTGC
Organism: Pleurodeles waltl; assembly: GCF_031143425.1. Taxonomy (NCBI): domain Eukaryota; kingdom Metazoa; phylum Chordata; class Amphibia; order Caudata; family Salamandridae; genus Pleurodeles; species Pleurodeles waltl. The sequence goes on from NC_090439.1 coordinate 1,190,305,896, forward strand.
CCTTCCTGGGGTTTCACTGCAGCTGCTGCTGCTGCCAACCCCTCAGACAGGCATCTGCCCTCCTGGGGTCCAGCCAGGCCTGGCCCAGGATGGCAGAACAAAGGACTTCCTCTGAGAGAGGGTGTTACACCCTCTCCCTTTGGAAAATGGTGTGAAGGCAGGGGAGGAGTAGCCTCCCCCAGCCTCTGGAAATGCTTTCATGGGCACTTTTGTTGCCCATTTCTGCATAAGCCAGTCTACACCGGTTCAGGGACCCCTTAGCCCTGCTCTGGCGCGAAACTGGACAAAGGAAAGGGGAGTGACCACTCCCCTGACCTGCACCTCCCCTGGGAGGTGTCCAGAGCTCCTCCAGTGTGCTCCAGACCTCTGCCATCTTGGAAACAGAGGTGCTGCTGGCACACTGGACTGCTCTGAGTGGCCAGTGCCACCAGGTGACGTCAGAGACTCCTTCTGATAGGCTCCTTCAGGTGTTAGTAGCCTATCCTCTCTCCTAGGTAGCCAAACCCTCTTTTCTGGCTATTTAGGGTCTCTGTCTCTGGGGAAACTGCAGATAACGAATGCAAGAGCTCATCCGAGTTCCTCTGCATCTCTCTTTTCGCCTTCTGATAAGGAATCGACTGCTGACCGCGCTGGAAGCCTGCAAACCTGCAACATAGTAGCAAAGACGACTACTGCAACTCTGTAACGCTGATCCTGCCGCCTTCTCGACTGTTTTCCTGCTTGTGCATGCTGTGGGGGTAGCCTGCCTCCTCTCTGCACCAGAAGCTCCGAAGAAATCTCCCGTGGGTCGACGGAATCGTCCCCCTGCAACCGCAGGCACCAAAAAGCTGCATTACCGGTCCCTTGGGTCTCCTCTCAGCACGACGAGCGAGGTCCCTCGAATCCAGTGACTCTGTCCAAGTGACCCTCACAGTCCAGTGACTCTTCAGTCCAAGTTTGGTGGAGGTAAGTCCTTGCCTCACCTCGCTGGGCTGCATTGCTGGGAACCGCGACTTTGCAGCTACTCCGGCCCCTGTGCACTTCCGCCAGAAATCCTTTGTGCACAGCCAAGCCTGGGTCCACGGCACTCTAACCTGCATTGCACGACTTTCTAAGTTGGTCTCCGGCGATGTGGGACCCCTTTGTGCAACTTCGGCGAGCACCGTTTCACACATCCTCGTAGTGCCTGTTTCTGGCACTTCTCCAGGCTACCGGCTTCAGAGAGGGCTCCTTTTTTTGCTCGACGTCCCCTCTCTCTGCTGGTCCAATTTGCGACCTCCTGGTCCCTCCTGGGCCTCAGCAGCGTCCAAAAACGCTAACCGCACGATTTGCAGCTAGCAAGGCTTGTTGGCGTTTTTTCGGCGGGAAAACACTTCTGCACGACTCTCCACGGCAAGTGGGATCCGTCCACCAAAGGGGAAGTCTCTAGCCCTTTTCGTTCCTGCAGAAACCTCAGCTTCTTCTGTCCAGTAGAAGCTTCTTTGCACCCGCAGCTGGCATTTCCTGGGCATTTGCCCATCTCCGACTTGCTTGTGACTTTTGGACTTGGTCCCCTTGTTCCACAGGTACCCTAGATTGGAAATCCACAGTTGTTGCATTGCTGGTTTGTGTCTTTCCTGCATTATTCCTCTAACACGACTCTTTTGTCCTTAGGGGAACTTTAGTGCACTTTGCACTCACTTTTCAGGGTCTTGGGGAGGGTTATTTTGCTAACTCTCACTATTTTCTAATAGTCCCAGCGACCCTCTACAAGGTCACATAGGTTTGGGGTCCATTCGTGGTTCGCATTCCACTTTGGGAGTATATGGTTTGTGTTGCCCCTATCCCTATGTTTCCCCATTGCATCCTATTGTAACTATACATTGTTTGCACTGTTTTCTAAGACTATACTGCATATTTTTGCTATTGTGTATATATATCTTGTGTATATTTCCTATCCTCTCACTGAGGGTACACTCTAAGATACTTTGGCATATTGTCATAAAAATAAAGTACCTTTATTTTTAGTATAACTGTGTATTGTGTTTTCTTATGATATTGTGCATATGACACTAAGTGGTACTGTAGTAGCTTCACACGTCTCCTAGTTCAGCCTAAGCTGCTCTGCTAAGCTACCATTATCTATCAGCCTAAGCTGCTAGACACCCTATACACTAATAAGGGATAACTGGGCCTGGTGCAAGGTGCAAGTACCCCTTGGTACTCACTACAAGCCAGTCCAGCCTCCTACAAGCACCCATCCGAGGACGTGTCTGAGTCGCTTGTCTCGCCACCGGTCCCCGTTGTGGTGCTCCCCTCGCCCTCCGGATCACTGGTGCCCTCGGTGTCTGTTCCTGGGCCCACCGGGGCCTTGTGACCTGCAGCTCCCTCGTGCTCCGATGCCAGATCTCCTCCGCCTGATGATGCTAATGCACACATGCACAAGAAGATGAAGAAAAAGGGTGGGGGGAGAAAAAAAAAGACCAGGTTGAGTGCATGCAATGTCAACATCGTTGGCGGAGAGGACAGACACAGGAGCCTCATGCACTACGCCGCGCAATCTGGGTATACTACTCAGTACTTGTGACCAGGCCTACAGGTCTATGGACAACAAATACGCACATGGATGATGCAGGACCATGGATAGCTGTACTTGGCACCCTACAGAGGTGGGGGGCGGGGGCACAGGGCCATGCCTAAGGGAGAGGACTACACTACAGAAAGCGCCCTGGCCTAATGTCACCCACAGCCCTCCTCCCCCACCCAGACGCCTCCACTGCGCAGAAAGATAGGAGAATGTGCTGATACTCACCCCCTTGTGTCTGCTGTGATGTCTTAAAGCGCCCATCCAAATCAGGGTAGGCCACCGCCAGGATCCGGGACATCAGGGGGGTCATGGTGCGACTGGCACCCCTCCTAGGTTGGGAGGCCATCCCCAGCAGTGATTCTGCGGTCTTCCTTGTTCCGCGGCGGATGTCCTCCCACCTCTTGCGGCAGTGGGTGCCCCGTCTGTTGTGGACCCCCAAGTGCCGGACTTCCTTGGCGATGGCACGCCAAATGTCCACTTTCTGATGGGCGCTGACCTATTTGACATGTACAGGGTGGAAAGGAAACAATCATCAATGACCTGCATGTTAGATGTGATTGGCCCCCCCCACCAACTTTGCTATATGGCACATGCTCTCATCTGTCGTGCGTTGCACTCCTCATTCGCCCCCCACCCCACCAACTTACATCCACCCCACTCCACACAGGCATAGCCCATTCCATGTGCACCCGCTGTACTCACCTGTTGGTCTGGAGGACCGTAGAGTAACGGATACTGGGGGAGGACCCCATCCACGAGCTTCTCCAACTCTTCAGACGTGAAGGCAGGGGCCCTTTCCCCAGTCGCAGCAGCCATTGTCACTTCCAGACCGAGGTCACAGCAGCACTTGCAGTATAGGTCCTCTCCTGTGGATGTTCAGGTCTCGAGTGATTAAGCTGATAGAAAATGGCGGTCACGCCCGCGGCGGTGCGTACCGCGGCGGTGCGTACCGCGACCGCCGGCGCACATCGTCATTGGCTCCTGAAACCCATAGGCTTCAATGTTAACCAATGCGGCTTCGTATAGCGGTCTTCGACCGCCTACCGCCACGGTGTGCCACAGCAGCGCATTGACCTTACATCCCATTGTCCCACTTCACAGGTCAGGCAGCCGCCATTTCAAGGCCCCACATGGATTGATTTTAACTGCGTCACACAGGCCTAGGCCTTGCATTGCCACACATACACGCCTTTCAATGCATTGCGATTCTTTAACTGTGCAAGCTGTGTGAACCTACCTGTGGTTTGCCTGACTCTGTGCTCCATGTTGTCCTTCCTAGGCACCGTCCGCTGGGACTTGTGAGGAGAAGGATGAATCCTCGCGTGTACCGACCGCTGGTGGACCTGTCGACAATGGAAGAACGCCATATAATTCTAAGATACCGACTTGACCGAGCCACTATCCATGAACTGTGTGCCCAGCTGGAGCCAGCCCTGGTGTCCCCCATCCGCCAACCCACAGGAATTCCCCCTCTAGTGCAGGTTCTGTCAGTCCTCCATTTTTTTGCAAGTGGCTCATTCCAGACAACAGTGGCCATGTCATCTGGAATGTCTCAGCCTATGTTTTCCAAGATTTTGTCCAGAGTGTTGTCTGCCCTGATGAAACTCATGCGGAGCTACATCATTTTCCCAGAGGTGGGTGATTTGCCTACAGTGAAGGGTGATTTCTATGCCCTTGGACATATCCCCAACATCATTGGTGCCATTGATGGGACCCATGTGGCTTTAGTGCCCCCAAAAGACGATGAGCAGGTGTACAGAAACAGGAAAAATTACCATTCGATGAATGTCCAGGTGGTCTGTTTGGCTGACCAGTACATCTCCCATGTGAATGCCAAGTTCCCTGGGTCAGTCCATGATGCGTATGTTATGCGAAATAGCAGCATCCCCTATGTGATGGAGCAGCTACAGAGACAACGTGTGTGGCTAATAGGTGACTCTGGTTACCCCAACCTGCCTTGGCTACTGACCCCAGTGAGGAATCCCCGGACAAGGGCAGAGGAACGGTACAATGAGGCCCATGGGCGAACTAGGAGGATCATAGAAAGGACCTTTGGGCTCCTGAAGGCCAGGTTTAGGTGCCTGCATATGACAGGGGGTTCCCTGATGTACTCACCAAAGAAAGTGTGCCATATCATCGTGGCCTGCTGTATGCTTCACAATCTGGCATTGCGACGTCAGGTTCCTTTCCTGCAGGAGGATGGTGCAGATGGTGGTGTTGAAGCAGCTGTGGAGCCTGCGGAGAGTAAAGAGGAGGAAGACTCAGAGGACGACACAGACAACAGGGACAGAGTTATAGAGCAGTATTTTCAGTAGCAGACAGGTAAGAATCACCTATGCCATTTTACATTTCCTGAAAGCCTCCTGCATCTCAACTTTGTCTATTTCCCCCCAGTTCTTTTAAACTGATGTTTTATTTTCTCTTCCCTTTTCAGTGCTGTATGACCCACTGCGTGACTTCTGCTTGGTTAGCCCATGGACTAATGCTAATTGACCTCGGTATGTGTTCAGCACAAAGTTAACAGAACGTAATTGATATGTAATGTGTTATACATTTGTAAATAATACAGGCTGACTCCTGATTGATTTCAGTGCAATGAGTGATTTATTTTTAGTGCAAGTAAATGGTACAAGAAAGTAAAACGGTGATGGGTGGGGGTGGAGTAATGTCCATGGCGGAGTCCAGTTTTCAGTCTCACAGGTGCATTGTCCATATGCCTGTGGAAGGATGGAGCAGGGGCAGTTCAATGTTTGACAGGGTGGCAATGTGGGACAGTGGGATGACTTCATGGGGTATCTCATGCTGGCGGGGGTCTTCACATCCTACTCTGTTGTTTTTTTGGATCTCAGGCTCCTCTTGCGGGGAGGTTGTTGTTCAGCAGGAGGCGGGGTTCTGGTGGCCTGTCGTTGTGGTGGGGCCTCCTGTTCACTAGCGCCGGCGGAGGTGGTAGGCAGTTCTTGGTCCGGGCTAGTGACAGGGGCCCTGTGTGATGCCACATGGTCCCGAAACGTGTCCTCTATCCGGTTCAGGGCCTGGACTATGCTCCCCATGGCGGTAGATATATTGGTTAGTTGGTCGCTGAACCCCATGTACCGTTCCTCCTGCTGTGCCTGGATCTCCTGGAACCTGGCCAGTACCGTCGCCATCGTCTCTTGTGAGTGGTGGTAGGCTGCCATGATGGTGGTGAGGGCCTCTTGGAGAGTGGGTTCCCTGGGCCTCTCCTCCCCCCCCTGTCGCACAGCAGCCCTCCGAGTTGCCCTGTTTCCCTGGGCCTCTGTCCCCTGGACGGTGTGCCCACTACCACTGCCCCCAGGTCCCTGTTGTTGTTGGGGTGGTGGGTTAGCCTGGGTGACCTGTAGTGGCAGACACACCCCTGATTGACCTGTCCTAGAGACAGAGGCATGGGCCCGCTGGGTGGGAGCTGTGCTGTTGTTCCCAGAGGGGGTTGGGTCTGGTGTGGCCTGTGTCTGGGTGAGGGGAACCGACTGTCCAGAGGTCCCCGATGGTCCGGGCTGGTCATCAGGTTCCAGGTCGACAGAGCTGCTGTCATCACTGGTGGCCTCTTCCGGGGGTGGTATGGACATTTCTGGACCCTCCTGACCGGTGTGTTGGCGTTCGGGTCCTGCATGGGGTAAGAGAGTATGGTTATTGTTTCTGTGTGTGCAATTGCGTGCGATTTATGGGTGCCCTTGTCCCCCAGTGCTGGCATTCCCTTGGGGGAGGTGTTGTGAGGGTATTTTGGGGGGGGGGAGGGATGGGTATGTGCAGTGGTCATGCTTAGGTGATGGGTGTCCATAGTTAGTGGTGGCATGCAGGGGTTGGTGTTGGGTGGGTTGTGCTGGAGAGACATTCTCAGGGAGGTTTTAGTGATGTGGGGTTGGGGGTGATGGTGGGGGTGTGGGTTAGCATGCTGGTGGGGGGTGAAGTAGTGGAGCTTGCACTTACCAGAGTCCATTCCTCCGGCTACTCCAGCGAGGCCATCAGGATGTAGGATGTTTAGCACCTCTTGCTCCCAGGATGTGAATTGGGGTGGAGTGGGTGGTGGTCCCCCGCCAGTCTTCTGCCCTGCGATGTTGTGTCGCGAGACCATCGAGCGCACCTTCCCCCGTAGGTCATTCCATCGTTTGCGGATGTCCTCCCGATTCCTGGGATGCTGTCCCACCGCGTTGACCCTGTCCACGATCCGCTGCCATAGCTCCGCCTTCCTGGCTATGGTGGTGTGCTGCACCTGTGAGCCGAAGAGCTGCGGTTCAACTCTTATGATTTCCTCCACCATGACCCGGAGTTCTTGGTCCGAAAAGCGTGGGTGCCTTTGGGGTGCCATGGGGTGGTGTGTATGAGGTGTGGGGTGTTGTATGTGGGGATGTGTGTGTTGGTGTGTGGTGCTTTGTGCTTCTATGTGATGTGTGTGATGGTGTAGTGTGCCTCTGTGTGATGTAGCTCTCTATTGTGTGATGTGTCTCCCTCTCCTTCGTCTCAGATTTTTGGTAGTAGGGGTTTGTGGGTGATTTGGGTGTGTGTTTTATATTGTATTGTGTGTGTGGGAGTGGTATGTGTATGTGTTTCAGGTGTGTGCCTTTCACATTGTCCAATGTGGCTGTGTTTTGTAAAGGTGTGTGTATTTTGACCGCGGCGGTGTGTACCGCCAATGGACTACTGCGTTTGAAAGACCGCCGCGTGGATTTGCGGGTCGTAATGGCATGGGCGTATTTCTGTTGGCGTGGAGGTGGAGGTTTGGTCATCTCCAGTTTACCACTGGCCGCTGATGTGGCGGGATGCAGTGGAGGTCGGATTTTTGGAGGTTTGGCAGTTGTGGGTCAGAATGTCCGTACCGGCTAACCGCGGCCGCGGCGGTATTGTGGCGGGCTTCTGACCGGCGGTAAGCGGCTTTTACCGCTGAGGTCAGAATGACCCCCTTGGACTGAAGAGTCACTGGACTGTGGGAGTCACTTGGACAGAGTTGTTGAGTTCAAGGGACCTCGCTCGTTGTGCTGAGAGGAGACCGAGAGGACCGGTGATGCAGTTCTTTGGTGCCTGCGGTTGCAGGGGGATGATTCCGTCGACCCATGGGAGATTTCTTCAGAGCTTCTAGTGCAGAGAGGAGGCAGACTACCCCCACAGCATGCACCACCAGGAAAGCAGTCGAGAAGGCGGCAGGATCAGCGTTACAAGGTCGCAGTAGTCGTCTTTGCTACTTTGTTGCAGTTTTGCAGGCTTCCAGCGCGGTCAGTAGTCGATTCCTTGGCAGAAGGTGAAGATAGAGATGCAGAGGAACTCTGATGAGCTCTTGCATTCGTTATCTAAGGAATTCCCCAAAGCAGAGACCCTAAATAGCCAGAAAAGAGGGTTTGGCTACTTAGGAGAGAGGATAGGCTAGCAACACCTGAAGGAGCCTATCAGAAGGAGTCTCTGACGTCACCTGCTGGCACTGGCCACTCAGAGCAGTCCAGTGTGCCAGCAGCACCTCTGTTTCCAAGATGGCAGAGGTCTGGAGCACACTGGAGGAGCTCTGGGCACCTCCCAGGGGAGGTGCAGGTCAGGGGAGTGGTCACTCCCCTTTCCTTTGTCCAGTTTCGCGCCAGAGCAGGGCTGAGGGATCCCTGAACCGGTGCAGACTGGCTAATGCAGAGATGGGAACCATCTGTGCCCATCAAAGCATTTCCAGAGGCTGGGGGAGGCTACTCCTCCCCAGCCCTGACACCTTTTTCCAAAGGGAGAGGGTGTAACACCCTCTCTCTGAGGAAGTCCTTTGTCCTGCCTTCCTGGGACATGTCTGGCTGGACCCCAGGAGGGCAGAAACCTGTCTTAGGGGTTGGCAGCAGCAGCAGCTGCAGTGAAACTCCGGGAAAGGCAGTTTGGCAGTACCCAGGTCTGTGCTAGAGACCCCGGGAATCATGGGATTGTCTCCCCAATACCAGGATGGCATTGGTGGGGCAATTCCATGTTCTTAGACATGTTACATGGCCATATTCGGAGTTACCATTGTGATGCTACACAAAGGTAGTGACCTATGTGTAGTGCACGCGTGTAATGGTGTAATGGTGTCCCTGCACTCACCCTGCTTCTGTGCACTCTTCCAGGATTTCCTTCGTGCACAGCCAAGCCTGGGTCCCCGACACTCTAACCTGCAGTGCACAACCTTCTGAGTTGGCATCAGACATCGTGGGACTCCCTTTTGCAACTTTGTGTGGACTCCAGTCACTCATCTTCCAAGTGCCTGTTCAGGTACTTCTGCGGGTGCTGCCTGCTTCTTTGAGGGCTCCCTGACTTGCTGGACACCCCCTCTGACTCCTCATCCAAGTGGTGACGTCCTGGTCCCTCCTGGGCCATAGCAGCATCCAAAAACCCTAACCGCAACCCGTGCAGCTAGCAAGGCTTGTTTGCGGTCTTTCTGCGTGGGAACACCTCTGCAAGCTTCTTCACGACATGGGACATCCATCCTCCAAAGGGGAAGTTCCTAGACCTCTTCATTCTTGCAAAACACCAAGCTTCTTCCATCTGGTGGCAGCTTCCTTGCACCCTCAGCTGACATTTCCTGGGCTCCTGCCCACTCTCGACACTGTCACGACTCTTGGACTTGGTCCCCTTGTCTTACAGGTACTCAGGTCCAGAAATCCACTGTTGTCACATTGCTGGTGTTGGTTTTCCTTGCAGAATCCCCCTATCACGACTTCTGTGCTCTCTGGGGTTGTAGGTGCACTTTACACCTACCTTACAGGGTCTTGGGGAGGGCTATTTTTCTAACCCTCACTGTTTTCTTTCAGTCCCAGCACCCCTCTACAAGCTCACATAGGTTTGGGGTCCATTCGTGGTTCGCATTCCACTTTTGGAGTATATGGTTTGTGTTGCCCCTATCCCTATGTGCTCCTATTGCAATCTACTGTAACTTTACATTGCTTGCATTACTTCCTTTTACTATTATCTGCATAATTTTGGTTTGTGTACATATAATTTGTGTATATTTCTCATCCTCATACTGAGGGTACTCACTGAGATACTTTTGGCATATTGTCATAAAAATAAAGTACCTTTATTTTTAGTAACTCTGGGCCTGATTACAACTTTGGAGGACGGTGTTAAACCGTCCCAAAAGTGGCGGATATACCACCTACCGTATTACGAGTCCATTATATCCTATGGAACTCGTAATACGGTAGGTGGTATATCCGTCACTTTTGGGACGGTTTAACACCGTCCTCCAAAGTTGTAATCAGGCCCTCTGTGTCTTGTGTTTTCTTATGATATTGTGCATATGACACCAGTGGAATAGTAGGAGCTTTACATGTCTCCTAGTTCAGCCTAAGCTGCTTTGCCATAGCTACCTTCTATCAGCCTAAGCTGCTAGAAACACCTCTCCTACACTAATAAGGGATAACTGGACCTGGCACAAGGTGTAAGTACCTCTGGTACCCACTACAAGCCAGGCCAGCCTCCTACACCTAGTAATCCTATTTTGCTGCCTCATCGCAGTCATGACTGTGCGATTCCTTTAATTCCTGATGAAGTCGTCCCCTTTGGTTGAATGTATTCTCTGACAGACCAAGAAAAGAAGGTGCTAAAGGAATATTTAGACGATAACTTACACAACAGTTTGATTGCTCCTTCCACATCCCCTGCGGGGGCTCCTCTCTTCTTCATCCCAAAGAAGACTAAGGATCTGCGTCCTTGTGTTGACTTTCATGAACTCAACAGAATAACGATTAAGGATCGATATCCGCTGCCTTTATTCAGAGATATATTGGATGCCATTCAAGGAGCCAAGATGTTAACCAAATTAGACTTACGGGTGCCTATCATCTCCTTTGGATCAAGGAAAGAGATGAATGGATGACAGCTTTCCAAACCCCTTTTGGGCACGATGAGTACCGTGTTATGCCTTTTGGACGGACCAACGCCCCTTCTGTTTTTCAACGATTTATGGATTCGGTGTTCTCTGATGTACTCAACCAATATGTAGTCATTTATTTGGATGATATCTTGATATATTCCTGTGATTCTGAGCAACATATAGATCATGTCCTGCAAGTCCTGGAAAGACTCACAAAAAAACAATTGTATTGTAAACCTGAGAAGTGTGAGTTCCATAAATCTGAAGTAAAGTACTTGGGGTTCTGTATTAATCAACACAGAATATCCATGGATCCTGACAAGGTCAGTGCCATATTAGATTGGCCTTCTCCAACGTCCATTAAGGAAACGCAACATTTCCTTGGTTTATCAAACTTTTATCGTCAGTTTATTCAGGACTTTGCTCACCTACAAAGTTTAATAACACAAACAATTAAGAAAGTGAACCTGAAGAAGGGTTTCATTTGGACCAAGGATGCTGAACGCGCGTTTCAAGAATTGAAGACAGGCTTTACCCAAGCACCCGTGTTGCTTCATCCTGACAATACCAAGACATATTTCGTTGTGACTGATGCCTCAGACAGAGCTATTGGGGCAGTTCTGCTTCAGAAACAAGACAACAATGGATTGGAACATCCTCTCTTTTATCTGTCTCATATCCTATCAGAGGCTGAACTCAATTATTCTGTACTGGAATGAGAACTACTCACTCTTAAAGTAGTTTGTAAAGAATGGAGGCATTTCTTGATGGGTTCCAGAGAGCCTTTTGAAGCCAGGACTGATCATCGTAATCTCCAATGTCTTCGGAGTTTTCAGTGTCGCAATAGTCTTCAGGCTCGAATGGCTTTCTTCTTTAGCCAGTACGACTTTGTGATCACGTACATACCTGATTCCCAGAATTCAGTGGCAGATGCCTTATCCAGCAGATATCCTGACATAGCCAAGAACTTCTCTCCTCATCTTATTGAGTCTAGCAGAATCATTGGAGCTACTCAATCTTTTCAAGAACGCGTTCAATCCGAGTACCTGTTTCTGTCTGCTTCAGAATGGGATAGAGTGACTCCTTTTTTGCAGAAGAAGGACAACTGCTTCTATCATCAACATGCTCTTTTCCTACCTACCAAGAAAGTGCAGACAGAAGCTCTATAAATGTGCCATGATTCTCCTATAGCCGGTCATCGAGGTATCAGGAAGACACAGGAGCTGCTTCAGCGATTGTAGGAAAGTACCATCTTGCCTGGCATTTTACCCCCATTTTTTCACTGTATATATGTTGTTTTAGTTGTATGTGTCACTGGGACCCTGTTCTCCACTGCTTGTCCCAGGATGGCAGAACAAAGGACTTCCTCTGAGAGAGGGTGTTACACCCTCTCCCTTTGGAAAATGTTGTGAAGGCAGGGGAGGGGTAGCCTCCCCCAGCCTCTGGAAATGCTTTCTTGGGCACAGATGTGCCCAATTCTTCATAAGCCATTCTACACTGGTTCAGGGGACCCCTTAGCCCTGCTCTGGCGCGAAACTGGACAAAGGAAAGGGGAGTGACCACTCCCCTGACCTGCACCTCCCCTGGGAGGTGTCCAGAGCTCCTCCAGTGTGCTCCAGACCTTTGCCATCTTGGAAACAGAGGTGCTGCTGGTTCACTGGACTACTCTGAGTGGCCAGTGCCACCAGGTGACGTCAGAGACTCCTTCTGATAGGCTCCTTCAGGTGTTAGCAGCCTATCCTCTCTCCTAGGTAGCCAAACCCTCTTTTCTGGCTATTTAGGGTCTCTGTCTCTGGGGAAACTTTAGATAACGAATGCAAGAGCTCATCAGAGTTCCTCTGCATCTCTCTCTTCACCTTCTGCCAAGGAATCGACTGCTGACCGCGCTGGAAGCCTGCAAAACTGCAACATAGTAGCAAAGACGACTACTGCAACTCTGTAACGCTGATCCTGCCACCTTCTCGACTGTTTTCCTGGTGGTGCATGCTGTGGGGTTAGTCTGCCTCCTCTCTGCACTAGAAGCTGCGAAGAAATCTCCAGTGGGTCGACGGAATCTTCCCCCTGCAACCGCAGGCCCCAAAAAGCTGCATTACCGGTCCCTTGGGTCTCCTCTCAGCACGATGAGCGAGGTCCCTTGAATCCAGCAACTCTGTCCAAGTGACTCCCACAGTCCAGTGACTCTTCAGTCCAAGTTTGGTGGAGGTAAGTCCTTGCCTCCCCACGCCAGACTGCATTGTTGGTAACCGTGACTTTTGCAACTTGTCCAGCCCCTGTGCACTTCCGGCGGAAATCCTTTGTGCACAGCCAAGCCTGGGTCCACAGCACTCTAACCTGCATTGCACGACTTTCTAAGTTGGTCTCCGGCGACGTGGGACTCCTTTGTGTAACTTCGGGTGAGCACTGTTTCACGCATCCTTGTAGTGCCTGTTTCTGGCACTTCTCCGGGTGCTACCCGCTGCTGAAAGGGCTTCTTGTCTTGCTCGACGTCCCCTCTATCTCCTGGTCCAATTTGCGACCTCCTGGGCCACAGCAGCGTCCAAAAACGCTAACCGCACAATTTGCAGCTAGCAAGTCTTGTTGGCGTTCTTTTGGCGGGAAAATACTTCTGCACGACTCTCCACGGCGAGAGGGATCCGTCCACCAAAGGGGAAGTCTCTAGCCCTTTTCGTTCCTGCAGAAACCTCAGCTTCTTCTGTCCAGTAGAAGCTTCTTTGCATCCACAGCTGGCATTTCCTGGGCATTTGCCCATTTCCGACTGGCATGTGACTTTTGGACTTGGTCCCCTTGTTCCACAGGTACCCTAGATTGGAAATCCACAGTTGTTGCATTGTTGGTTTGTGTCATTCCTGCATTATTCCTCTATCACGACTTCTTTGTCTTTGGGGGAACTTTAGTGCACTTTGCACTCACTTTTCAGGGTCTTGGGGTGGGCTAATTTTCTAAGCCTCACTATTTTCTAATAGTCCCAGCGACCCTCTACAAGGTCACATAGGTTTGGGGTTCATTCGTGGTTCGCATTCCACTTTTGGAGTATATGGTTTTTGTTGCCCCTATCCCTATGTGTCTCCATTGCATCCTATTGTAACTATACATTGTTTGCACTGTTTTCTAAGACTATACTGCATATTTTTAGTACTGTGTACATATAACTTGTGTATATTTGCTATCCTCACTCTGAGGGTACACTCTGAGATACTTTGGCATATTGTCATAAAAATAAAGTACCTTTATTTTTAGTATAACTGTGTATTGTGTTTTCTTATGGTATTGTGCAAGTGACACTTGTGGTACTGTAGTAGCTTCACACGTCTCCTAGTTCAGCCTAAGCTGCTCTGCTAAGCTACCATTATCTACCAGCCTAAGCTGCTAGACACCCTATACACTAATAAGAGATACCTGGGCCTGGTGCAAGGTGTAAGTACCCCTTGGTACTCACTACAAGCCAGTCCAGCCTCCTACATTGGTTGTGCAGTGGTGGGATAAGTGCTTTGAGACTACTTACCACTCTTGCCATTGTACTTTTCATAAGAGAAAAATATACAAAACAAGTTCAGTGTGTGTACACATAGCTAAAAAGTTTTGCATTTCCTCTTTTCACTCTTTTCTAAGTGCTGAAACGTACTTCTAAACTTTCAAAAAGTTCTTAAAAGTTTAAAAAGTTTTTTTTCTGTCTTTCTAAAAAGTTCTGAAAACTTTTTTCTCTTTTTCTATCACTTTAACTCTCTCTAAAAATGTCTGGCACAGGCCAAAATGTTGATCTGTCCAAACTTGCATATGACCACCTTAGCTGGAAAGGAACAAGGAGTCTCTGTGTAGAGAGAGGTTTGAGTGTAGGGAAGAATCCTTCCTTGGAATTGTTGCTTAATATGCTTAGAGAACAAGATAAGGCCAAAGGGGCCACATCTTTTGAAAAAGTAGCAAATGGTTCCCAATCTGATCCAGGGACTCCCCCAGGAAAAGATTCAGGAAAGAAAGTTCCTAGCCTGCCCATTACTAGACAGTCTAGCATAGTTGGTAATGATGAAGAGCCACACCATACAAATAGTGTTGTCTCACATCATAGCAAGAGCATTTATTCACACCACAGTGGAAGTGATGTTTCTGTTAGCCAAGCTGTTAGGGTGGCTTCTGTAAGGGACAGGTCTCCTTCTGTCCATTCTCATCATTCTTCTGTGTCTAAGAATGTCCCTCCCACCAACCCTGATGACAGAATGTTAGAAAGGGAACTCAACAAGTTGAGAGTGGAACAAACCAGACTGAAGCTTAAATAGCAACAGCTGGATTTGGATAGACAGTCTTTTGAACTAGAGAAGGAAAGACAGAAGTTGGGTTTAGATACCCATGGTGGCAGCAGCAGTATTCCCCATAGTCATCCTGTAAAAGAGCATGATTCCAGGAATCTGCACAAGATAGTTCCCCCTTATAAGGAGGGGGATGACATTAACAAGTGGTTTGCTGCACTTGAGAGGGCCTGTGTTGTACAGGATGTCCCTCAAAGGCAATGGGCTGCTATCCTATGGCTATCATTTAGTGGAAAAGGTAGGGATAGGCTCCTTACTGTGAAAGAAAGTGATGCCAATAATTTTACAGTTCTTAAGAATGCACTCCTGGATGGTTATGGCTTAACCACTGAACAATACAGGATAAAGTTCAGAGAGACCAAAAAGGAGTCTTCACAAGACTGGGTTGATTTCATTGACCATTCAGTGAAGGCCTTGGAGGGGTGGTTACAGGGCAGTAAAGTTACTGATTTTGAAAGCCTGTATAACTTGATCCTGAGAGAGCATATTCTTAACAATTGTGTGTCTGATTTGTTGCACCAGTACTTGGTGGACTCTGATCTGACCTCTCCCCAAGAATTGGGACAGAAGGCAGACAAATGGGTCAGAACAAGGGTGAACAGAAAGGTTCATACAGGGGGTGACAAAGATGGCAACAAAAAGAAGGATGGTAAGTCTTCTGACAAGGGTGGGGACAAATCTAAAAATGAGTCTTCATCAGGCCCACAAAAACACTCTGGTGGGGGTGGTGGGCCCAAATCCTCTTTTAATCAAAACAAAGAAAAGAAACCATGGTGCTATTTATGTAAAGTAAAAGGCCATTGGACTACAGATGCCAGTTGTCCAAATAAAAGCACCAAGCCTCCTACCACTACAACCCCTACTGCTCCACCTAGTGTCCCTACTAATAGCAGTGGTGGTGGGAGCAAACCTACTAATAGCCAATCCAAGGGAGTAGCTGGGCTCACTATTGGTAACTTAGTTGGGGTTGGTCATGTTAGGGAGACCACAGAGGCTGTGTTAGTCTCTGAGGGGGCTATTGATTTAGCCACCTTAGTTGCTTGTCCCCTTAATATGGATAAGTACAAGCAGCTACCCCTAATAAATGGTGTTGAGGTTCAGGCCTACAGGGACACTGGTGCCAGTGTGACTATGGTCATAGAGAAACTGGTCCACCCTGAACAACACCTACTTGGTCACCAGTACCAAGTAACCGATGCTCACAACAACACACTTAGCCATCCCATGGCTGTTGTAAATCTCAACTGGGGGGGGGTTACTGGTCCAAAGAAAGTTGTGGTAGCCACAGATTTACCTGTAGACTGTCTACTAGGAAATGATTTGGAGACATCAGCTTGGTCAAATGTGGAGTTGGAGGCCCATGCAGCAATGCTGGGCATCCCAGGGCATATTTTTGCTTTGACAAGGGCTCAGGCCAAAAAGCAAAAAAGACAGGGAAGCTTGGATCCTGGAACAATGGACCAAGTGCTCCCTAAAGCTAGGGCTAGTAGAAACAAAACAATTCCTACTATCCCTCCCTCTACAGTGGATTCTACTTCTAAGGAAGAAGAATTCCGTCCCTGTGCAGAACCTACACCAGAGGAGCATGAAGCAGACACTGCTGAGCTTTTGGGTGAAGGGGGGCCTGCCAGAGAGGAGCTGAGTGTGGCACAGCAAACCTATCCCACATTAGAGGGTCTCAGACAGCAAGCTGTCAAACAGGCTAATGGGGATGTCAGTGACTCTCACAGAGTTTACTGGGAGGACAATCTCTTGTATACTGAGGCAAGGGATCCTAAACCTGGAGCTGCCAGGAGATTAGTGATCCCTCAGGAGTACAGAAAGTTCCTCCTAACTCTTGCTCACGACATTCCCCTAGCAGGACATCTGGGACAAATGAAAACTTGGGACAGGCTTGTTCCCTTGTTTCATTGGCGTAGGATGTCTGAGGACACAAAAGAGTTTTGTAAGTCCTGTGAAACCTGTCAAGCCAGTGGCAAGACAGGTGGCACTCCAAAGGCACCCCTTATTCCACTGCCTGTGGTTGGGGTTCCCTTTGAAAGGGTAGGGGTTGACATAGTTGGCCCCCTTGACCCTCCTACTGCTTCAGGCAATAGATTAATCTTGGTGGTAGTGGACCATGCCACAAGATACCCTGAAGCTATTCCTTTAAGGACCACTACAGCTCCTGCAGTGGCAAAGGCCCTCCTGGGACTATTTTCCAGGGTGGGCTTCCCAAAGGAAGTAGTATCAGACAGGGGAAGCAATTTCATGTCTGCATACTTAAAGGCCATGTGGAAGGAGTGTGGTGTAACTTACAAATTCACCACACCCTATCATCCACAAACCAAATGGACTGGTGGAGAGATTTAATAAAACTCTCAAAGGCATGATTATGGGTCTCCCTGAAAAACTCTGCAGGAGATGGGATATCCTGTTACCATGCCTCCTTTTTGCCTACAGGGAGGTACCCCAGAAAGGAGTGGGCTTTAGCCCCTTTGAACTTCTTTTTGGACACCCTGTTAGGGGTCCACTAACACTTGTAAAGGAGGGTTGGGAACAACCTTTAAAAGCTCCTAAACAGGATATTGTGGATTATGTACTTGGCCTCAGATCAAGGATGGCTGAGTATATGAAAAAGGCCAGTAAGAACCTTCAGGCCAGCCAAGAGCTCCAGAAGCAATGGCATGATGAGAAGGCTGTTTTGGTTCAGTACCAACCAGGGCAGAAAGTGTGGGTCTTGGAGCCTGTGGCCCCAAGAGCACTCCAAGATAAATGGAGTGGACCCCACACAATTGTTGAGAAAAAGGGTGAAGTCACTTATTTAGTTGACTTAGGCACTGCCAGGAGTCCCCTTAGGGTACTCCATGTCAACCGCCTGAAACCCTACTTTGACAGGGCTGATCTCACCCTGCTCATGGCAACTGATGAGGGACAGGAAGAAGACAGTGATCCTCTACCTGATCTCTTCTCTTCCACAGAACAAGATGCTCTAGTGGAAGGAGTAGTTTTGGCTGATTGTCTTACTGCTGAGCAGAAAGACCATTGCATAAACCTCCTAGATCAATTCTCTGAACTCTTCTCTACTGTGCCAGGTACCACTTCTTGGTGTGAGCACACTATAGATACTGGAGACAGCTTGCCTGTCAAAAGTAAGATCTATAGGCAGCCTGACCATGTCAGGGACTGCATAAAGCAAGAGGTGCAGAAAATGCTAGAACTAGGAGTGGTTGAGCACTCTGAAAGTCCATGGGCTTCTCCTGTGGTACTTGTACCAAAACCCCATTCCAAAGATGGAAAGAAGGAAATGCGGTTTTGTGTAGACTATAGAGGTCTCAACCTGGTAACCAAAACTGATGCTCACCCTATACCCAGGGCAGATGAGCTCATAGATACACTGGCATCTGCCAAGTATCTAAGCACTTTTGATTTGACTGCAGGGTATTGGCAGATCAATTTATCAGAAGATGCTAAACTTAACACAGCATTTTCAACCATTGGAGGACATTACCAGTTCACTGTAATGCCTTTTGGATTGAAGAATGCACCTGCCACTTTTCAGAGGTTGGTGAACACAGTCCTGCAAGGGCTGGAAGTTTCAGTGCAGCATATTTGGACGATATAGCTGTCTTTAGCTCCAGCTGGGATGATCACCTGGTCCACCTATGGAAAGTTTTGGAGGCCCTGCAAAAGGCAGGCCTCACTATCAAGGCTTCAAAGTGCCAGATAGGGCAGGGTAAGGTGGTTTATCTGGGACACCTTGTTGGTGGGGAACAGATTGCACCACTACAGGGGAAAATACAAACAATTATTGATTGGGTTCCCCCTACTACTCAGACTCAGGTGAGAGCCTTCCTGGTCCTCACTGGGTATTACAGGAGGTTCATTAAGAACTATGGCTCCATTGCAGCCCCTCTTAATGACCTCACTTCCAAGAAGATGCCTAAAAAGATATTATGGACAGCAAACTGTCAGAAAGCTTTTGAGGAGCTGAAACAGGCCATGTGCTCTGCACCTGTCCTGAAAAGCCCTTGTTACTCTAAATAATTATATGTCCAGACTGATGCATCTGAATTAGGAGTAGGGGCAGTCCTATCACAACTTAATTCTGAGGGCCAGGATCAACCTGTTGCTTTTATTAGTAGGAGGTTGACCCCTAGAGAAAAGCGTTGGTCTGCCATTGAGAGGGAGGCCTTTGCTGTGGTCTGGGCACTGAAGAAGTTGAGACCATACCTGTTTGGCACTCACTTCATTGTTCAGACAGACCACAAACCTCTACTTTGGCTAAAACAAATGAAAGGTGAAAATCCTAAATTGTTGAGGTGGTCCATATCCCTACAGGGAATGGACTATACAGTGGAACATAGACCTAGGAGTAGCCACTCCAATGCAGATGGACTCTCCAGATATTTCCACTTAGACAATGAAGACTCATCAGGGCATGGCTAGTCTTATTGTCCTTCGTTTGGGGGGGGGGGTTGTGTAGGAAAGTACCATCTTGCCTGGCATGTTACCCCCATTTTTTCACTGTATATATGTTGTTTTAGTTGTATGTGTCACTGGGACCCTGTTCTCCAGGGCCCCAGTGCTCATAAGTGTGCCTGAATGTGTTACCTGTGTAGTGACTAACTGTCTCACTGAGGCTCTGCTAATCAGAACCTCAGTGGTTATGCTCTCTCATTTCTTTCAAATGGTCACTAACAGGCTAGTGACCAATTTTACCAATTTACATTGGCTTTCTGGAACACCCTTATAATTCCCTAGTATATGGTACTAAGGTACCCAGGGTATTGGGGTTCCAGGAGATCCCTATGGGCTGCAGCATTTCTTTTGCCACCCATAGGGAGCTCTGACAATTCTTACACAGGCCTGCCACTGCAGCCTGAGTGAAATAACGTCCACGTTATTTCACAGCCATTTTACATTGCACTTAAGTAACTTATAAGTCACCTATATGTCTAACCTTTACCTGGTAAAGGTTAGGTGCAAAGTTACTTATTGTGAGGCACCCTGGCACTAGCCAAGGTGCCCCCACATTGTTCAGGGCCAATTCCCTGAATTTTGTGAGTGCGGGGACTCCTTTGTGTAACTTCGGGTGAGCACCGTTTCACGCATCCTCGTAGTGCCTGTTTCTGGCACTTCTCCGGGTGCTACCTGCTGCTAAGAGTGCTCCTTGTCTTGTCCCCTCTACCTCCTGGTCCAATTTGCGACCTCCTGGTCCCTCCTGGGCCACAGCAGCGTCCAAAAACGCTAACCACACGATTTGCAGCTAGCAAGGGTTGTTGGCGTTCTTTCGGCGGGAAAACACTTCTGCACGACTCTCCACGGCGAGAGGGATCCGTCTCCCAAAGGGGAAGTCTCTAGCCCTTTTCGTTCCTGCAGAATCCTCAGCTTCTTCTGTCTGTAGAAGCTTCTTTGCACCCACAGCTGGTATTTCCTGGGCATTTGCCCATCTCCGACTTGCTTGTGACTTTTGGACTTGGTCCCCTTGTTCCACAGGTACCCTAGATTGGAAAATCCACAGTTGTTGCATTGTTGGTTTGTGTCTTTCCTGCATTATTCCTCTATCACGACTCCTTTGTCTTTGGGGGAACTTTAGTGCACTTTGCACTCACTTTTCAGGGTCTTGGGGTGGGCTATTTTTCTAACCCTCACTATTTTCTAATAGTCCCAGCGACCCTCTACAAGGTCACATAGGTTTGGGGTCCATTCGTGGTTCGCATTCCACTTTTGGAGTATATGGTTTGTGTTGCCCCTATCCCTATGTGTCTCCATTGCATCCTATTGTAACTATACATTGTTTGCACTGTTTTCTAAGACTATACTGCATATTTTTAGTACTGTGTACATACAACTTGTGTATATTTGCTATCCTCACTCTGAGGGTACACTCTGAGATACTTTGGCATATTGTCATAAAAATAAAGTACCTTTATTTTTAGTATAACTGTGTATTGGGTTTTCTTATGATATTGTGCAAGTGTCACTTGTGGTACTGTAGTAGCTTCACACGTCTCCTAGTTCAGCCTAAGCTGCTCTGCTAAGCTACCATTATCTATCAGCCTAAGCTGCTAGACACCTTATACACTAATAAGGGATACCTGGGCCTGGTGCAAGGTGTAAGTACCCCTTGGTACTCACTACAAGCCAGTCCAGCCTCCTACTTCGATCTTTTTGGTGGCCTTCGCTTAAGACAGACACTGAAACCTATGTGTCAGCATGCCCAGTCTGTGCTCAGACTAAGACACCCCGAACTAAGGTGGCAGGTTTATTAAGACCTTTACCGGTTCCTTCCGCTCCTTGGTGTACTTTATCCACATATTTCATATGCTCTCTACCTACCTCCTCTGGTAACCAAGTAATCATGATGACCGTAGATTCATTCACCAAAATGGCCCATTTCTCAGCCTTGAAGAAACTACCGATGGCCCCAGAAATGAGTCGCATTTTTCTGCGGGATATTTTTCGCCTCCATGGTCTTCCGCAAGAGGTCATTTCGGACAGAGGGCCTCAATATGTATCACGGTTTTGGAGAGCCTTTTGTGCCTTATTTAACATTGAGATTTCTTTATCCTCTGGTTTCCATACACAAACTAATGGGCAAATTGAAAGAGTGAATCAAGAACTTCAGCAGTATCTGAGATGTTACTGTAATGCCACACAAAGCAATTGGTCGGAGTATGTTGCTTTTGCCGAGTTCTCCTATAACAACACAATACATAGTGCGACCAAGACCACACCCTTTTATTGTACCTATGGATTTCATCCGAGGACTTTCACTACAGTTTCCCGAACATCCTCTTCTGTGCCTGCTGTCACTTCTTTTTCACGACAGATCCGTCAAATCCAGGGCCTTCTTCACACAACTCTCCTAGCTACGAAACAAGCAATGAAACGAAAGGTGGATTGTTATGGACAAGCCGCACCTTTGTATCAAGTGGGCCACAAGGTATGGCTTTCTTCCAGATTTCTACCTTCCCGGTTTTCCACCAATAAGTTCAAGCCATGTTTTTATGGACCCTTTCAGATTTCGCAAGTCCTGAATCCTGTAGTTGTGCGTCTCCGCTTACCTCATACCTGGAGGGTTCATCCTGTTTTCCATGTGTCCCAGTTAAAACTCTTTGTTCCTTATCCATACCATCGCCAGTTCCAGCGTCCACCTCCTCTTTCTATTAACGGACAGCCTGAGTATGAAGTCTAGGAAATCTGTGATTCCAGAATTTTTGGACACAAACTACACTTTTTGGTCCATTGGAAAGGATACCCTCTCAGTGACTGTTCTTGGGAGGATGCTTCCTCGGTCCATGCTCCCCGTTTGGTCCGCCTGATTTTTGTCAGTCATCCTGACAAACCTGGTGCCTCAGGGAGGGGACCAACTCTAACACTGCGCTCAGACGCGGCGTCTCTTTCTGTCCTCTCAGATGGAACACGCTACCGATACTCGGAGCGCCATTCCCCGCGTTTTTTGACTACACATTTTGGGAAGCATCTATTTTGCTCCTGGTCGCGCTACACTTCCCTGTAGCCCTTTTTTCTTCTTTTTTGTTGTTGGTGGTGGGTTTGTCTGGTCTTTTGCCTGTCTTTGTCTATGTTGTCTCCATCTTGTCTTCTTCGTGTTTTTGTCCCATCATGCTCTGTTTTTCTTTTATACTACTTCCTTTTTTCTATACTGGTCTATGGGCTCTTCCCAATTCAAGATGGTATTCTTTCCTTTTCCTGTGATGTCACTTCCCTTTTCTCAGTATATAAGTCAGTCAGGCTTGTTCCACCTTGCGTTGAAAACACTTCCTTCTGGTTGTGCTGTTCGGTCCTGTTCTTTGTTCCTGCTTTTTGCCATGGGAGATTTTTGCCTGTTCTTTGTTCCTGTTTTTTGCCTTGGGATATTTGCCTATTTTTTGTTTCCTGTTGTCAAGTCCTGTTTTTTCTTGTTTTTCTTCAGGAGTTCCTGTTTGAGGCTTTTTCCCCAGTGTTGGGTTTTTTTCCCTTTGGGACTCCTTCTGGAGGGTACGGTCTGCTTTGGCGTAGCCTGTCAAGCAGCACCGTGGCTATTAGAAGGGGTCGCCCTTATCTGGGAGTATCCAGAACCTGTAGAAGACTTGGGCGGCCATTACAGCATTGGCGGTAAAAGCCGCTTACCGCCGTGCAGAAGACCCCCAACACACCGCCGCGGCCACGGAAAACCGCCACAGCAACTATGACCCATAGCACAGAATCCGCCAAAATTCAGACACCCATACAAGTCCGCCACACCAAAGGTCAGTGATAAACTGGCGAAAACAAAACCTCCACCGTCACGGCAACAGAAATACGCCCACACTATCATGACCCACGAATCCATGTGGCGGTCTTTCAACCGCGGTATTCCATTGGCGGTACACATCGCTGCGCTCAAAATACACGCACGTTTACAAAACACAGCCACATTGGACAAATCGAAATACACACACCTGATACACATACACACACCACTCCCACACACCCAATACAATATAAAACAAACACCCACATCACCCACAAACCCCTACGACCACAACTGAGAAAGAAGCACAGAGAGAGTCACCACCAACAACAATACTAGCATCCACAGGCACACAACACCATCTCCCACATAAATTCCACGCACCTCACACAACACCTGTAGGAAAGTACCATCTTGCCTGGCATGTTACCCCCATATTTCACTGTATATGTGTTGTTTTAGTTGTATGTGTCACTGGGACCCTGAAAGCCAGGGCCCCAGTGCTCATAAGTGTGCCCTGTATGTGTTCCCTGTGTGATGACTAACTGTCTCACTGAGGCTCTGCTAATCAGAACCTCAGTGGTTATGCTCTCTCATTTCTTTCCAAATTGTCACTAACAGGCTAGTGACCAATTTCACCAATTTACATTGGCATACTGGAACACCCTTATAATTCCCTAGTATATGGTACTGAGGTACCCAGGGTATTGGGGTTCCAGGAGATCCCTATGGGCTGAAGCATTTCTTTTGCCACCCATAGGGAGCTCTGGCAATTCTTACACAGGCCTGCCACTGCAGCCTGAGTGAAATAACGTCCACGTTATTTCACAGCCATTTACCACTGCACTTAAGTAACTTACAAGTCACCTATATGTCTAACCTTTAACTGGTAAAGGTTGGGTGCTAAGTTACTTAGTGTGTGGGCACCCTGGCACTAGCCAAGGTGCCCCCACATTGTTCAGGGCAAATTCCCCGGACTTTGTGAGGGCGGGACACCATTACACATGTGCACTATACATATGTCACGACATATGTATAGCGTCACAATGGTAACTCCGAACATGGCCATGTAACATGTCTAAGATCATGGAATTGTCACCCCAATGCCATTCTGGAATTGGGGAGAAAATTCCATGATCCCCCGAGTCTCTAGCACAGACCCGGGTACTGCCAAACTACCTTTCCCGGGGTTTCACTGCAGCTGCTGCTGCTGCCAACCCCTCAGACAGGTTTCTGCCCTCCTGGGGTCCAGCCAGGCTTGGCCCAGGAAGGCAGAACAAAGGACTTCCTCAGAGAGAGGGTGTTACACCCTCTCCCTTTGGAATAAGGTGTCAGGGCAGGGGAGGAGTAGCCTCCCCCAGCCTCTGGAAATGCTTTGATGGGCACAGATGGTACCCATCTCTGCATAAGCCAGTCTACACCGGTTCAGGGATCCCCCAGCCCTGCTCTGGTGCGAAACTGGACAAAGGAAAGGGGAGTGACCACTCCCCTGACCTGCACCTGCCCTGGGAGGTGCCCAGAGCTCCTCCAGTGTGCTCCAGACCTCTGCCATCTTGGAAACAGAGGTGCTGCTGGCACACTGGACTGCTCTGAGTGGCCAGGGCCAGCAGGTGACATCAGAGACTCCTTCTGATAGGCTCTTACCTGTGTTGCTAGCCTATCCTCCTTCCTAGGTAGCCAAACCTCCTTTTCTGGCTATTTAGGGTCTCTGCTTTGGGGAATTCTTTAGATAACGAATGCGAGAGCTCATCAGAGTTCCTCTGCATCTCTCTCTTCACCTTCTGCAAAGGAATCGACTGCTGACCGCGGCTGGAAGCCTGCAAAACTGCAACAAAGTAGCAAAGACGACTACTGCAACCTTGTATCGCTGATCCTGCCGCCTTCTCAACTGTTTTCCTGGTGGTGCATGCTGTGGGGGTAGTCTGCCTCCTCTCTGCACTAGAAGCTCAGAAGAAATCTCCCGTGGGTCGACGGAATCTTCCCCCTGCAACAGCAGGCACCAAAAGACTGCATCACCGGTCTCAGCACGACGAGCGTGGTCCCTGGAACTCAGCAACTCTGTTCAAGTGACTCCCACAGTCCAGTGACTCTTCAGTCAAAGTTTGGTGGAGGTAAGTCCTTGCCTCACCACGCTAGACTGCATTGCTGGGTACTGCGTGATTTGCAGCTGCTCCGGCTCCTGTGCACTCTTCCAGGATTTCCTTTGAGCACAGCCATGCCTGGGTCCCCGACACTCTAACCTGCAGTGCACGACTGTAGGAGGCTGGACTGGCTTGTAGTGAGTACCAAGGGGTACTTGCACCTTGCACCAGGCCCAGTTATCCCTTATTAGTGTATAGGGTGTCTAGCAGCTATATGGTTACTTATCATCCACTATATGGTTACTTCCTTGTGGGGATGTAAACCACCCTGTTTGAAGTTTTTTAGCTAAGCAACAATGTGAAGATGTATTTTCAGAGTTTCTATCAGTAAGTTTTAGTTTAGAGCAGTGGGAATTGTCCACTGAACCTATTTGTAGTGATGGAAATGCCAGACAGGGATGCTGTCTCAGAAAAGCCATAGCTGGGCAAAAACTTTGTCCATCTGGCTGGAAGAGAGAACAGGGATGCTGTTTCTCTTGAGTTGGAGCAGGGCAGGGATGCTGTCCTATGAGCTCCACACTAGGGCAGGGATGCTGTCCTAAGTGTTGTGAGGTAGTGCAGGGTTTCTGCACTAAAGTTTCTCTGGGAGGGTTGGAGGGATGCTCCATGTTAACTAAAATGGTGCTGTTTTTCTCACCAATGTTAGTTATCCCACAGAGAGGTACTTCCACCTCAGGGAGTCCAGCTTTGCCAGCTGATGATTCCCTTGGAACAGGTGCCACCCTAGGAGAGGTTTCTCCCACCACAGGAATAGTATCCTGAATGGTAGGGAGGTTAGGGGATACTGTGATACCCTTTTTACCTGTTGATGGAGAGGGATCCTGAATTTTCAGGCCTTCTCTCCTTTGCTTTTTCATTTCACTTGAAATGAGAGGGAACAATTCCTCAGGGATGCCCAGCATGGCTGCATGGGCATAAAACTCTACATCAGCCCAACCTGAGGCCTCTAGGTCATTACCTAAGAGACAGTCTACAGGTAAGCTAGGTGATACCACCACCTGCTTAGGGCCAGTAACTCCACCCCAACTAAACTGAATTATAGCTAAGGGTAGAAACTTAGTGGAGTTATGGACATCAATAATCTTATACTGTTGTCCAATGATGTGTTGTTCAGGAGGCACTAGGTTTTCAGTCACCAAAGTGAAACTGGCACCTGTGTCCCTGTAGGCCAAGGCCTCAACACCATTTATTGAAACTGTCTGCCTGTACTTATCCATTGTAAGGGGACAAGCAGCCAGTGTGGCAAGGCCAATGCCACTAGGTGTGACAGAAACTGTCTTGGGACTGATTACATCAGTCTCCACTATGGACCCATAAGTGAACCCAACTACACCTTTTGCTTGACTGTTGCCAGCAGTCCCACCACTAGTACCACTACTGCTAGGGGCACTAGAGCTTGATGTATTAGTGGTGGTAGGCTCAGGAGGTTTACCTGGACAGGACTTATCCCCTGGCCTATGGCCTCTATTTTTACACACAAAACACCAAGGCTTTTTAATATGTGCAGGTTGGGAAGAAGAGGAAGAATTTGTTTTATCCCCACCCTCTGAAGAGTGTTTAAGATTTGAAGTGGGATCTTTGGTTTTACCCTTATCCCCATGCTTATCTTGAGATTTTTCACCATCTTTCTTCTTATTGCCATCTTTGTCACCCCCTGTATGAACTTTTCTGTTCACCCTTGTTCTGACCCATTTGTCTGCCTTCTTTCCCAATTCTTGGGGAGAGGTCAGATCAGAGTCTACCAGGTACTGGTGCAACAAATCAGACACACAATTATTAAGTATATGCTCTCTCAGGATTGTGTTATACAGGCTTTCATAATCAGTAACTTTACTGCCATGTAACCACCCCTCCAAGGCCTTCACTGCCTGGTCAATGAAATCAACCCAGTCTTGTGAAGACTCCTTTTTGGTATCTCTGAACTTTATCCTGTACTGTTCAGTGGTTAAGCCATAACCATCCAGGAGTGCATTCTTAAGAACTGTAAAATTATTGGCATCATTTTCTTTCACAGTAAGGAGCCTATCCCTACCTTTTCCACTAAATGATAGCCATAGGATAGCAGCCCACTGCCTTTGAGGGACATCCTGTACAGCACAGGCCCTCTCAAGTGCAGCAAACCACTTGTTAATGTCATCCCCCTCCTTGTAAGGGGGAACTATCTTGTGCAGATTCCTGGAATCATGCTCTTTTGCAGGATGACTATGGGGAATACTGCTGCTGCCACCATGGGTATCTAAACCCAACTTCTGTCTTTCCCTCTCTATTTCTAAAGATTGTCTATCCA
The DNA here is from genome assembly GCF_031143425.1 of Pleurodeles waltl. Taxonomy (NCBI): domain Eukaryota; kingdom Metazoa; phylum Chordata; class Amphibia; order Caudata; family Salamandridae; genus Pleurodeles; species Pleurodeles waltl. The sequence goes on from NC_090439.1 coordinate 1,190,333,216, forward strand.
AATCCAGCTGTTGCTTCTTGAGCTTCAGTCTGGTTTGTTCCACTCTCAATCTATTGAGCTCCCTTTCTAACAATCTGTCATCAGGGTGGGTGGGAGGGACATTTCTAGATACAGAGGTATGATGGGAATGAACAGAAGGAGACCTGTCCCTTACAGAGGGCACCCTAACAGCTTGGCTACCAGCATAATGTGAGAGCACATCATCAGTATGATGTGATTCAACCTCTGTACCAACTATGCTAGACTGTCTAGTAATGGGCAGGCTGAGAAGTTTCTTTCCTGAACCTTTTCCTGGGGGAGTCCCTGGATCAGATTGAGAACCATTAGCTACTTTTTCTACAGATTGGGCACTTATGGCCTTATCCTGTACTCTAAGCATATTAATTAACAGTTCTAAGGAAGGATTCTTCCCTACACTCAAACCTCTCTCTATGCAGAGACTCCTTGCTCCTTTCCAGCTAAGGTGATCATATGCAAGTTTGGACAGTTCAACATTTTTTCCTGTGCCAGACATTTTTTTAGAGAGAGTTAAAGTGATAGCAAAAGAGAAAAAAGTTTTCAGAACTTTTTGGAAAGACAGAAAAAAACTTTTTAAACTTTTAAGAACTTTTTGAAAGTTTAGAAGTACTTTTCAGCACTTAGAAAAGAGTGAAAAGAGGAAATGCAAAACTTTTTGGCTATGTGTATATACACTGACCTTGTTTTGTATATTTTTCTCTTATGAAAAGTACAATGACAAGAGTGGTAAGTAGTCTCAAAGCACTTATCCCACCGCTGCACAACCAATGTAGGAGGCTGGACTGGCTTGTAGTGAGTACCAAGGGGTACTTGCACCTTGCACCAGGCCCAGTTATCCCTTATTAGTGTATAGGGTGTCTAGCAGCTTAGGCTGATAGATAATGGTAGCTTAGCAAAGCAGCTCAGGCTGAACTAGGAGACGTGTGAAGCTACTACAGTACCACTTAGTGTCATATGCACAATATCATAAGAAAACACAATACACAGTTATACTAAAAATAAAGGTACTTTATTTTTATGACAATATGCCAAAGTATCTTAGAGTGTACCCTCAGTGAGAGGATAGGAAATATACACAAGATATATATACACAATAGCAAAAATATGCAGTATAGTCTTAGAAAACAGTGCAAACAGTGTATAGTTACAATAGGATGCAATGGGGAAACATAGGGATAGGGGCAACACAAACCATATACTCCAGAAGTGGAATGCGAACCACGAATGGACCCCAAACCTATGTGACCTTGTAGAGGGTCGCTGGGACTATTAGAAAATAGTGAGAGTTAGAAAAATAACCCTCCCCAAGACCCTGAAAAGTGAGTGCAAAGTGCACCAAAGTTCCCCTAAGGACCAAATAGTCGTGTTAGAGGGAAAATGCAAGGAAAACACAAATCAGCAATGCAACAACAATGGATTCCTGACTGAGGGTACCTGTGGAACAAGGGGACCAAGTCCAAAAGTCACAAGCAGCTCGGAGATGGGCAGATGCCCAAGAAATGCCAGCGGTTGGTGCAAAGAAGCTCTTACTAGGCTGAAGAACTGTGAATACTGCAGGAACGACAAGGGCTAGAGACTTCCCCTTTGGAGGATGGATCCCCCACGCATTGGAGAGTCGTGCAGAAGTGTTTTCCCGCCGGATGGACGCCAACAAGCCTTGCTACACGCAAATCGTGCGTTTGGCGTTTTTGCACGCTGCTGGGGCCCAGGAGGGACCAGAAGGTCGCAAATTGGACCTGCAGAGAGAGGGGACGTCGAGCAAGACAAAGAGCCCTCACTGAAGCAGGTAGCACCCGGAGAAGTGCCAGAAACAGGCACTACGAGGATGCGTGAAACGGTGCTCGCCGAAGTTGCACAAAGGAGTCCCACGTCGCCGGAGACCAACTTAGAAAGTCGTGCAATGCAGGTTAGAGTGCCGTGGACCCAGACTTGGCTGTGCACACAGGATTTCCGCCGGAAGTGCTCAGGGGCCGGAGAAGCTTGCAAAGTCGCGGTTCCCAGCAATGCAGCCCAGCGAGGTGAGGCAAGGACTTACCTCCACCAAACTTGGGCTGAAGAGTCACTGGACTGTGGGGGTCACTTGGACGGTGTCGCTGGATTCGAGGGACCTCGCTCGTCGTGCTGAGAGGAGACCCAAGGGACCGGTAATGCAGCTTTTTGGTGCCTGCGGTTGCAGGGGGAAGATTCCATCGACCCACGGGAGATTTCTTCAGAGCTTCTGGTGCAGAGAGGAGGCAGACTACCCCCACAGCATGCACAAGCAGGAAAACAGTCGAGAAGGCGGCAGGATCAGCGTTACAGAGTTGCAGTAGTCGTCTTTGCTACTATGTTGCAGGTTTGCAGGCTTCCAGCGCGGTCAGCGGTCGATTCCTTATCAGAAGGTGAAGAGGGAGATGCAGAGGAACTCGGCTGAGCTCATGCATTCGTTATCTAAAGTTTCCCCAGAGACAGAGACCCTAAATAGCCAGAAAAGAGGGTTTGGCTACCTAGGAGAGAGGAAAGGCTACTAACACCTGAAGGAGCCTATCACAAGGAGTCTCTGACGTCACCTGGTGGCACTGGCCACTCAGAGCAGTCCAGTGTGCCAGCAGCACCTCTGTTTCCAAGATGGCAGAGGTCTGGAGCACACTGGAGGAGCTCTGGACACCTCCCAGGGGAGGTGCAGGTCAGGGGAGTGGTCACTCCCCTTTCCTTTGTCCAGTTTCGCGCCAGAGCAGGCGCTAAGGGGTCCCTGAACCGGTGTAGACTGGCTTATGCAGAATTGGGCACATCTGTGCCCAACAAAGCATTTCCAGAGGCTGGGGGAGGCTACTCCTCCCCTGCCTTCACACCATTTTCCAAAGGGAGAGGGTGTCACACCCTCTCTCAGAGGAAGTTCTTTGTTCTGCCATCCTGGGCCAGGCCTGGCTGGACCCCAGGAGGGCAGCTGCCTGTCTGAGGGGTTGGCAGCAGCAGCAGCTGCAGAGAAACCCCAGGAAGGGCAGTCTGGCAGTACCAGGGTCTGTGCTACAGACCACTGGGATCATGGAATTGTACCAACAATGCCAGGATGGCATAGAGGGGGCAATTCCATGATCATAGACATGTTACATGGCCATATTCGGAGTTACCATGGTGAAGCTACATATAGGTAGTGACCTATATGTAGTGCACGCGTGTAATGGTGTCCCCTCACTCACAAAGTTCAGTGAATTGGCTCTGAACAATGTGGGGGCACCTTGGCTAGTGCCAGGGTGCCCTCACACTAAGTAACTTTGCACCTAACCTTTACCAGGTAAAGGTTAGACATATAGGTGACTTATAAGTTACTTAAGTGCAGTGTAAAATGGCTGTGAAATAACGTGGACGTTATTTCACTCAGGCTGCAGTGGCAGGCCTGTGTAAGATTTGTCAGAGCTCCCTATGGGTGGCAAAAGAAATGCTGCAGCCCAGAGGGATCTCCTGGAACCCCAATACCCTGGGTACCTCAGTACCATATACTAGGGAATTATAAGGGTGTTCCAGTAAGCCAATGTAAATTGGTAAAATTGGTCACTAGCCTGTTAGTGACAATTTGAAAGTAATGAGAGAGCATAACCACTGAGGTTCTGGTTAGCAGAGCCTCAGTGAGACAGTTAGGCACCACACAGGGAACATATACATGCACACCTATGAGCACTGGGGCCCTGTGTGACAGGGTCCTAGTGACACATACATATAGGCCACAAACCTATGAGCACTGGGGTCCTGACTAGCAGGATCCCAGTGACACATAACAACCATACTGAAAACATGGTGTTTTCACTATGAGCACTGAGGCCTGGCTATCAGGATCCCAGTGAGACAGTGAAAACAGTGACAAACACCCTGACATACACTCACAAACAGGCCAAAAGTGGGGGTAACAAGGCTAGAAAGAGGCTACCTTCTCACACAACCCCCCCCCAAACGAAGGACAATAAGGCTAACCTTGGCCAGTTGAGACTTTATTGTCTAAGTGGTGATAAGTAGAGAGTAGCTCTGCAATAGACTGGTTACTCCCTTTATCATCCACTATATGGTTACTTCCCTGTGGGGATGTAAACCACCCTGTTTGAAGTTTTTTAGCTAAGCAACAATGTGAAGATGTATTTTCAGAGTTTCTATCAGTAAGTTTTAGTTTAGAGCAGTGGGAATTGTCCACTGAACCTATTTGTAGTGATGGAAATGCCAGACAGGGATGCTGTCTCAGAAAAGCCATAGCTGGGCAAAAACTTTGTCCATATGGCTGGAAGAGAGAACAGGGATGCTGTTTCTCTTGGGTTGGAGCAGGGCAGGGATGCTGTCCTATCAGCTCCACACTAGGGCAGGGATGCTGTCCTAAGTGTTGTGAGGTAGTGCAGGGTTTCTGCACTAAAGTTTCTCTGGGAGGGTTGGAGGGATGCTCCATGTTAACTAAAATGGTGCTGTTTTTCTCACCAATGTTAGTTATCCCACAGAGAGGTACTTCCACCTCAGGGAGTCCAGCTTTGCCAGCTGATGATTCCCTTGGAACAGGTGCCACCCCAGGAGAGGTTTCTCCCACCACAGGAATAGTATCCTGAATGGTAGGGTGGTTAGGGGATACTGTGATACCCTTTTTACCTGTTGATGGAGAGGGATCCTGAGTTTTCAGGCCTTCTCTCCTTTGCTTTTTCATTTCACTTGAAATGAGAGGGAACAATTCCTCAGGGATGCCCAGCATGGCTGCATGGGCATAAAACTCTACATCAGCCCAACCTGAGGCCTCTAGGTCATTACCTAAGAGACAGTCTACAGGTAAGCTAGGTGATACCACCACCTGCTTAGGGCCAGTAACTCCACCCCAACTAAACTGAATTATAGCTAAGGGAAGAAACTTAGTGGAGTTATGGACATCAATAATCTTATACTGTTGTCCAATGATGTGTTGTTCAGGAGGCACTAGGTTTTCAGTCACCAAAGTGAAACTGGCACCTGTGTCCCTGTAGGCCAAGGCCTCAACACCATTTATTGAAACTGTCTGCCTGTACTTATCCATTGTAAGGGGACAAGCAGCCAGTGTGGCAAGGCCAATGCCACTAGGTGTGACAGAAACTGTCTTGGGACTGATTACATCAGTTTCCACTATGGACCCATAAGTGAACCCAACTACACCCTTTGCTTGACTGTTGCCAGCAGTCCCACCACTAGTACCACTACTGCTAGGGGCACTAGAGCTTGATGTATTAGTGGTGGTAGGCTCAGGGGGTTTACCTGGACAGGACTTATCCCCTGGCCTATGGCCTCTGTTTTTACACACAAAGCACCAAGGCTTTTTAATGTGTGCAGGTTGGGAAGAAGAGGAAGAATTTGTTTTATCCCCACCCTCTGAAGAGTGTTTAAGATTTGAAGTGGGATCTTTGGTTTTACCCTTATCCCCATGCTTATCTTGCGATTTTTCACCATCTTTCTTCTTATTGCCATCTTTGTCACCCCCTGTATGAACTTTTCTGTTCACCCTTGTTCTGACCCATTTGTCTGCCTTCTTTCCCAATTCTTGGGGAGAGGTCAGATCAGAGTCTACCAGGTACTGGTGCAACAAATCAGACACACAATTATTAAGTATATGCTCTCTCAGGATTGTGTTATACAGGCTTTCATAATCAGTAACTTTACTGCCATGTAACCACCCCTCCAAGGCCTTCACTGCCTGGTCAATGAAATCAACCCAGTCTTGTGAAGACTCCTTTTTGGTCTCTCTGAACTTTATCCTGTACTGTTCAGTGGTTAAGCCATAACCATCCAGGAGTGCATTCTTAAGAACTGTAAAATTATTGGCATCACTTTCTTTCACAGTAAGGAGTGTATCCCTACCCTTTCCACTAAATGATAGCCATAGGATAGCAGCCCACTGCTTTTGAGGGACATCCTGTACAGCACAGGCCCTCTCAAGTGCAGCAAACCACTTGTTAATGTCATCCCCCTCCTTATAAGGGGGAACTATCTTGTGCAGATTCCTGGAATCATGCTCTTTTGCAGGATGACTATGGGGAATACTGCTGCTGCCACCATGGGTTTCTAAACCCAACTTCTGTCTTTCCCTCTCTACTTCTAAAGACTGTCTATCCAAATCCAGCTGTTGCTTCTTGAGCTTCAGTCTGGTTTGCTCCACTCTCAATCTATTGAGCTCCCTTTCTAACAATCTGTCATCAGGGTGGGTGGGAGGGACATTTCTAGATACAGAGGTATGATGGGAATGAACAGAAGGAGACCTGTCCCTTACCAAGGGCACCCTAACAGCTTGGCTACCAGCATAATGTGAGAGCACATCATCAGTATGATGTGATTCAACCTCTGTACCAACTATGCTAGACTGTCTAGTAATGGGCAGGCTGAGAAGTTTCTTTCCTGAACCTTTTCCTGGGGGAGTCCCTGGATCAGATTGAGAACCATTAGCTACTTTTTCTACAGATTGGGCACTTATGGCCTTATCCTGTACTATAAGCATATTAATTAACAGTTCTAAGGAAGGATTCTTCCCTACACTCAAACCTCTCTCTATGCAGAGACTCCTTGCTCCTTTCCAGCTAAGGTGATCATATGCAAGTTTGGACAGTTCAACTTTTTGGCCTGTGCCAGACATTTTTAGAGAGAGTTAAAGTGATAGACAAAGAGAAAAAAGTTTTCAGAACTTTTTGGAAAGACAGAAAAAAAACTTTTTAAACTTTTAAGAACTTTTTGAAAGTTTAGAAGTACTTTTCAGCACTTAGAAAAGAGTGAAAAGAGGAAATGCAAAACTTTTTGGCTATGTGTATATACACTGACCTTGTTTTGTATATTTTTCTCTTATGAAAAGTACAATGACAAGAGTGGTAAGTAGTCTCAAAGCACTTATCCCACCGCTGCACAACCAATGTAGGAGGCTGGACTGGTTTGTAGTGAGTACCAAGGGGTACTTGCACCTTGCACCAGGCCCAGTTATCCCTTATTAGTGTTTAGGGTGTCTAGCAGCTTAGGCTGATAGATAATGGTAGCTTAGCAGAGCAGCTTAGGCTGAACTAGGAGACGTGTGAAGCTACTACAGTACCACTTAGTGTCATATGCACAATATCATAAGAAAACACAATACACAGTTATACTAAAAATAAAGGTACTTTATTTTTATGACAATATGCCAAAGTATCTTAGAGTGTACCCTCAGTGAGAGGATAGGAAATATACACAAGATATATATACACAATAGCAAAAATATGCAGTATAGTCTTAGAAAACAGTGCAAACAATGTATAGTTACAATAGGATGCAATGGGGAAACATAGGGATAGGGGCAACACAAACCATATACTCCAAAAGTGGAATGCGAACCACGAATGGACCCCAAACCTATGTGACCTTGTAGAGGGTCGCTGGGACTATTAGATAATAGTGAGAGTTAGAAAGATAACCCTCCCCAAGACCCTAAAAAGTGAGTGCAAAGTGCACTAAAGTTCCCCTAAGGACAAAATAGTCGTGTTAGAGGGAAAATGCAAGGAAAACACAAATCAGCAATGCAACAACGATGGATTCCTGACTGAGGGTACCTGTGGAACAAGGGGACCAAGTCCAAAAGTCACAAGCAACTCGGAGATGGGCAGATGCCCAAGAAATGCCAGCGGTTGGTGCAAAGAAGCTCTTACTAGGCTGAAGAACTGTGAATACTGCAGGAACGACAAGGGCTAGAGACTTCCCCTTTGGAGGATGGATCCCACACGCCTTGGAGAGTCGTGCAGAAGTGTTTTCCCGCCGGATTGACGCCAACAAGCCTTGCTACACGCAAATCGTGCGTTTGGCGTTTTTGGACGCTGCTGGGGCCCAGGAGGGACCAGGAGGTCGCAAATTGGAACTGCAGAGAGAGGGGACGTCGAGCAAGACAAAGAGCCCTCACTAAAGCAGGTAGCACCCGGAGAAGTGCCAGATACAGGCACTACGAGGATGCGTGAAACGGTGCTCGCCGAAGTTGCACAAAGGAGTCCCACGTCGCCGGAGACCAACTTAGAAAGTCGTGCAATGCAGGTTAGAGTGCCGTGGACCCAGGCTTGGCTGTGCATGAAGGATTTCCGCCGGAAGTGCACAGGGGCCGGAGTAGCTTGCAAAGTCGCGGTTCCCAGCAATGCAGCCCAGCGAGGTGAGGCAAGGACTTACCTCCACCAAACTTGGGCTGAAGAGTCACTGGACTGTGGGGGTCAATTGGACGGTGTCGCTGGATTCGAGGGACCTCGCTCGTCGTGCTGAGAGGAGACCCAAGGGACCGGTAATGCAGCTTTTTGGTGCCTGCGGTTGCAGGGGGAAGATTCCGTCGACCCACGGGAGATTTCTTCGGAGCTTCTGGTGCAGAGAGGAGGCAGACTACCCCCACAGCATGCACAAGCAGGAAAACAGTCGAGAAGGCGGCAGGATCAGCGTTACAGAGTTGCAGTAGTCGTCTTTGCTACTATGTTGCAGGTTTGCAGGCTTCCAGCGCGGTCAGCGGTCGATTCCTTATCAGAAGGTGAAGAGGGAGATGCAGAGGAACTCGGCTGAGCTCATGCATTCGTTATCTAAAGTTTCCCCAGAGACAGAGACCCTAAATAGCCAGAAAAGAGGGTTTGGCTACCTAGGAGAGAGGAAAGGCTACTAACACCTGAAGGAGCCTATCACAAGGAGTCTCTGACGTCACCTGGTGGCACTGGCCACTCAGAGCAGTCCAGTGTGCCAGCAGCACCTCTGTTTCCAAGATGGCAGAGGTCTGGAGCACACTGGAGGAGCTTTGGACACCTCCCAGGGGAGGTGCAGGTCAGGGGAGTGGTCACTCCCCTTTCCTTTGTCCAGTTTCGCGCCAGAGCAGGGGCTAAGGGGTCCCTGAACCGGTGTAGACTGGCTTATGCAGAATTGGGCACATCTGTGCCCAACAAAGCATTTCCAGAGGCTGGGGGAGGCTACTCCTCCCCTGCCTTCACACCATTTTCCAAAGGGAGAGGGTGTCACACCCTCTCTCAGAGGAAGTTCTTTGTTCTGCCATCCTGGGCCAGGCCTGGCTGGACCCCAGGAGGGCAGCTGCCTGTCTGAGGGGTTGGCAGCAGCAGCAGCTGCAGTGAAACCCCAGGAAGGGCAGTCTGGCAGTACCAGGGTCTGTGCTACAGACCACTGGGATCATGGAATTGTACCAAAAATGCCAGGATGGCATAGAGGGGGCAATTCCATGATCATAGACATGTTACATGGCCATATTCGGAGTTACCATGGTGAAGCTACATATAGGTAGTGACCTATATGTAGTGCACGCGTGTAATGGTGTCCCCGCACTCACAAAGTTCAGTGAATTGGCTCTGAACAATGTGGGGGCACCTTGGCTAGTGCCAGGGTGCCCTCACACTAAGTAACTTTGCACCTAACCTTTACCAGGTAAAGGTTAGACATATAGGTGACTTATAAGTTACTTAAGTGCAGTGTAAAATGGCTGTGAAATAACGTGGACGTTATTTCACTCAGGCTGCAGTGGCAGGCCTGTGTAAGAATTGTCAGAGCTCCCTATGGGTGGCAAAAGAAATGCTGCAGCCCATAGGGATCTCCTGGAACCCCAATACCCTGGGTACCTCAGTACCATATACTAGGGAATTATAAGGGTGTTCCAGTAAGCCAATGTAAATTGGTAAAATTGGTCACTAGCCTGTTAGTGACAATTTGAAAGTAATGAGAGAGCATAACCACTGAGGTTCTGGTTAGCAGAGCCTCAGTGAGACAGTTAGGCACCACACAGGGAACATATACATGCACACCTATGAGCACTGGGGCCCTGTGTGACAGGGTCCTAGTGACACATACATATAGGCCACAAACCTATGAGCACTGGGGTCCTGACTAGCAGGATCCCAGTGACACATAACAACCATACTGAAAACATGGTGTTTTCACTATGAGCACTGAGGCCTGGCTATCAGGATCCCAGTGAGACAGTGAAAACAGTGACAAACACCCTGACATACACTCACAAACAGGCCAAAAGTGGGGGTAACAAGGCTAGAAAGAGGCTACCTTCTCACAAGATGCTAAACCTAAAACTGCATTTTCAACCATTGGAGGCCATTATCAATTCACAGTAATGCCTTTTGGATTGAAAAATGCACCTGCCACTTTTCAGAGGTTGGTGAACACAGTCCTGCAAGGGCTAGAAGCTTTCAGTGCAGCATATTTGGACGATATAGCTGTCTTTAGCTCCAGCTGATATGATCACCTGGTCCACCTATGGAAAGTTTTGGAGGCCCTGCAAAAGGCAGGCCTCACTATCAAGGCTTCAAAGTGCCAGATAGGGCAGGGGAAGGTGGTTTATCTGGGACACCTGGTTGGTGGGGAACAGATTGCACCACTTCAGGGGAAAATCCAAACAATTATTGATTGGGTTCCCCCTACTACTCAGACTCGATTGAGAGCCTTCTTAGGCCTCACTGGGTACTACAGGAGGTTCATTAAGAACTATGGCTCCATTGCAGCCCCTCTTAATGACCTCACATCCAAGAAAATGCCTAAAAAGGTATTATGGACAGCAAACTGTCAGAAAGCTTTTGAGGAGCTGAAGCAGGCCATGTGTTCTGCACCTGTCCTGAAAAGTCCTTGTTACTCTAAAAAATTCTATGTCCAAACTGATGCATCTGAATTAGGAGTAGGGGCAGTCCTATCACAACTTAATTCAGAGGGCCAGGATCAACCTGTTGCTTTTATTAGTAGGAGGTTAACCCCTAGAGAAAAGCGTTGGTCTGCCATTGAGAGGGAGGCCTTTGCTGTGGTCTGGGCACTGAAAAAGTTGAGGCCATACCTGTTTGGCACTCACTTCATTGTTCAGACAGACCACAAACCTCTACTTTGGCGAAAACAAATGAAAGGTGAAAATCCTAAATTGTCGAGGTGGTCCATATCCCTACAGGGAATGGACTATACAGTGGAACATAGAATTGGGAGTACACACTCCAATGCAGATGGACTCTCCAGATATTTCCACTTAGACAATGAAGACCCATGAGGGAATGACTAGTCTTATTGTCCTTCGTTTGGGGGGGGGTTGTGTAGGAAAGTACCATCTTGCCTGGCATGTTACCCCCATTTTTCACTGTATATATGTTGTTTTAGTTGTATATGTCACTGGGACCCTGCCAGCCAGGGCCCCAGTGCTCATAAGTGTGCCTGACTGTGTTACCTGTGTTATGACTAACTGTCTCACTGAGGCTCTGCTATCCAGAACCTCAGTGGTTATACTCTCTCATTTCTTTCAAATTGTCACTAACAGGCTAGTGACCAATTTTACCAACTTACATTGGCTTACTGGAACACCCTTATAATTCCCTAGTATATGGTACTGAGGTACCCACGGTATTGGGGTTCCAGGAGATCCCTATGGGTTGCAGCATTTCTTTTGCCACCCATAGGGAGATCTGACAATTCTTACACAGGCCTGCCACTGCAGCCTGAGTGAAATAACGTCCACGTTATTTCACAGCCATTTACCACTGCACTTAAGTAACTTATAAGTCACCTATATGTCTAACCTTTACCTGGTAAAGGTTAGGTGCAAAGTTACTTAGTGTGAGGGCACCCTGGCACTAGCCAAGGTGCCCCCACATTGTTCAGGGCAAATTCCCCGGACTTTGTGAGTGCGGGGACACCATTACACATGTGCACTACACATAGGTCACTACCTATGTGTAGCTTCACAATGGTAACTCCGAATATGGCCATGTAAAATGTCTATGATCATGGAATTGCCCCCTCTATGCCATCCTGGCATAGTAGGCACAATCCCATGATCCCAGTGGTCTGTAGCACAGACCCTGGTACTGCCAAACTGCCTTTTCAGGGGTTTCACTGCAGCTGCTGCTGCTGCCAACCCCTCAGACAGGCATCTGCCCTCCTGGGGTCCAGCCAGGCCTGGCCCAGGATGGCAGAACAAAGAACTTCCTCTGAGAGAGGGTGTTACACCCTCTCCCTTTGGAAAATGGTGTGAAGGCAGGGGAGGAGTAGCCTCCCCCAGCCTCTGGAAATGCTTTGTTGGGCACAGAGGTGCCCAATTCTGCATAAGCCAGTCTACACCGGTTCAGGGGACCCCTTAGCCCTGCTCTGGTGCGAAACTGGACAAAGGAAAGGGGAGTGACTACTCCCCTGACCTGCACCTCCCCTGGGAGGTGTCCAGAGCTCCTCCAGTGTGCTCCAGACCTCTGCCATCTTGGAAACAGAGGTGCTGCTGGCACACTGGACTGCTCTGAGTGGCCAGGGCCAGCAGGTGACGTCAGAGACTCCTTCTGATAGGCTCCTTCAGGTGTTGCTAGCCTATCCTCTCTCCTAAGTAGACAAACCCTCTTTTCTGGCTATTTAGGGTACTGCTTTGGGGATTTCCTTAGATAACGAATGCAAGAGCTCATCAGAGTTCCTCTGCATCTCTCTCTTCACCTTCTGCCAAGGAATCGACTGCTGACCGCGCTGGAAGCCTGCAAAACTGCAACAAAGTAGCTAAGACGACTACTGCAACTCTGTAACGCTGATCCTGCCGCCTTCTCGACTGTATTCCTGGTGGTGCATGCTGTGGGGGTAGTCTGCCTCCTCTCTGCACTAGAAGCTCTGAAGAAATCTCCCGTGGGTCGACGGAATCTTCCCCCTGCTACCGCAGGCACCAAAGAACTGCATCACCTGTCCCCTGGGTCTCCTCTCAGCACGACGAGCAAGGTCGCTTGAATCCAGCAACTGTGTCCAAGTGACTCCCACAGTCCAGTGACTCTTCAGTCCAAGTTTGGTGGAGGTAAGTCCTTGCCTCCCCACGCCAGACTGCATTGCTGGGAACCGCGACTTTTGCAGCTACTCCGGCCTCTGTGCACTTCCGGTGGAAATCCTTTGTGCACAGCCAAGCCTGGGTCCACGGCACTCTAACCTGCATTGCACGACTTTCTAAGTTGGTCTCCGGCGACGTGGGACTCCTTTGTGTAACTTTGGTTGAGCACCGTTTCACGTTTCAGTGCCTGTTCTGGCTCTTCTGTGGGTGCTGCCTGCTTCTGAGAGAGCTCTTTGTCTTGCTCGACGCCCCCTCTGTCCCCAGATGCAATTGGCGACATCCTGGTCCCTCCTGGGCCACAGCAGCATCCAAAAACCCTAACCGCACGATTTGCAGCTAGCAAGGCTTGTTGGCAGTCTTTCGGCGGGACAACACTTCTGCACTACTCTCCACGGCGTGGGGGATCTGTCCTCCAAAGGGTAAGTGTCTAGCCCTTGTCCTTCATGCAGAATCCTCAGCTTCTACTGTTCAGTAGCAGCTTCTTTGCACCCACAGCTGGCATTTCCTGCGCATCTGCCCATCTCCGACTTGCTAGTGACTTTTGGACTTGGTCCCCTTGTTCCACAGGTACCCTCGACTGGATTTCCATCATTGTTGCATTGCTGGTTTGTGTCTTTCCTGCAGAATTCCCCTATCACGACTTCTATGTCCTTTGGGGAACTTTAGTGCACTTTGCACTCACTTTTCAGGGTCTTGGTGTGGGCTATTTTTCTAACCCTTACTATTTTCTAATACTCCCAGCGACCCTCTACAAGGTCACATAGGTTTGGGGTCCATTCTTGGTTCGCATTCCACTTTTGGAGTATATGGTTTGTGTTGCCCCTATCCCTATGTGTCACTATTGCATCCTATTGTAACTATACATTGTTTGCACTGTTTTCTAAGACTATACTGCATATTTTTAGTATTGTGTACAGATATCTTGTGTATATTTGCTATCCTCATACTGAGGGTACACTCTGAGATACTTTGGCATATTGTCATAAAAATAAATTACCTTTATTTTTAGTATATCTGTGTATTGTGTTTTCTTATGATATTGTGCAAGTGACACTAGTGGTACTGTAGGAGCTTCACTCGTCTCCTAGTTCAGCCTAAGCTGCTCTGCTAAGCTACCATTATCTATCAGCCTAAGCTGCTAGACACCCTATGCACTAATAAGGGATAACTGGGCCTGGTGCAAGGTGTAACTACCCCTTGGTACTCACTACAAGCCAGTCCAGCCTCCTTCAAACAGGCAAAAACATACTGACATACAGGCAAAAATGCGAGTAACATACCAAGGAACATGATACTGTCCTACAGGCCAGCCTTGGTAAAATCTCTTAAAATGTCTTTTTAGAAAAATAGGTAAAGCACACGACCCCAGTACTGAGGAAAGAGCCTCTGATTTATTGGGTCACTGGTTCAGTATGGTCCTTTGTTATGGTGTCCAGGTCGCTTGGGGTCAGTTATGGGTCACCAGGGCCTGCTGGCCACTCATTGGCACACTGATGCCCAGGTCATTTGGGGTCAGCTATGGGTCACCAGGGGCTGCTACCCACTCAAGGGCACACTGATGTCCAGGTCATTTGGGGGCAGCTATGGTTCCTCAGTATCTGCTGTCCACTCCCTAAAACATAGATGTCCTGGTTATGGAGGGGTCACACAGCTCATTTCTAATGGAATAGAGCTAGTGTCATCCACCAGGGCCTGCTGTCCACTCATGGGCATATAGACGTCCTGGTCACTGGGGTCAGCTATGGGTCACCAGGGGCAGGGCATGTTGTCCACTCACAGGCACATATATATCCTGGTCAAAAGGAACAAACGCCTCACTCCTGCAGAGAGGGGCACCCAAACCACTGGTTGCTGTAGTCCTCAGAGTCCTCTCACAAGGCCCGTCCCTTCACCCCGGTGGCCTCACTGTCCCTCTGCTCACTCAGGGGCCTGTGCTTGGCTCACCCCCTGACCGGCCCTTTATTCCTTCTCTGCAGCCAAATGAGAGGGACAAACACGACCAGGCGCTGGTCTTTACGTGAGCCGGGTACTGTAAAAACGGACATTAAAACGGGCCCCTATAGGGTCCTATATCAGCTCTAATGACAAAAAGACTGATCTGATATTGAACAATTAATGTAAAAAGGTGAGGTAAAGTCAGCGATTAAGTTCCTCCTTGTTGCATATTTTATCTAGACTTCATTACTGAAGAGTGTTGTCTACTTCCAGGATGTCGCGTTTCTGTATTTTTTCTCGTACCATATAAAACTTTGAACTGAGATGTTTATAATTGATATCATGACTGAGAGCTCTTGAGTTGAGGTTGAAGGCATCAGTCTTCCACAGTGGCTGCCAGTGGTCAACAAGCATTTGCAATGCAATGGGTCTCACGTTTGCTCGAGTAAGAGCTATTAGCTTTGCAAATTCCTAACTGGACTTTTCTTGCAACATAAATTGAAAATAAAAAGTAAAATATTTGACAGAAGCAAGCCAATTCAAAGTGTCATGGCAGCTATGAGCATGAGGGCGAAGGAGAGACACAAAAGGAAAAAGAAGTTATTTTGCAGTCAAACTTATAGGCAATTGTACAATTATCCATGTGTAGGAGGCTGGACTGGCTTGTAGTGAGTACCAAGGGGTACTTACACCTTGCACCAGGCCCAGGTATCCCTTATTAGTGTATAGGGTGTCTAGCAGCTTAGGCTGATAGATAATGGTAGCTTAGCAGAGCAGCTTAGGCTGAACTAGGAGACGTGTGAAGCTACTACAGTACCACAAGTGTCACTTGCACAATACCATAAGAAAACACAAAACACAGTTATACTAAAAATAAAGGTACTTTATTTTTATGACAATATGTCACAGTATCTCAGAGTGTACCCTCAGAGTGAGGATAGCAAATATACACAAGTTATATGTACACAGTACTAAAAATATGCAGTATAGTCTTAGAAAACAGTGCAAACAATGTATAGCTACAATAGGATGCAATGGAGACACATAGGGATAGGGGCAACACAAACCATATACTCCAAAAGTGGAATGCGAACCATGAATGGACCCCAAACCTATGTGACCTTGTAGAGGGTCGCTGGGACTATTAGAAAATAGTGAGAGTTAGAAAACTAGCCCTCCCCAAGACCCTGAAAAGTGAGTGCAAAGTGCACTGAAGTTCCCCAAGAGACAAAGAGTCGTAATAGAGGAATAATGCAGGAAAGACACAAACCAACAATGCAACAACTGTGGATTTCCAATCTAGGGTACCTGTGGAACAAGGGGACCAAGTCCAAAAGTCACAAGCAAGTCAGAGATGGGCAAATGCCGAGGAAATGCCAGCTGCGGGTGCAAAGAAGCTTCGACTGAACAGAAGAAGCAAAGGTTTCTGCAGGAACGAAAAGGGCTAGAGACTTTCCCTTTCGTGGACGGATCCCGCTCGACTTGGAGAGTCGTGCAGAAGTGTTTCTTCGCCGAAAGGACGCCAACAAGCCTTGCTAGCGGCAAATGGTTTGGTTGGCGTTTTTGGACGCTGCTGGGGCCCAGGAGGGACCAGGAGGTCGCAAATTGGACCTGGAGAGAGAAGGTACGTCGAGCAAGACAAAGAGCCCTCTCTAATGCAGGTAGCACCCGGAGAAGTGCCAGAAACAGGCACTACAAGGATGCGTGAAACGGTGCTCGCCGAAGTTGCACAAAGGAGGCCCACGTCGCCGGAGACCAACTTAGAAAGTCGTGCAATGCAGGTTAGAGTGCCGTGGACCCAGGCTTGGCTGTGCACAAAGGATTTCTGCCGGAAGTGCACAGGGGCCGGAGAAGTTGCAAAAGTTGCCGTTACCAACAATGCAGTCTGGAGTGGGGAGGCAAGGACTTACCTCCACCAAACTTGGACTGAAGAGTCACTGGACTGTGGCAGTCACTTGGACAGAGTTGCTGGATTCAAGGGACCTCGCTCGTCGTGCTGAGAGGAGACCCAAGGGACCGGTAATGCAGCTTTTTGGTGCCTGCGGTTGCAGGGGGAAGATTCCGTCGACCCACGGGAGATTTCTTCAGAGCTTCTGGTGCAGAGAGGAGGCAGGCTACCCCCACAGCATGCACAAGCAGGAAAACAGTCGAGAAGGCGGCAGGATCAGTGTTACAGAGTTGCAGTAGTCGTCTTTGCTACTATGTTGCAGGTTTGCAGGCTTCCAGCGCGGTCAGCAGTCGATTCCTTATCAGAAGGTGAAGAGAGAGATGCAGAGGAACTCGGATGAGCTCTTGCATTCGTTATCTAAAGTTTCCCCAGAGACAGAGACCCTAAATAGCCAGAAAAGAGGGTTTGGCTACCTAGGAGAGAGGATAGGCTACTAACACCTGAAGGAGCCTATCAGAAGGAGTCTCTGACGTCACCTGGTGGCACTGGCCACTCAGAGCAGTCCAGTGTGCCAGCAGCACCTCTGTTTCCAAGATGGCAGAGGTCTGGAGCACACTGGAGGAGCTCTGGACACCTCCCAGGGGAGGTGCAGGTCAGGGGAGTGGTCACTCCCCTTTCCTTTGTCCAGTTTTGCGCCAGAGCAGGGGCTAAGGGGTCCCTGAACCGGTGTAGACTGGCTTATGCAGAATTGGGCACATCTGTGCCCAAGAAAGTATTTCCAGAGGCTGGGGGAGGCTACTCCTCCCCTGCCTTCACACCATTTTCCAAAGGGAGAGGGTGTAACACCCTCTCTCAGAGGAAGTCCTTTGTTCTGCCATCCTGGGACAAGCCTGACTTGACCCCAGGGGGGCAGAAACCTGTCTGAGGGGTTGGCAGCAGCAGCAGCTGCAGTGAAACCCCAGGAAAGGCAGTTTGGCAGTACCAGGGTCTGTGCTAGAGACCACTGGGATCATGGAATTGTCCCAATAATGCCAGGATGGCATAGAGGGGGCCATTCCATGATCTTAGACATGTTACATGGCCATATTCGGAGTTACCATTGTGAAGCTACATATAGGTAGTGACCTATATGTAGTACACGCGTGTAATGGTGTCCCCGCACTCACAAAGTTCAGGGAATTGGCCCTGAACAATGTGGGGGCACCTTGGCTAGTGCCAGGGTGTCCTCACACTAAGTAACTTTGCACCTAACCTTTACCAGGTAAAGGTTAGACATATAGGTGACTTATAAGTTACCTAAGTGCAGTGTAAAATGGCTGTGAAATAACGTGGACGTTATTTCACTCAGGCTGCAGTGGCAGGCCTGTGTAAGAATTGTCAGAGCTCCCTATGGGTGGCAAAAGAAATGCTGCAGCCCATAGGGATCTCCTGGAACCCCAATACCCTGGGTACCACAGTACCATATACTAGGGAATTATAAGGGTGTTCCAGAAAGCCAATGTAAATTGGTAAAATTGGTCACTAGCCTGTTAGTGACAATTTGAAAGAAATGAGAGAGCATAACCACTGAGGTTCTGATTAGCAGAGCCTCAGTGAGACAGTTAGTCACTACACAGGTAACACAGTCAGGCACACTTATGAGCACTGGGGCCCTGGAGAACAGGGTCCCAGTGACACATACAACTAAAACAACATATATACAGTGAAAAATGGGGGTAACATGCCAGGCAAGATGGTACTTTCCTACACCATGTAAAAGGGTCGATGACGGTAGGAGGCTCGCCTGGCTTATAGTGGATACCTGATGGTACTTACACCTTGTGCCAGGTCCAGTTATCCCTTATTAGTAGATTAGTAGTGTTCTAGCAGCTTAGGCTGAACTAGGAGATATGCAAAGCTCCTACTATACCACTTATATCATATAGCAATATATCATGAAAATCACAATACTCAGATTTACTAAAAAATAAAGGTCCTTTATTTTAGTGACAATGTGTTAGAAATTTCACAGAGGATATACTCCCTTAGGAGGTAAGTAAAATACACAAAATATACACACAAACCAAAATTAGGTAAATTAACAGTTAGAAAAGTAGTGTAAACACTAGAATACAATAGGATGCAATAGGCCTAGGAGCAACACAAACCATATACTCTAAAAGTGTAATGTGAACCACGAATGGACCCCAGGCCTAGTGTAGTGTAGAGGGTCACTGGGAGTGTAAGAAAACACTAAGGGTGTCCAAGATACCCCACCCAAGACCCTGAAAAGTAGGAGTAAAGTTACCCTACTTCCCCAGAAACACACTAAAGTCGTGATAGGAGATTCTGCAGAGACAACAACTGACTGTAAAGCACTGAAGACGGATTCTTGTGGTTTGCAAAGGATTCTGGGTAACAGAACCTAGTCAGAGCCCCACAAGTCACCCTATCTTGGATTCCGCTAGGTGTCTAGTTTTCAAAACTGCACAGGTTTGCGAGGTTTCCCTCAGTGCCGGCTGAGCTAGAGGCCAAAATCCAGAGCTAGGCACTTTGCTAAAAACAGCTCTGTTTTCTTAGTGAAAATGTAATGTGTCCACGTTATGTTTTGGGGCTTTTCCTGTCGCAGGCGCTAGGCCTACCCCCAAAAGTGAGGTACCATTTTTATCAGGAGACTTGGGGGAACGCTGGGTGGAAGGAAATTAGTGGCTCCTATCAGATTCCAATACTTTCTGTCACCGAAATGAGAGGAAAAGGTGTTTTTTGGCCACATTTAGAGGTTTGCAAAGGATTCTGGGTAACAGAACCTGGTCAGAGCCCCACAAGTCACCCTATCTTGGATTCTCCTCGGTGTCTAGTTTTCAAAACTGCGCAGGTTTGCGAGGTTTCCCTCGGTGCCGGCTGAGCTAGAGGCCAAAATCCACAGCTAGGCACTTTGCAAAAAACATCTCTGTTTTTTTTGTGAAAATGTGATGTGTCCACCTTGTGTTTTGGGGCTTTTCCTGTCGCGGGCGCTAGGTCTACCCCCACAAGTGAGGTACCATTTTTATCTGGAGACTTGGGGGAACGCTGGGTGGAAGGAAATGTGTGGCTCCTCTCAGATTCCAATACTTTCTGTCACCGAAATGGGAGGAAAAGGTGTTTTTTTGGCCACATTTTGAGGTTTGCAAAGGATTCTGGGTAACAGAACCTGGTCAGAACCCCACAAGTCACCATATCTCAGATTCCCCTAGGTGTCTAGTTTTCAAAACTGCGCAGGTTTGCAAGGTTTCCCTAGGTGCCGGCTGAGCTAGAGGCCAAAATCCACAGCTAGGCACTTTGCTAAAAACAGCTCTGTTTTCTTAGTGAAAATGTAATGTGTCCACGTTGTGTTTTGGGGCTTTTACTGTTGCAGGCGCTAGGCCTAGCCCCACAAGTGAGGTACCATTTTTATCAGGAGACTTGGGGGAAGGCTGGGTGGAAGGACATTTGTGGCTCCTCTCAGATTCCAATACTTTCTGTCACCAAAATGAGAGGAAAAGGTGTTTTTTTGGCCACATTTTGAGGTTTGCAAAGGATTCTGGGTAACAGAACCTGGTCAGAGCCCCACAAGTCACACCATCTTGGATTGCCTTAGGTGTCTAGTTTTCGAAAATGTGCTGGTGTGCTAGGTTTCCCCAGGTGCCAGCTGAGCTATAGGCCAAAATCCTCAGGTAGGCAGTTTGTAAAATACACCTCAGTTTTCTGTGGAAAAATGTGATGTGTCCATGTTGTGTTTTGGGTCTTTTGCTGTCGCGGGCGCTAGGTCTACCCCCACAAGTGCGGTACCATTTTTATCGGGAGACTTGGGGGAACGCTGGGTGGAAGGAAATGTGTGGCTCCTCTCAGATTCCAATACTTTCTGTCACCGAAATGAGAGGAAAAGGTGTTTTTTTGGCCACATTTCGAGGTTTGCAAAGGATTCTGGGTTACAGAACCTGGTCAGAGCCCCACAAGTCACTGTATCTTGGATTCCACTAGGTGTCTAGTTTTCAAAACTGCGCAGGTTTACAAGGTTTCCCCAGGTGCCGGCTGAGCTAGAGGCCAAAATCCACAGCTACGCACTTTGCAAAAAACAGCTCTGTTTTCTTAGTGAAAATGTAATGTGTCCACGTTGTGTTTTGGGGCTTTTGCTGTCGCGGGCGCTAGGCCTACCCCCACAAGTGAGGTACCATTTTTGTCAGGAGACGTGGGGGAACGCTGGGTGGAAGGAAATTTGTGGCTCTTCTCAGATTCCAGAACTCTCTGTCACTGAAATGAGAACATAAAGTGTTTTTTTGGCCAAATTGTGAGGTTTACAAAGGATTCTGGGTAACAGAACCTGGTCAGAGCCCCACAAGTCTCACCATCTTGGATTGCCCTAGTTGTCTAGTTTTCGAAAATGTGCTGGTTTGCTAGGTTTCCCCAGGTGCCAGCTGAGCTAGAGGCCAAAATCCTCAGGTAGGCAGTTTGTAAAAAACATCTCAGTTTTCTGTGGAAAAATGTGATGTGTCCATGTTGAGTTTTGGTGCTTTTGCTGTTGCGGGCGGTAGGCCTACCCCCACAAGTGAGGTACCATTTTTATCAGAAGACTTCGGGGAATGCTGAGTGGAAGGAAATTAGTGGCTACTCTCAGATTCCACAACTTTCTGTCACCGAAATGAGACGAAAAGTGTTTTTATAGCCAAATTTTGAGGTTTGCAAAGGATTCTTGGTAACAGAACCTGGTCAGAGTCCCACAAGTCACCCCACCTTGGATTCCCCTAGGTGTCTAGTTTTTAAAACTGCGCAGGTTTGCTAGGTTTCCCTCGGTGCCGGCTGAGCTAGAGACCAAAATCCACAGCTAGGCATTTTGCAAAAAACAGCTCTGTTTCCTTTGTGAAAATGTGATGTTTCCACGTTGTGTTTTGGGGCTTTTCCTGTCGCAGGCGCTAGGCCTACCCCCACAAGTGAGGTACCATTTTTATCAGGAGACTTAGGGGAACGCTGGGTGGAAGGATATTTGTGGCTACTCTCAGATTCCAGAACTTTCTGTCACAGAAATGAGAGGAAAAAGTGTTTTTTGGCCACAATTTGAGCTTTGCAAAGGATTCTGGGTAACAGAACCTGATCAAAGCCCCACAAGTCACCCCATCTTGTATTCCCCTAGGTGTCTAGTTTTCAAAACTGCGTGGGTTTGCTAGGTTTCCTTAGGTGCCGGCTGAGCTAGAGGCCAAAATCCACAGCTATGCACTTTGCAAAAAACAGCTCTGTTTTCTTTGTGAAAATGTGATGTCTCCACCTTGTGTTTTGGAGGTTTTCCTGTCAGGGGCGCTAGGTCTACCCCCACAAGTGAGGTACCATTTTTATCTGGAGACTTGGGGGAACGCTGGGTGGAAGGAAATGTGTGGCTCCTCTCAGATTCCAATACTTTCTGTCACCGAAATGGGAGGAAAAGGTGTTTTTTTGGCCACATTTTGAGGTTTGCAAAGGATTCTGGGTAACAGAACCTGGTCAGAACCCCACAAGTCACCATATCTCAGATTCCCCTAGGTGTCTAGTTTTCAAAACTGCGCAGGTTTGCAAGGTTTCCCTAGGTGCCGGCTGAGCTAGAGGCCAAAATTCACAGCTAGGCACTTTGCTAAAAACAGCTCTGTTTTCTTAGTGAAAATGTAATGTGTCCACGTTGTGTTTTGGGGCTTTTACTGTTGCAGGCGCTAGGCCTAGCCCCACAAGTGAGGTACCATTTTTATCAGGAGACTTGGGGGAAGGCTGGGTGGAAGGACATTTGTGGCTCCTCTCAGATTCCAATACTTTCTGTCACCAAAATGAGAGGAAAAGGTGTTTTTTTGGCCACATTTTGAGGTTTGCAAAGGATTCTGGGTAACAGAACCTGGTTAGAGCCCCACAAGTCACACCATCTTGGATTGCCTTAGGTGTCTAGTTTTCGAAAATGTGCTGGTGTGCTAGGTTTCCCCAGGTGCCAGCTGAGCTATAGGCCAAAATCCTCAGGTAGGCAGTTTGTAAAATACACCTCAGTTTTCTGTGGAAAAATGTGATGTGTCCATGTTGTGTTTTGGGTCTTTTGCTGTCGCGGGCGCTAGGTCTACCCCCACAAGTGCGGTACCATTTTTATCGGGAGACTTGGGGGAACGCTGGGTGGAAGGAAATGTGTGGCTCCTCTCAGATTCCAATACTTTCTGTCACCGAAATGAGAGGAAAAGGTGTTTTTTTGGCCACATTTCGAGGTTTGCAAAGGATTCTGGGTTACAGAACCTGGTCAGAGCCCCACAAGTCACTGTATCTTGGATTCCACTAGGTGTCTAGTTTTCAAAACTGCGCAGGTTTACAAGGTTTCCCCAGGTGCCGGCTGAGCTAGAGGCCAAAATCCACAGCTACGCACTTTGCAAAAAACAGCTCTGTTTTCTTAGTGAAAATGTAATGTGTCCACGTTGTGTTTTGGGGCTTTTGCTGTCGCGGGCGCTAGGCCTACCCCCACAAGTGAGGTACCATTTTTGTCAGGAGACGTGGGGGAACGCTGGGTGGAAGGAAATTTGTGGCTCCTCTCAGATTCCAGAACTCTCTGTCACTGAAATGAGAACATAAAGTGTTTTTTTGGCCAAATTGTGAGGTTTACAAAGGATTCTGGGTAACAGAACCTGGTCAGAGCCCCACAAGTCTCACCATCTTGGATTGCCCTAGTTGTCTAGTTTTCGAAAATGTGCTGGTTTGCTAGGTTTCCCCAGGTGCCAGCTGAGCTAGAGGCCAAAATCCTCAGGTAGGCAGTTTGTAAAAAACATCTCCGTTTTCTGTGGAAAAATGTGATGTGTCCATGTTGAGTTTTGGGGCTTTTGCTGTCGCGGGCGGTAGGCCTACCCCCACAAGTGAGGTACCATTTTTATCAGAAGACTTCGGGGAATGCTGGGTGGAAGGAAATTAGTGGCTACTCTCAGATTCCACAACTTTCTGTCACCGAAATGAGATGAAAAGTGTTTTTTTAGCCAAATTTTGAGGTTTGCAAAGGATTCTGGGTAACAGAACCTGGTCAGAGTCCCACAAGTCACCCCACCTTGGATTCCCCTAGGTGTCTAGTTTTTAAAACTGCGCAGGTTTGCTAGGTTTCCCTCGGTGCCGGCTGAGCTAGAGACCAAAATCCACAGCTAGGCATTTTGCAAAAAACAGCTCTGTTTCCTTTGTGAAAATGTGATGTTTCCACGTTGTGTTTTGGGGCTTTTCCTGTCGCAGGCGCTAGGCCTACCCCCACAAGTGAGGTACCATTGTTATCAGGACACTTGGGGGAACGCTGGGTGGGAGGATATTGGTGGCTACTCTCAGATTCCAAAACTTTCTGTCACTGAAATGAGAGGAAAAAGTGTTTTTTTTGGCCAAATTTTGAGGTTTGCAGAGGATTCTGGGTAAGAGAACCTGGTAAGAGCACCCACAAGTCACCCTGTGTTGGATTCCCCTAGGTGTCTAGTTTTCAAAACTGCGCGGGTTTGCTAGGTTTCCCTAGGTGCCGGCTGAGCTAGAGGACAAAATCCACAGCTAGGCACTTTGCAAAAAAATGCTGTTTTCTTTGTGAAAATGTCATGTGTCCACCTTGTGTTTTGGGGCTTTTCCTGTCGCGGGCGCTAGGTCTACCCCCAAAAGTGAGGTACCATTTTTATCGGGAGACTTGGGGGAACGCTGGGTGGAAGGAAATGTGTGGCTCCTCTCAGATTCCAATACTTTCTGTCACCGAAATGAGAAGAAAAGGTGTTTTTTTGGCCACATTTTGCGGTTTGCAAAGGATTCTGGGTAACAGAACCTGGTAAGAGCACCCACAAGTCACCCTGTGTTGGATTCCCCTAGGTGTCTAGTTTTCAAAACTGCACAGGTTTGCGAGGTTTCCCTCGGTGCCGGTTGAGCTAGAGGCCAAAATCCACAGCTAGGCACTTTGCTAAAAACAGCTCTGTTTTCTTAGTGAAAATGTAATGTGTCCACGTTGTGTTTTGGGGCTTTTCCTGTCGCGGGCGCTAGGTCTACCCCCACAAGTGCGGTACCATTTTTATCGGGAGACTTGGGGGAACGCTGGGTGTAAGGAAATTTGTGGCTACTCTCAGATTCGACAACTTTCTGTCACCGTAATGAGATGAAAAGTGTTTTTTTAGCCAAATTTTGAGGTTTGCAAAGGATTCTGTGTAACAGAACCTGGTCAGAGTCCCACAAGTCACCTCATCTTGGATTCCCCTAGGTGTCTAGTTTTTAAAACTGAGCAGGTTTGCTAGGCTTCCCTCGGTGCCGGCTGAGCTAAAGGCCAAATTCTACAGCTAGGCACTTTGCAAAAAACAGCTCTGTTTTCTTTGTGAAAATGTGATGTGTCCACCTTGTGTTTTGGGGCTTTTCCTGTCGCGGGCGCTAGGTCTACCTCCACAAGTGAGATACCATTGTTATCAGGAGACTTGGGGGAACGCTGGGTGGGAGGAAATTTGTGGCTTCTCTCATATTCCAGAACTTTCTGTCACCGAAATGAGAGAAAAAAGTATTTTTTAGGCCAAATTTTGAGGTTTGCAGAGGATTCTGGGTAACAGAACCCAGTAAGAGCCCCACAAGTCACCCCGTCTTGGATTCCCCTAGGTGTGTAGTTTTCAAAACTGCGCGGGTTTGCTAGGTTTCCCTAGGTGCCGGCTGAGCTAGAGGACAAAATCCACAGCTAGGCACTTTGCAAAAAACAGCTCTGTTTTCTTTGTGAAAATGTGATGTGTCCACCTTGTGTTTTGGGGCTTTTCCTGTCGCGGGCGCTAGGTCTACCCCCACAAGTGAGGTACCATTTTTATCAGGAGACTTGGGGGAACGCTGGGTGGAAGGAAATGTGTGGCTCCTCTCAGATTCCAATACTTTCTGTCACCGAAATGAGAGGAAAATGTGTTTTTTTGGGCCACATTTTGAGGTTTGCAAAGGATTCTGGGTAACAGAACCTGGTCAGAGCCCCACAAGTCACACCATCTTGGATTGCCCTAGGTGTCTAGTTTTCAAAAATGTGCTGGTTTGCTAGGTTTCCCCAGGTGCCAGTTGAGCTAGAGGCCAAAATCCACAGGTAGGCAGTTTGTAAAAAACATCTCCGTTTTCTGTGGAAAAATGTGATGTGTCCATGTTGTGGTTCGGGGCTTTTACTGTCGCAGGCGGTAGGCCTACCCCCACAAGTGAGGTACCATTTTTATCAGGAGACTTGGGGGAACGCTGGTTGGAAGGACATTTGTGGCTACTCTCAGATTCCACAACTTTCTGTCACCGAAATGAGATGAACCGTGTTTTTTTAGCCACATTTTGAGGTTTGCAGAGGATTCTGGGTAACAGAACCTGGTCAGAGTCCCACAAGTCACCCCATATTGGATTCCCCTAGGTGTCTAGTTTTCAAAACTGCGCAGGTTTGCTAGGTTTCCCTAGGTGCCGGCTGAGCTAAAGGCCAAATTCCACAGCTATGCACTTTGCAAAAAACAGCTCTGTTTCCTTTGTGAAAATGTGATGTTTCCACGTTGTGTTTTGGGGCTTTTCCTGTCGCAGGCGCTGGGCCTACCCCCACAAGTGAGGTGCCATTGTTATCAGGAGACTTGGGGGAACGCTGGGTGGGAGGAAATTTGTGGCTTCTCTCAGATTCCAGAACTTTCTGTCACCGAAATGAGAGGAAAAAGTGTTTTTTTGGCCAAATTTTGAGGTTTGCAGAGGATTCTGGGTAACAGAACCCAGTAAGAGCCCCACAAGTCACCCCGTCTTGGATTCCCCTAGGTGTGTAGTTTTCAAAACTGCGTGGGTTTGCTAGGTTTCCCTAGGTGCCGGCTGAGCTAGAGGACAAAATCCACAGCTAGGCACTTTGCAAAAAACAGCTCTGTTTTCTTTGTGAAAATGTGATGTGTCCACCTTGTGTTTTGGGTCTTTTCCTGTCGCGGGCGCTAGGTCTACCCCCACAAGTGAGGTACCATTTTTATCAGGAGACTTGGGGGATCGCTGGTGGAAGGAAATGTGTGGCTCCTCTCAGATTCCAATACTTTCTGTCACCGAAATGAGAGGAAAAGGTGTTTTTTTTTGTCCACATTTTGAGGTTTGCAAAGCATTCTGGGTAACAGAACCTGGTCAGAGCCCCACAAGTCACACCATCTTGGATTGCCCTAGGTGTCTAGTTTTCGAAAATGTGCTGGTTTGCTAGGTTTCCCCAGGTGCCAGCTGAGCTAGAGGCCAAAATCCACAGGTAGGCAGTTTGTAAAAAAAACATCTCAGTTTTCTGTGGAAAAATGTGATGTGTCCATGTTGTGGTTTGGGGCTTTTACTGTCGCAGGCGGTAGGCCTACCCCCACAAGTGAGGTACCATTTTTATAAGGAGACTTGGAGGAACGCTGGTTGGAAGGAAATTTGTGGCTACTCTCAGATTCCACAACTTTCTGTCACCGAAATGAGATGAACAGTGTTTTTTTAGCCAAATTTTGAGGTTTGCAGAGGATTCTGGGTAACAGAACCTGGTCAGAGTCCCACAAGTCACCCCAACTTGGATTTCCCTAGGTGTCTAGTTTTCAAAACTGCGCAGGTTTGCTAGGTTTCCCTCGGTGCCGGCTGAGCTAAAGGCCAAATTCCACAGCTATGCACTTTGCAAAAAACAGCTCTGTTTCCTTTGTGAAAATGTGATGTTTCCACGTTGTGTTTTGGGGCTTTTCCTGTCGCAGGCGCTGGGCCTACCCCCACAAGTGAGGTGCCATTGTATCAGGAGACTTGGGGGAACGCTGGGTGGGAGGAAATTTGTGGCTGCTCTCAAATTCCAGAACTTTCTGTCAACGAAATGAGAGGAAAAGGTGTTTTTTGGCCAAATTTTGAGGTTTGCAGAGGATTCTGGGTAACAGAACCTGGTAAGAGCCCCACAAGTCACCCCGTCTTGGATTCTCCTAGGTGTTTTCAAAACTGCGCGGGTTTGCTAGGATTCCCTGGGTGCCGGCTGAGCTAGAGGACAAAATCCACAGCTAGGCACTTTGCAAAAAAATGCTCTGTTTTCTTTGTGAAAATGTGATGTGTCCACCTTTTGTTTTGGGGCTTTTCCTGTCGCGGGCGGTAGGTCTACCCCCACAAGTGAGGTACCATTTTTATCGGGAGGCTTGGGGGAATGCTGGGTGGAAGGAAATGTGTGGCTCCTCTCAAATTCCAATACTTTCTGTCACCGAAATGAGAGGAAAAGGTGTTTTTTTGGCCACATTTTGCGGTTTGCAAAGGATTCTGGGTAACAGAACCTGGTCAGAGCCCCACAAGTCACCCTATGTTGGATTCCCCTAGGTGTCTAGTTTTCAAAACTGTGCAGGTTTGCAAGGTTTCCCTCGGTGCCGGCTGAGCTAGAGGCCAAAATCCACAGCTAGGCACTTTGCTAAAAAGAGCTCTGTTTTCTTTGTGAAAATGTGATGTGTCCACCTTGTGTTTTGGGGCTTTTCCTGTCGTGGGTGCTAGGTCTACCCCCACATGTGAGGTACCATTTTTATCTGGAGACTTGGGGGAACGCTGGGTGGAAGGAAATGTGTGGCTCCTCCCAGATTCCAATACTTTCTGTCACCAAAATGAGAGGAAAATGTGTTTTATTTGGCCACATTTTGAGGTTTGCAAAGGATTCTGGGTAACAGAACCTGGTCAGAGAACCATAAGTCACCCCGTTTTGGAATCCCCTGGGTGTCTAGTTTTCAAAACTGCACAGGTTTGCTAGGTTTCCCTAGGTGTGGGCTGAGCTAGAGGCCAAAATTCACAGCTAGGCACTTTGCAAAAAACACCTCTATTTTCTTTGTGAAAATGTGATGTGTCCACGTTGTATTTTGGGGCTTTTCCTGTCACGGGCGCTAGGCCTACCCCCACAACTGAGGTACCATTTTTATCGGGATACTTGGGGGAACGCTGGGTGGAAGGAAATATGTGGCTCCTCTCAGATTCCAGTACTTTCTGTCACTGAAATGAGAGCAAAAAGTGTTTTTTTGGCCAAATTTTGAGGTTTGCAAAGGATTCTGGGTAACAGAACCTGGTCAGAGCCCCACAAGTCACACCATCTTGGATTGCCCTAGGTGTCTAGTTTTCGAAAATGTGCTGGTGTGCTAGGTTTCTAAAGGTGCCAGCTGAGCTAGAGGCCAAAATCCACAGGTAGGCAGTTTGTAAAAAACATCTCTGTTTTCTGTGGAAAAATGTGATGTGTCCATGTTGTGTTTTGGGGCTTTTGCTGTCGCGGGCGGTAGGCCTACCCCCACAAGTGAGGTACCATTTTTATCAGGAGACTTGGGGGAACGATGGGTGGAAGGAAATGTGTGGCTACTCTCAGATTCCACAACTATGTGTCACCGAAATGAGATGAAAAGTGTTTTTTTAGCCAAATTTTGAGGTTTGCAAAGGATTCTGGGTAACAGAACCTGGTAAGAGCCCCACAAGTCACCCCGAATTGGATTCCCCCAGGTGTCTAGTTTTCAAAACTACGCGGGTTTGCTAGGTTTCACTAGGCGCCGGCTGAGCTAGAGGACAAAATCCACATCTAGGCACTTTGCAAAAAAATGATCTGTTTTCTTTGTGAAAATGTGATGTGTCCACCTTGGGTTTTGGGGCTTTTCCTGTAGCGGGCTCTAGCTTTACCCCCACAAGTGAGGTACCATTTTTATCGGGAGACTTGGGGGAACGCTGGGTGGACGGACATGTGTGGCTCCTCTCAGATTCCAATACTTTCGGTCACCGAAATGAGAGTAAATGATGTTTTTTTGGCCACATTTTGAGGTTTGCAGAGGATTCTGGGTTACAGAACCTGGTAAGAGCCCCACAAGTCACCATATCTTGGATTCCCATAGGTGTCTAGTTTTCAAAACTGCGCGGGTTTGCTAGGTTTCCCTAGGTGCCGGCATAGCTAGAGGACAAAATCCACAGCTAGGCACTTTGCAAAAAACAGCTTTGTTTTCTTTGTGAAAATGTGATGTGGCCACCTTATGTTTTGGGGCTTTTCCTGTCGCGAGCGGTAGGTGTACCCCCACAAGTGCGGTACCATTTTTATCGCGAGACTTGGGGGAGCGCTGGGTGGAAGGAAATGTGTGGCTCCTCTCAGATTCCAATACTTTCTGTCACCGAAATGAGAGGAAAAGGTATTTTTTTGGCCACATTTTGAGGTTTGCAAAGGATTCTGGGTAACAGAACCTGGTCAGAGCCCCACAACTCACTGTATCTTGGATTGCCCTAGGTGTCTAGTTTTCGAAAATGTGCTGGTGTGCTAGGTTTCTCCAGGTGCCAGCTGAGCTATAGGCCAAAATCCACAGGTAGGCAGTTTGTAAAATACAACTCAGTTTTCTGTGGAAAAATGTTATGTGTCCATGTTGTGTTTTGGGGCTTTAGCTGTCGCGGGCGCTAGGCCTACCCCCACAAGTGAGGTACCATTTTTATCAGGAGACTTGGGGGAACGCTGGGTGGAAGGAAATGTGTGGCTCCTCTCAGATTCCAGAACTCTCTGTCACTGAAATGAGAGCAAAAAGTGTTTTTTTGGCCAAATTTTGAGGTTTGAAAGGATTCTGGGTAACAGAACCTGGTCAGAGCCCCATAAGTCACACCATCTTGGATTGCCCTAGGTGTCTAGTTTTCGAAAATGTGCTGGTGTGCTAGGTTTCTAAAGGTGCCAGCTGAGCTAGAGGCCAAAATCCACAGGTAGGCAATTTGTAAAAAACATCTCCGTTTTCTGTGGAAAAATGTGATGTGTCCATGTTGTGTTTTGGGGCTTTTGCTGTCGCGGGCGGTAGGCCTACCCCCACAAGTGAGGTACCATTTTTATCAGGAGACTTGGGGGAACGCTGGGTGGAAGGAAATGTGTGGCTACTCTCAGATTCCACAACTATCTGTCACCGAAATGAGATGAAAAGTGTTTTTTTAGCCAAATTTTGAGGTTTGCAAAGGATTCTGGGTAACAGAACCTGGTAAGAGCCCCACAAGTCACCCCGAATTGGATTCCCCCAGGTGTCTAGTTTTCAAAACTACGCGGGTTTGCTAGGTTTCACTAGGCGCCGGCTGAGCTAGAGGACAAAATCCACAGCTAGGCACTTTGCAAAAAAATGATCTGTTTTCTTTGTGAAAATGTGATGTGTCCACCTTGTGTTTTGGGGTTTTTCCTGCAGCGGGCTCTAGCTCTACCCCCACAAGTGAGGTACCATTTTTATCGGGAGACTTGGGGGAACGCTGGGTGGACGGAAATGTGTGGCTCCTCTCAGATTCCAATACTTTCTGTCACCTAAATGAGAGTAAAAGATGTTTTTTTGGCCACATTTTGAGGTTTGCAGAGGATTCTGGGTAACAGAACCTGGTAAGAGCCCCACAAGTCACCATATCTTGGATTCCCATAGGTGTCTAGTTTTCAAAACTGCGCGGGTTTGCTAGGTTTCCCTAGGTGCCGGCCTAGCTAGAGGACAAAATCCACAGCTAGGCACTTTGCAAAAAACAGCTTTGTTTTCTTCGTGAAAATGTGATGTGGCCACCTTATGTTTTGGGGCTTTTCCTGTCGCGGGCGCTAGGTGTACCCCCACAAGTGCGGTACCATTTTTATCGCGAGACTTGGGGGAGCGCTGGGTGGAACGAAATGTGTGGCTCCTCTCAGATTCCAATACTTTCTGTCACCGAAATGAGAGGAAAAGGTATTTTTTTGGCCACATTTTGAGGTTTGCAAAGGATTCTGGGTAACAGAACCTGGTCAGAGCCCCACAACTCACTGTATCTTGGATTGCCCTAGGTGTCTAGTTTTCGAAAATGTGCTGGTTTGCTAGGTTTCCCCAGGTGCCAGCTGAGCTACAGGCCAAAATCCACAGGTAGGCAGTTTGTAAAAAACACCTCCGTTTTCTGTGGAAAAATGTGATGTGTCCATGTTGTATTTTGGGGCTTTTGCTGTCGCGGGCGCTGTGCCTACCCCACAAGTGAGGTACCATTTTTATCAGGAGACCTGGGGGAACGCTTGGTGGAAGGAAATTTGTGGCTACTCTCAGATTCCAGAACTTTCTGTCACCGAAATGAGAGCAAAAAGTGTTTTTTTGGCCAAATTTTGATTTTTGCAAAGGATTCTGGGTAACAGAACCTGATCAGAGCCCCACAAGTCACCCCATCTTGGATTCCCCTAGGTGTCTAGTTTTCAAAACTGCTTGGGTTTGCTAAGTTTCCCTAGCTGCCGGCTGAGCTAGAGGCCAAAATCCACAAATAGGCACTTTGCAAAAAACAGCTCTGTTTTTTTTGTGAAAATGTGATGTGTCCACCTTGTGTTTTGGGGCTTTTCCTGTCGTGGGTGCTAGGTCTACCCCCACAAGTGAGGTACCATTTTTATCTGGAGACTTGGGGGAACGCTGGGTGGAAGGAAATGTGTGGCTACTCTCAGATTCCAGAACTTTCTGTCACCGAAATGAGAGGAAAAGTGTTTTATTTGGCCACATTTTGAGGTTTGCAAAGGATTCTGGGTAACAGAACCTGGTCAGAGAACCATAAGTCACCCCGTTTTGGAATCCCCTGGGTGTCTAGTTTTCAGAACTGCGCAGGTTTGCTAGGTTTCTATAGGTGTGGGCTGAGCTAGAGGCCAAAATTCACAGCTAAGCACTTTGCAAAAAACACCTCTATTTTCTTTGTGAAAATGTGATGTGTTCATGTTGTGTTTTGGGGCTTTTCCTGTCACGGGCGCTAGGCCTACCCCCACAACTGAGGTACCATTTTTATCGGGAGACTTGGGGGAACGCTGGGTGGAAGGAAATATGTGGCTCCTCTCAGATTCCAGTACTTTCTGTCACTGAAATGAGAGCAAAAAGTGTTTTTTTGGCCAACTTTTGAGGTTTGCAAAGGATTCTGGGTAAGAGAACCTGGTCAGAGCCCCACAAGTCACCCCATATTGGATTCCCCTTGGTTTCCAGTTTTCAAAAATGTACTGGTTTGCTCGGTTTCCCCAGGTGCCAGCTGAGCTAGAGGCCAGAATCCACAGGTAGGCAGTTTGTAAAAAACACCTCTGTTTTTTGTGGAAAAAGTGTTATGTGTCCACGTTGTGTTTTGGGGCATTTCCTTTCGCGGGCGTTAGGCCTACCCCCACAAGTGAGGTACCATTTTTATCTGGAGACTTGGGGGAACGCTAGGTGGAAGGAAATGTGTGCCTCCTCTCAGATTCCAGAACTTTCTGTCACCAAAATGAGAGGAAAAAGTGTTTTTTTGGCAAAATTTTTAGGTTTGCAAAGAATTCTGGGTAAGAGAACCTGATCAGAGCCCCATAATTCACCCCATCTTGGATTCCCCTATGTGTCTAGTTTTCAAAACTGCTTGGCTTTGCTAGGTTTCCCTTGGTGCCGGCTTAGCTAGAGGCCAAAATCCACAGCTAGGCACTTTGCAAAAAACATCTCTGTTTTTTTTGTGAAAATGTGATGTGTCCACCTTGTGTTTTGGGGCTTTTCCTGTCGCGGGCGCTAGGTCTACCCCCACAAGTGAGGTGCGATTTTAACAGGAGACTTGGGGGAACGCTGGGTGGAAGGAAATGTGTGGCTCCTCTCAGATTCCAGAAGTTTCTGTCACTGAAATGAGAGCAAAAAGTGTTTTTGGCCAAATTTTGAGGTTTGCAAAGGATTCTGGGTAACAGAACCTGGTCAGAGCCCCACACGTCACACCATCTTGGATTGCCCTAGGTGTCTAGTTTTTGAAAATGTGCTGGTTTGCTAGGTTTCCCCAGGTGCCGGATGAGCTAGAGGCCAAAATCCACAGGTAGGCAGTTTGTAAAAAACACTTCCATTTTCTGTGGGAAAATGTGATGTGTCCACGTTGTGTTATGGGGATTTTGCTGTCGCGGGCGCAGGGCCTACCCCCACAAGTGAGGTACCATTTTTATCAGGAGACTTAGGGGAACGCTGGGTGGAAGGATATTTGTGGCTACTCTCAGATTCCAATACTTTCTGTCACCAAAATGAGAGGAAAAGGTGTTTTTTTGGCCACATTTTGAGGTTTGCAAAGGATTCTGGGTAACAGAACCTGGTCAGAGCCCCACAAGTCACACCATCTTGGATTGCCTTAGGTGTCTAGTTTTCGAAAATGTGCTGGTGTGCTAGGTTTCCCCAGGTGCCAGCTGAGCTATAGGCCAAAATCCTCAGGTAGGCAGTTTGTAAAATACACCTCAGTTTTCAGTGGAAAAATGTGATGTGTCCATGTTGTGTTTTGGGTCTTTTGCTGTCGCGGGCGCTAGGTCTACCCCCACAAGTGCGGTACCATTTTTATCGGGAGACTTGGGGGAACGCTGGGTGGAAGGAAATGTGTGGCTCCTCTCAGATTCCAATACTTTCTGTCACCGAAATGAGAGGAAAAGGTGTTTTTTTGGCCACATTTCGAGGTTTGCAAAGGATTCTGGGTTACAGAACCTGGTCAGAGCCCCACAAGTCACTGTATCTTGGATTCCACTAGGTGTCTAGTTTTCAAAACTGCGCAGGTTTACAAGGTTTCCCCAGGTGCCGGCTGAGCTAGAGGCCAAAATCCACAGCTAGGCACTTTGCTAAAAACAGCTCTGTTTTCTTAGTGAAAATGTAATGTGTCCACGTTGTGTTTTGGGGCTTTTACTGTTGCAGGCGCTAGGCCTAGCCCCACAAGTGAGGTACCATTTTTATCAGGAGACTTGGGGGAAGGCTGGGTGGAAGGACATTTGTGGCTCCTCTCAGATTCCAATACTTTCTGTCACCAAAATGAGAGGAAAAGGTGTTTTTTTGGCCACATTTTGAGGTTTGCAAAGGATTCTGGGTAACAGAACCTTGTCAGAGCCCCACAAGTCACACCATCTTGGATTGCCTTAGGTGTCTAGTTTTCGAAAATGTGTTGGTGTGCTAGGTTTCCCCAGGTGCCAGCTGAGCTATAGGCCAAAATCCTCAGGTAGGCAGTTTGTAAAATACACCTCAGTTTTCTGTGGAAAAATGTGATGTGTCCATGTTGTGTTTTGGGTCTTTTGCTGTCGCGGGCGCTAGGTCTACCCCCACAAGTGCGGTACCATTTTTATCGGGAGACTTGGGGGAACGCTGGGTGGAAGGAAATGTGTGGCTCCTCTCAGATTCCAATACTTTCTGTCACCGAAATGAGAGGAAAAGGTGTTTTTTTGGCCACATTTCGAGGTTTGCAAAGGATTCTGGGTTACAGAACCTGGTCAGAGCCCCACAAGTCACTGTATCTTGGATTCCACTAGGTGTCTAGTTTTCAAAACTGCGCAGGTTTACAAGGTTTCCCCAGGTGCCGGCTGAGCTAGAGGCCAAAATCCACAGCTACGCACTTTGCAAAAAACAGCTCTGTTTTCTTAGTGAAAATGTAATGTGTCCACGTTGTGTTTTGGGGCTTTTGCTGTCGCGGGCGCTAGGCCTACCCCCACAAGTGAGGTACCATTTTTGTCAGGAGACGTGGGGGAACGCTGGGTGGAAGGAAATTTGTGGCTCTTCTCAGATTCCAGAACTCTCTGTCACTGAAATGAGAACATAAAGTGTTTTTTTGGCCAAATTGTGAGGTTTACAAAGGATTCTGGGTAACAGAACCTGGTCAGAGCCCCACAAGTCTCACCATCTTGGATTGCCCTAGTTGTCTAGTTTTCGAAAATGTGCTGGTTTGCTAGGTTTCCCCAGGTGCCAGCTGAGCTAGAGGCCAAAATCCTCAGGTAGGCAGTTTGTAAAAAACATCTCCGTTTTCTGTGGAAAAATGTGATGTGTCCATGTTGAGTTTTGGTGCTTTTGCTGTTGCGGGCGGTAGGCCTACCCCCACAAGTGAGGTACCATTTTTATCAGAAGACTTCGGGGAATGCTGGGTGGAAGGAAATTAGTGGCTACTCTCAGATTCCACAACTTTCTGTCACCGAAATGAGACGAAAAGTGTTTTTATAGCCAAATTTTGAGGTTTGCAAAGGATTCTTGGTAACAGAACCTGGTCAGAGTCCCACAAGTCACCCCACCTTGGATTCCCCTAGGTGTCTAGTTTTTAAAACTGCGCAGGTTTGCTAGGTTTCCCTCGGTGCCGGCTGAGCTAGAGACCAAAATCCACAGCTATGCACTTTGCAAAAAACAGCTCTGTTTCCTTTGTGAAAATGTGATGTTTCCACGTTGTGTTTTGGGGCTTTTCCTGTCGCAGGCGCTAGGCCTACCCCCACAAGTGAGGTACCATTTTTATCAGGAGACTTAGGGGAACGCTGGGTGGAAGGATATTTGTGGCTACTCTCAGATTCCAGAACTTTCTGTCACAGAAATGAGAGGAAAAAGTGTTTTTTGGCCACAATTTGAGCTTTGCAAAGGATTCTGGGTAACAGAACCTGATCAAAGCCCCACAAGTCACCCCATCTTGTATTCCCCTAGGTGTCTAGTTTTCAAAACTGCGTGGGTTTGCTAGGTTTCCTTAGGTGCCGGCTGAGCTAGAGGCCAAAATCCACAGCTATGCACTTTGCAAAAAACAGCTCTGTTTTCTTTGTGAAAATGTGATGTCTCCACCTTGTGTTTTGGAGGTTTTCCTGTCAGGGGCGCTAGGTCTACCCCCACAAGTGAGGTACCATTTTTATCAGGAGACTTGGGGGATCGCTGGGCGGGAGGACATGTGTGGCTCCTCTCAGATTCCAGTACTTTCTGTCACCAAAATGAGAGGAAAAAGTGTTTTTTTGGCCACATTTTGAGGTTTGCAAAGGATTCTGGGTAACAGAACCTGGTGAGAGCCCCACAAGTCACCCTATCTTGGATTCCCCTAGGTGTGTAGGTTTCGAAACTGTGCAGGTTTGCTAGGTTTCCCCACGTGCCGGCTGAGCTAGAGGCCAAAATCCACAGCTAGGCACTTTGCTAAAAACAGCTCTGTTTTCTTTGTGAAAATGTAATGTGTCCACATTGTGTTTTGGGGTTTTTCCTGTCGCGGGAGCTAGGCCTACCACACAAGTGAGGTACCATTTTTATCAGGAGACTTGGGGGATCACTGGGCGGGAGGAAATGTGTGGCTCCTCTCAGATTCCAGAACTTTCTGTCACTAAAATGAGAGCAAAAAGTGTTTTTTTGGCCAAATTTTGAGGTTTGCAAAGGATTCTGGGTAACAGAACCTGACCAGAGCCCCACAAGTCACCCATGTTGGATTCCCCTAGGTGTCTAGTTTTCAAAACTGCGTAGGTTTGCTAGGTTTCCCTAGGTGCCGGCTGAGCTAGAGGCCAGAATCCACAGCTAGGCACTTTGCAAAAAACAGCTCTGTTTTTTTTGTGAAAATGTGATGTGTCCACCTTGTGTTTTGGGGCTTTTCCTGTCACAGGCGCTAGGTCTACCCCCACAAGTGAGGTACCATTTTTATCTGGAAACTTGGGGGAACGCTGGGCGGAAGGAAATGTGTGGCTCCTCTCAGATTCCAATACTTTCTGTCACCAAAATGGGAGGAAAATGTGTTTTTTTTGGCCACATATTGAGGTTTGCAAAGGATTCTGGGTAACAGAACCTGGGCAAAGAACCACAAGTCACCCCATCTTGGATTCCCCTAGATGTCTAATTTTCAGAAATGTGCAGGTGTGCTAGGTTTCCCAAGGTGCCGGCTGAGCTAGACGCCAAAATCCACAGGAAGGCAGTTTGTAAAGAACACTTCTGTTTTCTGTGGAAAAATGTGATGTGTCCATGTTGTGTTTTGGGGCATTTCCTTTCGCAGGCGGTAGGCCTCCCCCCTCAAGTGAGGTACCATTTTTATTGGGAGACTTGGGGGAACGCTGGGTGGAAGGAAATTTGTGGCTCCTCTCAGATTCCACAACTTTCTGTCACCAAAATGAGATTAAAAGTGTTTTTTTAGCCAAATTCTGAGGTTTGCAAAGGATTCTGGGTAACAGAACCTGGTCAGAGCCCTTCAAGTCACCCCATCTTGGATTCCCCTAGGTGTTTAGCTTTGAAAACTGCGCAGGTTTGCTAGGTTTCCCTTGGTGCCGGCTGAGCTAGAGGCCAAAATACACAGCTAGGCACTTTGCAAAAAACAGCTCTGTTTCATTTGTGAAAATGTGATGTGTCCATGTTGTGTTTTAGGGCTTTTCCTGTCGCAGGTGCTAGGCCTACCACCACAAGTGAGGTACCAATGTTATCAGTAGACTTGGGGGAACGCTGGGTAGGAGGAAATTTGTTGCTACTCTCAGATTCCAGAACTTTTTGTCACCGAAATTAGAGGAAAAAGTGTTTTTTTGGCCAACTTTTTCGCTTTGCAAAGGAATCTGGGTAAGAGAACCTGATCAGAACCCCACAAGTCACCCCATCTTGGATTCCCCTATGTGTCTAGTTTGAAAAACTGCTTAAGTTTGCTAGGTTTCCCTAGGTGCCGGCTGAGCTAGAGGCCAAAATCCACAGCTAGGCACTTTGCAAAAAACAGCTCTGTTTTCTTAGTGAAAAATGTGATGAGTCCACCTTGTGTTTTGGGGCTTTTCCAGTCGCGGGTGCTATGTCTACCCCCACAACTGAGGTACCATTTTTATCGGGAGACTTGGGGGAACGCTGGTTGGGAGGAAATATGTGGCTAATCTCAGATTCCAGAACTTTCTGTCACCGAAATGAGAGGAAAAGTGTTTTTTTGGCCAAATTTTGAGGTTTGAAAAGGATTCTGGGTAACAGAACCTGGTCAGAGCCCCACAAGTCACCCCATCTTGGATTCCCCTAGGTGTCTAGTTTTCAAAAATGCTCTGGTTTGCTACGTTTCCCCAGGTGCCGGCTGAGCTAGAGGCCAAAATCCATAGCTAGGCACTTTGCAAAAAAACAGCTCTGTTTTCTTTGTGAAAATGTGATGTGTCCATGTTGTGTTTTGGAGCTTTTCCTGTCGCGGGCACTAGGCCTACCCCCACAAAAGAGGTGCCATTTTTATCAGGACACTTGGGGGACCGCTGGGTGGAAGGAAATTTGTGGCTCCTCTCAGATTCCAGAACTTTCTGTCACCGAAATGAGAGGAAAAAGTATATTTTGAGCCAGATATTGAGGTCTGCAAAGGATTCTGGGTAACAGAACCTGGTCAGAGATTCACAAGTCACCCCATCTTAGATTCCTCTAGATGTCTAGTTTTTAATAATGTGCTGGTTTGCTAGGTTTCCCTCGGTGCCGGCTGAGTTAGAGGCCAAAATCCACAGCTAGGCACTTTGCAAAAAACACCTCTGTTTTC
Source organism: Pleurodeles waltl (assembly GCF_031143425.1). Taxonomy (NCBI): domain Eukaryota; kingdom Metazoa; phylum Chordata; class Amphibia; order Caudata; family Salamandridae; genus Pleurodeles; species Pleurodeles waltl. Next base: position 1,190,371,915 of record NC_090439.1, read on the forward strand.
TTTGTGAAAATGTGATGTGTCCACCTTGTGTTTTGGGGCTTTTCCTGTCACAGGCACTAGGTCTACCCCCACAAGTGAGGTACCATTTTTATCTGGAAACTTGGGGGAACGCTGGGCGGAAGGAAATGTGTGGCTCCTCTCAGGTTCCAATACTTTCTGTCACCAAAATGAGAGGAAAATTTGTTTTTTTTTGGCCACATTTTGAGGTTTGCAAAGGATTCTGGGTAACAGAACCTGGGCAGAGAACCACAAGTCACCCCATCTTGGATTCCCCTAGATGTCTAATTTTCAGAAATGTGCAGGTGTGCTAGGTTTCCCAAGGTGCCGGCTGAGCTAGAGGCCAAAATCCACAGGAAGGCAGTTTGTAAAGAACACTTCTGTTTTCTGTGGAAAAATGTGATGTGTCCATGTTGTGTTTTGGGGCATTTCCATTCGCGGGCGGCAGGCCTCCCCCCTCAAGTGAGGTACCATTTTTATTGGGAGACTTGGGGGAACGCTGGGTGGAAGGAAATTTGTGGCTCCTCTCAGATTCCACAACTTTCTGTCACCGAAATGAGATGAAAAGTGTTTTTATAGCCAAATTCTGAGGTTTGCAAAGGATTCTGGGTAACAGAACCTGGTCAGAGCCCTTCAAGTCACCCCATCTTGGATTCCCCTAGGTGTTTAGCTTTCAAAACTGCGCAGGTTTGCTAGGTTTCCCTTCGTGCCGGCTGAGCTAGAGGCCAAAATACACAGCTAGGCACTTTGCAAAAAACAGCTCTGTTTCATTTGTGAAAATGTGATGTGTCCATGTTGTGTTTTAGGGCTTTTCCTGTCGCAGGTGCTAGGCCTACCCCCACAAGTGAGGTGCCAATGTTATCAGTAGACTTGGGGGAACACTTGGTAGGAGGAAATTCGTTGCTACTCTCAGATTCCAGAACTTTTTGTCACCGAAATGAGACGAAAAAGTGTTTTTTTGGCCAACTTTTTCGGTTTGCAAAGGAATCTGGGTAAGAGAACCTGATCAGAACCCCACAAGTCACCCCATCTTGGATTCCCCTATGTGTCTAGTTTGAAAAACTGCTTAAGTTTGCTAGGTTTCCCTAGGTGCCGGCTGAGCTAGAGGCCAAAATCCACAGCTAGGCACTTTGCAAAAAACAGCTCTGTTTTCTTAGTGAAAATGTAATGAGTCCACCTTGTGTTTTGGGGCTTTTCCTGTCGCGGGCGCTATGTCTACCCCCACAACTGAGGTACCATTTTTATCGGGAGACTTGGGGGAACGCTGGGTGGAAGGAAATATGTGGCTACTCTCAGATTCCAGAACTTTCTGTCAACGAAATGAGAGGAAAAGTATTTTTTTGGCCAAATTTTGAGGTTTGAAAAGGATTCTGGGTAACAGAACCTGGTCAGAGCCCCACAAGTCACCCCATCTTGGATTCCCCTAGGAGTCTAGTTTTCAAAAATGCTCTGGTGTGCTAGTTTTCCCCAGGTGCCGGCTGAGCTAGAGGCCAAAATCCATAGCTAGGCACTTTGCAAAAAAACAGCTCTGTTTTCTTTGTGAAAATGTGATGTGTCCACGTTGTGTTTTGGAGCTTTTCCTGTCGCAGGCACTAGGCCTACCCCCACAACAGAGGTGCCATTTTTATCAGGAGACTTTGGGGACCGCTGGGTGGAAGGACATTTGTGGCTCCTCTCAGATTCCAGAACTTTCTGTCACCGAAATGAGAGGAAAAAGTATATTTGGGCCATATATTGAGGTCTGCAAAGGATTCTGGGTAACAGAAACTGGTCAGATATTCACAAGTCACCCCATCTTAGATTCCCCTAGATGTCTAGTTTTTAATAATGTGCTGGTTTGCTAGGTTTCCCTCAGTGCCGGTTGAGTTAGAGGCCAAAATCCACAGCTAGGCACTTTGCAAAAAACACCTCTGTTTTCTTTGTGAAAATGTGATGTGTCCACATTGTGTTTTGGGGCATTTTCTGTCACGTGCGCTAGGCCTACCCCCACAAGTGAGGTACCCTTTTTATCAGGAGACTTGGGGGAACGCTGGGTGGAAGGAATTTTGTGGCTCCTCTCAGATTCCAGTACTTTCTGTCACTGAAATGAGAGCAAAAAGTGTTTTTTTGGCCACATTTTGAGGTTTACAAAGGATTCTGGGTAACAGAACCTGGTCAGAGCCCCACAAGTCACCCCATATTGGATTCCCCTTGGTTTTTAGTTTTCCAAAATGTACTGGTTTGCTAGGTTTCCCCAGGTGCCAGCTGAGCTAGAGGCCAGAATCCACAGGTAGGCAGTTTGTAAAAAACACCTCTGTTTTTTGTGGAAAAATGTGATGTGTCCACGTTGGATTTTGGGGCATTTCCTTTCACATGCACTAGGCCGACCCCCACAAGTGAGGTACCATTGTTATCAGGAGACTTGGGGGAACGCTGGGTGGAAGGAAATTTGTGGCTCCTCTCAGATTCCAGAACTTTCTGTCACTGAAATGAGAGCAAAAAGTGTTTTTTTGGCCAAATTTTGAGGTTTGCAAAGGATTCTGGGTAACAGAACCTGGTCAGAGCCCCACAAGTCACCCCATCTTGGATTACCCTAGGTGTCTAGTTTTCAAAAATGCGCTGGTTTGCAGGGTTTCCCTCGTTGCCGGCTGAGCTAGAGGCCAAAATCCACAGCTAGGCACTTTGCTAAAAACAGCTCTGTTTTCTTAGTGAAAATGTAATGTGTCCACGTTGTGTTTTGGGGCTTATCCTGTCGCGGGCGCTAGGCCTACCCCCACAAGTGAGGTACCATTTTTATCAGGAGACTTGGGGGAACGCTGGGTGGACGGAAATGTGTGGCTCCTCTCAGATTCCAATACTTTCTGTCACCGAAACGAGAGGAAAAGGTTTTTTTTTGGCCACATTTTGCGGTTTGCAAAGGATTCTGGGTAACAGAACGTGGTCAGAGCCCCACAAGTCACCCTATCTTGGATTCCCCTAGGTGTCTAGATTTCAAAACTGCACAGGTTTGCGAGGTTTCCCTTGGTGCCGGCTGAGCTAGAGGCCAAAATCCACAGCTAGGCACTTTGCTAAAAACAGCTCTGTTTTCTTAGTGAAAATGTAATGTGTCCACGTTGTGTTTTGGGGCTTTTCCTGTCGTGGGCGCTAGGCCTACCCCCACAAGTGAGGTACCATTTTTATCAGGAGACTTGGGGGAACGCTGGGTGGAAGGAAATGTGTGGCTCCTCTCAGATTCCAGAACTTTCTGTCACTGAAATGAGAGCAAAAAGTGTTTTTTTGGCCAAATTTTGAGGTTTGCAAAGGATTCTGGGTAACAGAACCTGGTCAGAGCCCCACAAGTCACCCCATCTTGGATTACCCTAGGTGTCTAGTTTTCAAAAATGCGCTGGTTTGCAGGGTTTCCCTCGGTGCCGGCTGAGCTAGAGGCCAAAATCCACAGCTAGGCACTTTGCTAAAAACAGCTCTGTTTTCTTAGTGAAAATGTAATGTGTCCACGTTGTGTTTTGGGGCTTTTCCTGTCGCGGGCGCTAGGCCTACCCCCACAAGTGAGGTACCATTTTTATCAGGAGACTTGGGGGAACGCTGGGTGGACGGAAATGTGTGGCACCTCTCAGATTCCAATACTTTCTGTCACCGAAACGAGAGGAAAAGGTTTTTTTTTGGCCACATTTTGCGGTTTGCAAAGGATTCTGGGTAACAGAACGTGGTCAGAGCCCCACAAGTCACCCTATCTTGGATTCCCCTAGGTGTCTAGATTTCACAACTGCTCAGGTTTGCTAGGTTTCCCTTGGTGCCGGCTGAGCTAGAGGCCAAAATACACAGCTAGGCACTTTGCAAAAAACAGCTCTGTTTCATTTGTGAAAATGTGATGTGTCCATGTTGTGTTTTAGGGCTTTTCCTGTCGCAGGTGCTAGGCCTACCCCCACAAGTGAGGTACCAATGTTATCAGTAGACTTGGGGGAAAGCTGGGTAGGAGGAAATTTGTTGCTACTCTCAGATTCCAGAACTTTTTGTCACCGAAATTAGAGGAAAAAGTGTTTTTTTGGCCAACTTTTTCGGTTTGCAAAGGAAGATGGGTAAGAGAACCTGATCAGAACCCCACAAGTCACCCCATCTTGGATTCCCCTATGTGTCTAGTTTGAAAAACTGCTTAAGTTTGCTAGGTTTCCCTAGGTGCCGGCTGAGCTAGAGGCCAAAATCCACAGCTAGGCACTTTGCAAAAAACAGCTCTGTTTTCTTTGTGAAAATGTGATGTCTCCACCTTGTTTTTTGGGGGTTTTCCTGTCAGGGGCGCTAGGTCTACCCCCACAAGTGAGGTACCATTTTTATCAGGAGACTTGGGGGATGGCTGGGTGGGAGGAAATGTGTGGCTCCTCTCAGATTCCAGTACTTTCTGTCACCAAAATGAGAGGAAAAAGTTTTTTTTTGGCCACATTTTGAGGTTTGCAAAGGATTCTGGGTAACAGAACCTGGTGAGAGCCCCACAAGTCACCCTATCTTGGATTCCCCTAGGTGTCTAGGTTTCGAAACAGTGCAGGTTTGCTAGGTTTCCCCAGGTGCCGGCTGAGCTAGAGGCCAAAATCCACAGCTAGGCACTTTGCTAAAAACAGCTCTGTTTTCTTTGTGAAAATGTAATGTGTCCACATAGTGTTTTTTGGGTTTTTCCTGTCGCGGGCGCTAGGCCTACCCCACAAGTGAGGTACCATTTTTATCAGGAGACTTTAGGGATCGCTGGGCGGGAGGAAATGTGTGGCTCCTTTCAGATTCCAGAACTTTCTGTCACTAAAATGAGAGCAAAAAGTGTTTTTTTGGCCAAATTTTGAGGTTTGCAAAGGGTTCTGGGTAACAGAACCTGACCAGAGCCCCACAAGTCACCCCATGTTGGATTCCCCTAGGTGTCTAGTTTTCAAAACTGCGTAGGTTTGCTAGGTTTCCCTAGGTGCCGGCTGAGCTAGAGGCCAGAATCCACAGCTAGGCACTTTGCAAAAAACAGCTCTGTTTTTTTTGTGTCACCTTGTGTTTTGGGGGTTTTCCTGTCACAGGCGCTAGGTCTACACCCACAAGTGAGGTACCATTTTTATCTGGAAACTTGGGGGAACGCTGGGTGGAAGGAAATGTCTGGCTCCTCTCAGATTCCAATACTTTCTGTCACCAAAATGAGAGGAAAATGTGTTTTTTTTGGCCACATTTTGAGGTTTGCAAAGGATTCTGGGTAACAGAACCTGTGCTAGGTTTCCCAAGGTGCCGGCTGAGCTAGAGGCCAAAATCCACATGAAGGCAGTTTGTAAAGAACACTTCTGTTTTCTGTGGAAAAATGTGATGTGTCCATGTTGTGTTTTGGGGCATTTTCTTTCGCAGGCGGTAGGCCTCCTCCCTCAAGTGAGTTACCATTTTTATTGGGAGACTTGGGGGAACGCTGGGTGGAAGGAAATTTGTGGCTCCTCTCAGATTCCACAACTTTCTGTCACCAAAATGAGATGAAAAGTGTTTTTTTAGCCAAATTCTGAGGTTTGCAAAGGATTCTGGGTAACAGAACCTGGTCAGAGCCCTTCAAGTCACCCCATCTTGGATTCCCCTAGGTGTTTAGCTTTCAAAACTGCGCAGGTTTGCTAGGTTTCCCTTCGTGCCGGCTGAGCTAGAGGCCAAAATACACAGCTAGGCACTTTGCAAAAAACAGCTCTGTTTCATTTGTGAAAATGTGATGTGTCCATGTTGTGTTTTAGGGCTTTTCCTGTCGCAGGTGCTAGGCCTACCCCCACAAGTGAGGTGCCAATGTTATCAGTAGACTTGGGGGAACACTTGGTAGGAGGAAATTCGTTGCTACTCTCAGATTCCAGAACTTTTTGTCACCGAAATGAGACGAAAAAGTGTTTTTTTGGCCAACTCTTTCGGTTTGCAAAGGAATCTGGGTAAGAGAACCTGATCAGAACCCCACAAGTCACCCCATCTTGGATTCCCCTATGTGTCTAGTTTGAAAAACTGCTTAAGTTTGCTAGGTTTCCCTAGGTGCCGGCTGAGCTAGAGGCCAAAATCCACAGCTAGGCACTTTGCAAAAAACAGCTCTGTTTTCTTAGTGAAAATGTAATGAGTCCACCTTGTGTTTTGGGGCTTTTCCTGTCGCGGGCGCTATGTCTACCCCCACAACTGAGGTACCATTTTTATTGGGAGACTTGGGGGAACGCTGGGTGGAAGGAAATATGTGGCTACTCTCAGATTCCAGAACTTTCTGTCAACGAAATGAGAGGAAAAGTATTTTTTTGGCCAAATTTTGAGGTTTGAAAAGGATTCTGGGTAACAGAACCTGGTCAGAGCCCCACAAGTCACCCCATCTTGGATTCCCCTAGGAGTCTAGTTTTCAAAAATGCTCTGGTGTGCTAGTTTTCCCCAGGTGCCGGCTGAGCTAGAGGCCAAAATCCATAGCTAGGCACTTTGCAAAAAAACAGCTCTGTTTTCTTTGTGTAAATGTGATGTGTCCACGTTGTGTTTTGGAGCTTTTCCTGTCGCAGGCACTAGGCCTACCCCCACAACAGAGGTGCCATTTTTATCAGGAGACTTTGGGGACCGCTGGGTGGAAGGAAATTTGTGGGTCCTCTCAGATTCCAGTACTTTCTGTCACCGAAATGAGAGGAAAAAGTATATTTGGGCCATATATTGAGGTCTGCAACGGATTCTGGGTAACAGAAACTGGTCAGATATTCACAAGTCACCCCATCTTAGATTCCCCTAGATGTCTAGTTTTTAATAATGTGCTGGTTTGCTAGGTTTCCCTCAGTGCCGGCTGAGTTAGAGGCCAAAATCCACAGCTAGGCACTTTGCAAAAAACACCTCTGTTTTCTTTCTGAAAATGTGATGTGTCCACATTGTGTTTTGGGGCATTTTCTGTCACGTGCGCTATGCCTACCCCCACAAGTGAGGTACCCTTTTTATCAGGAGACTTGGGGGAACGCTGGGTGGAAGGAATTTTGTGGCTCCTCTCAGATTCCAGTACTTTCTGTCACTGAAATGAGAGCAAAAAGTGTTTTTTTGGCCACATTTTGAGGTTTACAAAGGATTCTGGGTAACAGAACCTGGTCAGAGCCCCACAAGTCACCCCATATTGGATTCCCCTTGGTTATTAGTTTTCCAAAATGTACTGGTTTGCTAGGTTTCCCCAGGTGCCAGCTGAGCTAGAGGCCAGAATCCACAGGTAGGCAGTTTGTAAAAAACACCTCTGTTTTTTGTGGAAAAATGTGATGTGTCCACGTTGGTTTTTGGGGCATTTCCTTTCACATGCGCTAGGCCGACCCCCACAAGTGAGGTACCATTGTTATCAGGAGACTTGGGGGAAAGCTGGGTGGAAGGAAATTTGTGGCTCCTCTCAGATTCCAGAACTTTCTGTCACTGAAATGAGAGCAAAAAGTGTTTTTTTGGCCAAATTTTGAGGTTTGCAAAGGATTCTGGGTAACAGAACCTGGTCAGAGCCCCACAAGTCACCCCATCTTGGATTACCCTAGGTGTCTAGTTTTCAAAAATGCGCTGGTTTGCAGGGTTTCCCTCGGTGCCGGCTGAGCTAGAGGCCAAAATCCACAGCTAGGCACTTTGCTAAAAACAGCTCTGTTTTCTTAGTGAAAATGTAATGTGTCCACGTTGTGTTTTGGGGCTTATCCTGTCGCGGGCGCTAGGCCTACCCCCACAAGTGAGGTACCATTTTTATCAGGAGACTTGGGGGAACGCTGGGTGGACGGAAATGTGTGGCTCCTCTCAGATTCCAATACTTTCTGTCACCGAAATGAGAGGAAAAGGTTTTTTTTTGGCCACATTTTGCGGTTTGCAAAGGATTCTGGGTAACAGAACGTGGTCAGAGCCCCACAAGTCACCCTATCTTGGATTCCCCTAGGTGTCTAGATTTCAAAACTGCGCAGGTTTGCGAGGTTTCCCTTGGTGCCGGCTGAGCTACAGGCCAAAATCCACAGCTAGGCACTTTGCTAAAAACAGCTCTGTTTTCTTAGTGAAAATGTAATGTGTCCACGTTGTGTTTTGGGGCTTTTCCTGTCGTGGGCGCTAGGCCTACCCCCACAAGTGAGGTACCATTTTTATCAGGAGACTTGGGGGAACGCTGGGTGGAAGGAAATGTGTGGCTCCTCTCAGATTCCAGAACTTTCTGTCACTGAAATGAGAGCAAAAAGTGTTTTTTTGGCCAAATTTTGAGGTTTGCAAAGGATTCTGGGTAACAGAACCTGGTCAGAGCCCCACAAGTCACCCCATCTTGGATTACCCTAGGTGTCTAGTTTTCAAAAATGCGCTGGTTTGCAGGGTTTCCCTCGGTGCCGGCTGAGCTAGAGGCCAAAATCCACAGCTAGGCACTTTGCTAAAAACAGCTCTGTTTTCTTAGTGAAAATGTAATGTGTCCACGTTGTGTTTTGGGGCTTTTCCTGTCGCGGGCGCTAGGCCTACCCCCACAAGTGAGGTACCATTTTTATCAGGAGACTTGGGGGAACGCTGGGTGGACGGAAATGTGTGGCACCTTTCAGATTCCAATACTTTCTGTCACCGAAACGAGAGGAAAAGGTTTTTTTTTGGCCACATTTTGCGGTTTGCAAAGGATTCTGGGTAACAGAACGTGGTCAGAGCCCCACAAGTCACCCTATCTTGGATTCCCCTAGGTGTCTAGATTTCACAACTGCGCAGGTTTGCTAGGTTTCCCTTGGTGCCGGCTGAGCTAGAGGCCAAAATACACAGCTAGGCACTTTGCAAAAAACAGCTCTGTTTCATTTGTGAAAATGTGATGTGTCCATGTTGTGTTTTAGGGCTTTTCCTGTCGCAGGTGCTAGGCCTACCCCCACAAGTGAGGTACCAATGTTATCAGTAGACTTGGGGGAAAGCTGGGTAGGAGGAAATTTGTTGCTACTCTCAGATTCCAGAACTTTTTGTCACCGAAATTAGAGGAAAAAGTGTTTTTTTGGCCAACTTTTTCGGTTTGCAAAGGAAGATGGGTAAGAGAACCTGATCAGAACCCCACAAGTCACCCCATCTTGGATTCCCCTATGTGTCTAGTTTGAAAAACTGCTTAAGTTTGCTAGGTTTCCCTAGGTGCCGGCTGAGCTAGAGGCCAAAATCCACAGCTAGGCACTTTGCAAAAAACAGCTCTGTTTTCTTTGTGAAAATGTGATGTCTCCACCTTGTTTTTTGGGGGTTTTCCTGTCAGGGGCGCTAGGTCTACCCCCACAAGTGAGGTACCATTTTTATCAGGAGACTTGGGGGATGGCTGGGCGGGAGGAAATGTGTGGCTCCTCTCAGATTCCAGTACTTTCTGTCACCAAAATGAGAGGAAAAAGTTTTTTTTTGGCCACATTTTGAGGTTTGCAAAGGATTCTGGGTAACAGAACCTGGTGAGAGCCCCACAAGTCACCCTATCTTGGATTCCCCTAGGTGTCTAGGTTTCGAAACAGTGCAGGTTTGCTAGGTTTCCCCAGGTGCCGGCTGAGCTAGAGGCCAAAATCCACAGCTAGGCACTTTGCTAAAAACAGCTCTGTTTTCTTTGTGAAAATGTAATGTGTCCACATAGTGTTTTTTGGGTTTTTCCTGTCGCGGGCGCTAGGCCTACCCCACAAGTGAGGTACCATTTTTATCAGGAGACTTTAGGGATCGCTGGGCGAGAGGAAATGTGTGGCTCCTTTCAGATTCCAGAACTTTCTGTCACTAAAATGAGAGCAAAAAGTGTTTTTTTGGCCAAATTTTGAGGTTTGCAAAGGGTTCTGGGTAACAGAACCTGACCAGAGCCCCACAAGTCACCCCATGTTGGATTCCCCTAGGTGTCTAGTTTTCAAAACTGCGTAGGTTTGCTAGGTTTCCCTAGGTGCCGGCTGAGCTAGAGGCCAGAATCCACAGCTAGGCACTTTGCAAAAAACAGCTCTGTTTTTTTTGTGTCACCTAGTGTTTTGGGGGTTTTCCTGTCACAGGCGCTAGGTCTACACCCACAAGTGAGGTACCATTTTTATCTGGAAACTTGGGGGAACGCTGGGTGGAAGGAAATGTCTGGCTCCTCTCAGATTCCAATACTTTCTGTCACCAAAATGAGAGGAAAATGTGTTTTTTTTGGCCACATTTTGAGGTTTGCAAAGGATTCTGGGTAACAGAACCTGTGCTAGGTTTCCCAAGGTGCCGGCTGAGCTAGAGGCCAAAATCCACATGAAGGCAGTTTGTAAAGAACACTTCTGTTTTCTGTGGAAAAATGTGATGTGTCCATGTTGTGTTTTGGGGCATTTCCTTTCGCAGGCGGTAGGCCTCCTCCCTCAAGTGAGTTACCATTTTTATTGGGAGACTTGGGGGAACGCTGGGTGGAAGGAAATTTGTGGCTCCTCTCAGATTCCACAACTTTCTGTCACCAAAATGAGATGAAAAGTGTTTTTTTAGCCAAATTCTGAGGTTTGCAAAGGATTCTGGGTAACAGAACCTGGTCAGAGCCCTTCAAGTCACCCCAACTTGGATTCCCCTAGGTGTTTAGCTTTCAAAACTGCGCAGGTTTGCTAGGTTTCCCTTCGTGCCGGCTGAGCTAGAGGCCAAAATACACAGCTAGGCACTTTGCAAAAAACAGCTCTGTTTCATTTGTGAAAATGTGATGTGTCCATGTTGTGTTTTAGGGCTTTTCCTGTCGCAGGTGCTAGGCCTACCCCCACAAGTGAGGTGCCAATGTTATCAGTAGACTTGGGGGAACACTTGGTAGGAGGAAATTCGTTGCTACTCTCAGATTCCAGAACTTTTTGTCACCGAAATGAGACGAAAAAGTGTTTTTTTGGCCAACTTTTTCGGTTTGCAAAGGAATCTGGGTAAGAGAACCTGATCAGAACCCCACAAGTCACCCCATCTTGGATTCCCCTATGTGTCTAGTTTGAAAAACTGCTTAAGTTTGCTAGGTTTCCCTAGGTGCCGGCTGAGCTAGAGGCCAAAATCCACAGCTAGGCACTTTGCAAAAAACAGCTCTGTTTTCTTAGTGAAAATGTAATGAGTCCACCTTGTGTTTTGGGGCTTTTCCTGTCGCGGGCGCTATGTCTACCCCCACAACTGAGGTACCATTTTTATCGGGAGACTTGGGGGAACGCTGGGTGGAAGGAAATATGTGGCTACTCTCAGATTCCAGAACTTTCTGTCAACGAAATGAGAGGAAAAGTATTTTTTTGGCCAAATTTTGAGGTTTGAAAAGGATTCTGGGTAACAGAACCTGGTCAGAGCCCCACAAGTCACCCCATCTTGGATTCCCCTAGGAGTCTAGTTTTCAAAAATGCTCTGGTGTGCTAGTTTTCCCCAGGTGCCGGCTGAGCTAGAGGCCAAAATCCATAGCTAGGCACTTTGCAAAAAAACAGCTCTGTTTTCTTTGTGAAAATGTGATGTGTCCACGTTGTGTTTTGGAGCTTTTCCTGTCGCAGGCACTAGGCCTACCCCCACAACAGAGGTGCCATTTTTATCAGGAGACTTTGGGGACCGCTGGGTGGAAGGAAATTTGTGGCTCCTCTCAGATTCCAGAACTTTCTGTCACCGAAATGAGAGGAAAAAGTATATTTGGGCCATATATTGAGGTCTGCAAAGGATTCTGGGTAACAGAAACTGGTCAGATATTCACAAGTCACCCCATCTTAGATTCCCCTAGATGTCTAGTTTTTAATAATGGGCTGGTTTGCTAGGTTTCCCTCAGTGCCGGCTGAGTTAGAGGCCAAAATCCACAGCTAGGCACTTTGCAAAAAACACCTCTGTTTTCTTTGTGAAAATGTGATGTGTCCACATTGTGTTTTGGGGCATTTTCTGTCACGTGCGCTAGGCCTACCCCCACAAGTGAGGTACCCTTTTTATCAGGAGACTTGGGGGAACGCTGGGTGGAAGGAATTTTGTGGCTCCTCTCAGATTCCAGTACTTTCTGTCACTGAAATGAGAGCAAAAAGTGTTTTTTTGGCCACATTTTGAGGTTTACAAAGGATTCTGGGTAACAGAACCTGGTCAGAGCCCCACAAGTCACCCCATATTGGATTCCCCTTGGTTTTTAGTTTTCCAAAATGTACTGGTTTGCTAGGTTTCCCCAGGTGCCAGCTGAGCTAGAGGCCAGAATCCACAGGTAGGCAGTTTGTAAAAAACACCTCTGTTTTTTGTGGAAAAATGTGATGTGTCCACGTTGGTTTTTGGGGCATTTCCTTTCACATGCGCTAGGCCGACCCCCACAAGTGAGGTACCATTGTTATCAGGAGACTTGGGGGAACGCTGGGTGGAAGGAAATTTGTGGCTCCTCTCAGATTCCAGAACTTTCTGTCACTGAAATGAGAGCAAAAAGTGTTTTTTTGGCCAAATTTTGAGGTTTGCAAAGGATTCTGGGTAACAGAACCTGGTCAGAGCCCCACAAGTCACCCCATCTTGGATTACCCTAGGTGTCTAGTTTTCAAAAATGCGCTGGTTTGCAGGGTTTCCCTCGGTGCCGGCTGAGCTAGAGGCCAAAATCCACAGCTAGGCACTTTGCTAAAAACAGCTCTGTTTTCTTAGTGAAAATGTAATGTGTCCACGTTGTGTTTTGGGGCTTATCCTGTCGCGGGCGCTAGGCCTACCCCCACAAGTGAGGTACCATTTTTATCAGGAGACTTGGGGGAACGCTGGGTGGACGGAAATGTGTGGCTCCTCTCAGATTCCAATACTTTCTGTCACCGAAACGAGAGGAAAAGGTTTTTTTTTGGCCACATTTTGCGGTTTGCAAAGGATTCTGGGTAACAGAACGTGGTCAGAGCCCCACAAGTCACCCTATCTTGGATTCCCCTAGGTGTCTAGATTTCAAAACTGCGCAGGTTTGCGAGGTTTCCCTTGGTGCCGGCTGAGCTAGAGGCCAAAATCCACAGCTAGGCACTTTGCTAAAAACAGCTCTGTTTTCTTAGTGAAAATGTAATGTGTCCACGTTGTGTTTTGGGGCTTTTCCTGTCGTGGGCGCTAGGCCTACCCCCACAAGTGAGGTACCATTTTTATCAGGAGACTTGGGGGAACGCTGGGTAGAAGGAAATGTGTGGCTCCTCTCAGATTCCAGAACTTTCTGTCACTGAAATGAGAGCAAAAAGTGTTTTTTTGGCCAAATTTTGAGGTTTGCAAAGGATTCTGGGTAACAGAACCTGGTCAGAGCCCCACAAGTCACCCCATCTTGGATTACCCTAGGTGTCTAGTTTTCAAAAATGCGCTGGTTTGCAGGGTTTCCCTCGGTGCCGGCTGAGCTAGAGGCCAAAATCCACAGCTAGGCACTTTGCTAAAAACAGCTCTGTTTTCTTAGTGAAAATGTAATGTGTCCACGTTGTGTTTTGGGGCTTTTCCTGTCGCGGGCGCTAGGCCTACCCCCACAAGTGAGGTACCATTTTTATCAGGAGACTTGGGGGAACGCTGGGTGGACGGAAATGTGTGGCACCTCTCAGATTCCAATACTTTCTGTCACCGAAACGAGAGGAAAAGGTTTTTTTTTGGCCACATTTTGCGGTTTGCAAAGGATTCTGGGTAACAGAACGTGGTCAGAGCCCCACAAGTCACCCTATCTTGGATTCCCCTAGGTGTCTAGATTTCACAACTGCGCAGGTTTGCTAGGTTTCCCTTGGTGCCGGCTGAGCTAGAGGCCAAAATACACAGCTAGGCACTTTGCAAAAAACAGCTCTGTTTCATTTGTGAAAATGTGATGTGTCCATGTTGTGTTTTAGGGCTTTTCCTGTCGCAGGTGCTAGGCCTACCCCCACAAGTGAGGTACCAATGTTATCAGTAGACTTGGGGGAAAGCTGGGTAGGAGGAAATTTGTTGCTACTCTCAGATTCCAGAACTTTTTGTCACCGAAATTAGAGGAAAAAGTGTTTTTTTGGCCAACTTTTTCGGTTTGCAAAGGAAGATGGGTAAGAGAACCTGATCAGAACCCCACAAGTCACCCCATCTTGGATTCCCCTATGTGTCTAGTTTGAAAAACTGCTTAAGTTTGCTAGGTTTCCCTAGGTGCCGGCTGAGCTAGAGGCCAAAATCCACAGCTAGGCACTTTTCAAAAAACAGCTCTGTTTTCTTTGTGAAAATGTGATGTCTCCACCTTGTTTTTTGGGGGTTTTCCTGTCAGGGGCGCTAGGTCTACCCCCACAAGTGAGGTACCATTTTTATCAGGAGACTTGGGGGATGGCTGGGCGGGAGGAAATGTGTGGCTCCTCTCAGATTCCAGTACTTTCTGTCACCAAAATGAGAGGAAAAAGTTTTTTTTTGGCCACATTTTGAGGTTTGCAAAGGATTCTGGGTAACAGAACCTGGTGAGAGCCCCACAAGTCACCCTATCTTGGATTCCCCTAGGTGTCTAGGTTTCGAAACAGTGCAGGTTTGCTAGGTTTCCCCAGGTGCCGGCTGAGCTAGAGGCCAAAATCCACAGCTAGGCACTTTGCTAAAAACAGCTCTGTTTTCTTTGTGAAAATGTAATGTGTCCACATAGTGTTTTTTGGGTTTTTCCTGTCGCGGGCGCTAGGCCTACCCCACAAGTGAGGTACCATTTTTATCAGGAGACTTTAGGGATCGCTGGGCGGGAGGAAATGTGTGGCTCCTTTCAGATTCCAGAACTTTCTGTCACTAAAATGAGAGCAAAAAGTGTTTTTTTGGCCAAATTTTGAGGTTTGCAAAGGGTTCTGGGTAACAGAACCTGACCAGAGCCCCACAAGTCACCCCATGTTGGATTCCCCTAGGTGTCTAGTTTTCAAAACTGCGTAGGTTTGCTAGGTTTCCCTAGGTGCCGGCTGAGCTAGAGGCCAGAATCCACAGCTAGGCACTTTGCAAAAAACAGCTCTGTTTTTTTTGTGTCACCTTGTGTTTTGGGGGTTTTCCTGTCACAGGCGCTAGGTCTACACCCACAAGTGAGGTACCATTTTTATCTGGAAACTTGGGGGAACGCTGGGTGGAAGGAAATGTCTGGCTCCTCTCAGATTCCAATACTTTCTGTCACCAAAATGAGAGGAAAATGTGTTTTTTTTGGCCACATTTTGAGGTTTGCAAAGGATTCTGGGTAACAGAACCTGTGCTAGGTTTCCCAAGGTGCCGGCTGAGCTAGAGGCCAAAATCCACATGAAGGCAGTTTGTAAAGAACACTTCTGTTTTCTGTGGAAAAATGTGATGTGTCCATGTTGTGTTTTGGGGCATTTTCTTTCGCAGGCGGTAGGCCTCCTCCCTCAAGTGAGTTACCATTTTTATTGGGAGACTTGGGGGAACGCTGGGTGGAAGGAAATTTGTGGCTCCTCTCAGATTCCACAACTTTCTGTCACCAAAATGAGATGAAAAGTGTTTTTTTAGCCAAATTCTGAGGTTTGCAAAGGATTCTGGGTAACAGAACCTGGTCAGAGCCCTTCAAGTCACCCCATCTTGGATTCCCCTAGGTGTTTAGCTTTCAAAACTGCGCAGGTTTGCTAGGTTTCCCTTTGTGCCGGCTGAGCTAGAGGCCAAAATACACAGCTAGGCACTTTGCAAAAAACAGCTCTGTTTCATTTGTGAAAATGTGATGTGTCCATGTTGTGTTTTAGGGCTTTTCCTGTCGCAGGTGCTAGGCCTACCCCCACAAGTGAGGTGCCAATGTTATCAGTAGACTTGGGGGAACACTTGGTAGGAGGAAATTCGTTGCTACTCTCAGATTCCAGAACTTTTTGTCACCGAAATGAGACGAAAAAGTGTTTTTTTGGCCAACTTTTTCGGTTTGCAAAGGAATCTGGGTAAGAGAACCTGATCAGAACCCCACAAGTCACCCCATCTTGGATTCCCCTATGTGTCTAGTTTGAAAAACTGCTTAAGTTTGCTAGGTTTCCCTAGGTGCCGGCTGAGCTAGAGGCCAAAATCCACAGCTAGGCACTTTGCAAAAAACAGCTCTGTTTTCTTAGTGAAAATGTAATGAGTCCACCTTGTGTTTTGGGGCTTTTCCTGTCGCGGGCGCTATGTCTACCCCCACAACTGAGGTACCATTTTTATCGGGAGACTTGGGGGAACGCTGGGTGGAAGGAAATATGTGGCTACTCTCAGATTCCAGAACTTTCTGTCAACGAAATGAGAGGAAAAGTATTTTTTTGGCCAAATTTTGAGGTTTGAAAAGGATTCTGGGTAACAGAACCTGGTCAGAGCCCCACAAGTCACCCCATCTTGGATTCCCCTAGGAGTCTAGTTTTCAAAAATGCTCTGGTGTGCTAGTTTTCCCCAGGTGCCGGCTGAGCTAGAGGCCAAAATCCATAGCTAGGCACTTTGCAAAAAAACAGCTCTGTTTTCTTTGTGAAAATGTGATGTGTCCACGTTGTGTTTTGGAGCTTTTCCTGTCGCAGGCACTAGGCCTACCCCCACAACAGAGGTGCCATTTTTATCAGGAGACTTTGGGGACCGCTGGGTGGAAGGAAATTTGTGGCTCCTCTCAGATTCCAGTACTTTCTGTCACCGAAATGAGAGGAAAAAGTATATTTGGGCCATATATTGAGGTCTGCAAAGGATTCTGGGTAACAGAAACTGGTCAGATATTCACAAGTCACCCCATCTTAGATTCCCCTAGATGTCTAGTTTTTAATAATGTGCTGGTTTGCTAGGTTTCCCTCAGTGCCGGCTGAGTTAGAGGCCAAAATCCACAGCTAGGCACTTTGCAAAAAACACCTCTGTTTTCTTTGTGAAAATGTGATGTGTCCACATTGTGTTTTGGGGCATTTTCTGTCACGTGCGCTAGGCCTACCCCCACAAGTGAGGTACCCTTTTTATCAGGAGACTTGGGGGAACGCTGGGTGGAAGGAATTTTGTGGCTCCTCTCAGATTCCAGTACTTTCTGTCACTGAAATGAGAGCAAAAAGTGTTTTTTTGGCCACATTTTGAGGTTTACAAAGGATTCTGGGTAACAGAACCTGGTCAGAGCCCCACAAGTCACCCCATATTGGATTCCCCTTGGTTTTTAGTTTTCCAAAATGTACTGGTTTGCTAGGTTTCCCCAGGTGCCAGCTGAGCTAGAGGCCAGAATCCACAGGTAGGCAGTTTGTAAAAAACACCTCTGTTTTTTGTGGAAAAATGTGATGTGTCCACGTTGGTTTTTGGGGCATTTCCTTTCACATGCGCTAGGCCGACCCCCACAAGTGAGGTACCATTGTTATCAGGAGACTTGGGGGAACGCTGGGTGGAAGGAAATTTGTGGCTCCTCTCAGATTCCAGAACTTTCTGTCACTGAAATGAGAGCAAAAAGTGTTTTTTTGGCCAAATTTTGAGGTTTGCAAAGGATTCTGGGTAACAGAACCTGGTCAGAGCCCCACAAGTCACCCCATCTTGGATTACCCTAGGTGTCTAGTTTTAAAAAATGCGCTGGTTTGCAGGGTTTCCCTCGTTGCCGGCTGAGCTAGAGGCCAAAATCCACAGCTAGGCACTTTGCTAAAAACAGCTCTGTTTTCTTAGTGAAAATGTAATGTGTCCACGTTGTGTTTTGGGGCTTATCCTGTCGCGGGCGCTAGGCCTACCCCCACAAGTGAGGTACCAATTTTTATCAGGAGACTTGGGGGAACGCTGGGTGGACGGAAATGTGTGGCTCCTCTCAGATTCCAATACTTTCTGTCACCGAAATGAGAGGAAAAGGTTTTTTTTTGGCCACATTTTGCGGTTTGCAAAGGATTCTGGGTAACAGAACGTGGTCAGAGCCCCACAAGTCACCCTATCTTGGATTCCCCTAGGTGTCTAGATTTCAAAACTGCGCAGGTTTGCGAGGTTTCCCTTGGTGCCGGCTGAGCTAGAGGCCAAAATCCACAGCTAGGCACTTTGCTAAAAACAGCTCTGTTTTCTTAGTGAAAATGTAATGTGTCCACGTTGTGTTTTGGGGCTTTTCCTGTCGTGGGCGCTAGGCCTACCCCCACAAGTGAGGTACCATTTTTATCAGGAGACTTGGGGGAACGCTGGGTGGAAGGAAATGTGTGGCTCCTCTCAGATTCCATAACTTTCTGTCACTGAAATGAGAGCAAAAAGTGTTTTTTTGGCCAAATTTTGAGGTTTGCAAAGGATTCTGGGTAACAGAACCTGGTCAGAGCCCCACAAGTCACCCCATCTTGGATTACCCTAGGTGTCTAGTTTTCAAAAATGCGCTGGTTTGCAGGGTTTCCCTCGGTGCCGGCTGAGCTAGAGGCCAAAATCCACAGCTAGGCACTTTGCTAAAAACAGCTCTGTTTTCTTAGTGAAAATGTAATGTGTCCACGTTGTGTTTTGGGGCTTTTCCTGTCGCGGGCGCTAGGCCTACCCCCACAAGTGAGGTACCATTTTTATCAGGAGACTTGGGGGAACGCTGGGTGGACGGAAATGTGTGGCACCTCTCAGATTCCAATACTTTCTGTCACCGAAACGAGAGGAAAAGGTTTTTTTTTGGCCACATTTTGCGGTTTGCAAAGGATTCTGGGTAACAGAACATGGTCAGAGCCCCACAAGTCACCCTATCTTGGATTCCCCTAGGTGTCTAGATTTCACAACTGCGCAGGTTTGCTAGGTTTCCCTTGGTGCCCGGCTGAGCTAGAGGCCAAAATACACAGCTAGGCACTTTGCAAAAAACAGCTCTGTTTCATTTGTGAAAATGTGATGTGTCCATGTTGTGTTTTAGGGCTTTTCCTGTCGCAGGTGCTAGGCCTACCCCCACAAGTGAGGTACCAATGTTATCAGTAGACTTGGGGGAAAGCTGGGTAGGAGGAAATTTGTTGCTTCTCTCAGATTCCAGAACTTTTTGTCACCGAAATTAGAGGAAAAAGTGTTTTTTTGGCCAACTTTTTCGGTTTGCAAAGGAAGATGGGTAAGAGAACCTGATCAGAACCCCACAAGTCACCCCATCTTGGATTCCCCTATGTGTCTAGTTTGAAAAACTGCTTAAGTTTGCTAGGTTTCCCTAGGTGCCGGCTGAGCTAGAGGCCAAAATCCACAGCTAGGCACTTTGCAAAAAACAGCTCTGTTTTCTTTGTGAAAATGTGATGTCTCCACCTTGTTTTTTGGGGGTTTTCCTGTCAGGGGCGCTAGGTCTACCCCCACAAGTGAGGTACCATTTTTATCAGGAGACTTGGGGGATGGCTGGGCGGGAGGAAATGTGTGGCTCCTCTCAGATTCCAGTACTTTCTGTCACCAAAATGAGAGGAAAAAGTTTTTTTTTGGCCACATTTTGAGGTTTGCAAAGGATTCTGGGTAACAGAACCTGGTGAGAGCCCCACAAGTCACCCTATCTTGGATTCCCCTAGGTGTCCAGGTTTCGAAACAGTGCAGGTTTGCTAGGTTTCCCCAGGTGCCGGCTGAGCTAGAGGCCAAAATCCACAGCTAGGCACTTTGCTAAAAACAGCTCTGTTTTCTTTGTGAAAATGTAATGTGTCCACATAGTGTTTTTTGGGTTTTTCCTGTCGCGGGCGCTAGGCCTACCCCACAAGTGAGGTACCATTTTTATCAGGAGACTTTAGGGATCGCTGGGCGGGAGGAAATGTGTGGCTCCTTTCAGATTCCAGAACTTTCTGTCACTAAAATGAAAGCAAAAAGTGTTTCTTTGGCCAAATTTTGAGGTTTGCAAAGGGTTCTGGGTAACAGAACCTGACCAGAGCCCCACAAGTCACCCCATGTTGGATTCCCCTAGGTGTCTAGTTTTCAAAACTGCGTAGGTTTGCTAGGTTTCCCTAGGTGCCGGCTGAGCTAGAGGCCAGAATCCACAGCTAGGCACTTTGCAAAAAACAGCTCTGTTTTTTTTGTGTCACCTTGTGTTTTGGGGGTTTTCCTGTCACAGGCGCTAGGTCTACACCCACAAGTGAGGTACCATTTTTATCTGGAAACTTGGGGGAACGCTGGGTGGAAGGAAATGTCTGGCTCCTCTCAGATTCCAATACTTTCTGTCACCAAAATGAGAGGAAAATGTGTTTTTTTTGGCCACATTTTGAAGTTTGCAAAGGATTCTGGGTAACAGAACCTGTGCTAGGTTTCCCAAGGTGCCGGCTGAGCTAGAGGCCAAAATCCACATGAAGGCAGTTTGTAAAGAACACTTCTGTTTTCTGTGGAAAAATGTGATGTGTCCATGTTGTGTTTTGGGGCATTTCCTTTCGCAGGCGGTAGGCCTCCTCCCTCAAGTGAGTTACCATTTTTATTGGGAGACTTGGGGGAACGTTGGGTGGAAGGAAATTTGTGGCTCCTCTCAGATTCCACAGCTTTCTGTCACCAAAATGAGATGAAAAGTGTTTTTTTAGCCAAATTCTGAGGTTTGCAAAGGATTCTGGGTAACAGAACCTGGTCAGAGCCCTTCAAGTCACCCCATCTTGGATTCCCCTAGGTGTTTAGCTTTCAAAACTGCGCAGGTTTGCTAGGTTTCCCTTCGTGCCGGCTGAGCTAGAGGCCAAAATACACAGCTAGGCACTTTGCAAAAAACAGCTCTGTTTCATTTGTGAAAATGTGATGTGTCCATGTTGTGTTTTAGGGCTTTTCCTGTCGCAGGTGCTAGGCCTACCCCCACAAGTGAGGTGCCAATGTTATCAGTAGACTTGGGGGAACACTTGGTAGGAGGAAATTCGTTGCTACTCTCAGATTCCAGAACTTTTTGTCACCGAAATGAGACGAAAAAGTGTTTTTTTGGCCAACTTTTTCGGTTTGCAAAGGAATCTGGGTAAGAGAACTTGATCAGAACCCCACAAGTCACCCCATCTTGGATTCCCCTGTGTGTCTAGTTTGAAAAACTGCTTAAGTTTGCTAGGTTTCCATAGGTGCTGGCTGAGCTAGAGGCCAAAATCCACAGCTAGGCACTTTGCAAAAAACAGCTCTGTTTTCTTAGTGAAAATGTAATGAGTCCACCTTGTGTTTTGGGGCTTTTCCTGTCGCGGGCGCTATGTCTACCCCCACAACTGAGGTACCATTTTTATCGGGAGACTTGGGGGAACGCTGGGTGGAAGGAAATATGTGGCTACTCTCAGATTCCAGAACTTTCTGTCAACGAAATGAGAGGAAAAGTATTTTTTTGGCCAAATTATGAGGTTTGAAAAGGATTCTGGGTAACAGAACCTGGTCAGAGCCCCACAAGTCACCCCATCTTGGATTCCCCTAGGAGTCTAGTTTTCAAAAATGCTCTGGTGTGCTAGTTTTCCCCAGGTGCCGGCTGAGCTAGAGGCCAAAATCCATAGCTAGGCACTTTGCAAAAAAACAGCTCTGTTTTCTTTGTGAAAATGTGATGTGTCCACGTTGTGTTTTGGAGCTTTTCCTGTCGCAGGCACTAGGCCTACCCCCACAACAGAGGTGCCATTTTTATCAGGAGACTTTGGGGACCGCTGGGTGGAAGGAAATTTGTGGCTCCTCTCAGATTCCAGTACTTTCTGTCACCGAAATGAGAGGAAAAAGTATATTTGGGCCATATATTGAGGTCTGCAAAGGATTCTGGGTAACAGAAACTGGTCAGATATTCACAAGTCACCCCATCTTAGATTCCCCTAGATGTCTAGTTTTTAATAATGTGCTGGTTTGCTAGGTTTCCCTCAGTGCCGGCTGAGTTAGAGGCCAAAATCCACAGCTAGGCACTTTGCAAAAAACACCTCTGTTTTCTTTGTGAAAATGTGATGTGTCCACATTGTGTTTTGGGGCATTTTCTGTCACGTGCGCTAGGCCTACCCCCACAAGTGAGGTACCCTTTTTATCAGGAGACTTGGGGGAACGCTGGGTGGAAGGAATTTTGTGGCTCCTCTCAGATTCCAGTACTTTCTGTCACTGAAATGAGAGCAAAAAGTGTTTTTTTGGCCACATTTTGAGGTTTACAAAGGATTCTGGGTAAAAGAACCTGGTCAGAGCCCCACAAGTCACCCCATATTGGATTCCCCTTGGTTTTTAGTTTTCCAAAATGTACTGGTTTGCTAGGTTTCCCCAGGTGCCAGCTGAGCTAGAGGCCAGAATCCACAGGTAGGCAGTTTGTAAAAAACACCTCTGTTTTTTGTGGAAAAATGTGATGTGTCCACGTTGGTTTTTGGGGCATTTCCTTTCACATGCGCTAGGCCGACCCACACAAGTGAGGTACCATTGTTATCAGGAGACTTGGGGGAACGCTGGGTGGAAGGAAATTTGTGGCTCCTCTCAGATTCCAGAACTTTCTGTCACTGAAATGAGAGCAAAAAGTGTTTTTTTGGCCAAATTTTGAGGTTTGCAAAGGATTCTGGGTAACAGAACCTGGTCAGAGCCCCACAAGTCACCCCATCTTGGATTACCCTAGGTGTCTAGTTTTCAAAAATGCGCTGGTTTGCAGGGTTTCCCTCGGTGCCGGCTGAGCTAGAGGCCAAAATCCACAGCTAGGCACTTTGCTAAAAACAGCTCTGTTTTCTTAGTGAAAATGTAATGTGTCCACGTTGTGTTTTGGGGCTTATCCTGTCGCGGGCGCTAGGCCTACCCCCACAAGTGAGGTACCATTTTTATCAGGAGACTTGGGGGAATGCTGGGTGGACGGAAATGTGTGGCTCCTCTCAGATTCCAATACTTTCTGTCACCGAAATGAGAGGAAAAGGTTTTTTTTTGGCCACATTTTGCGGTTTGCAAAGGATTCTGGGTAACAGAACGTGGTCAGAGCCCCACAAGTCACCCTATCTTGGATTCCCCTAGGTGTCTAGATTTCAAAACTGCGCAGGTTTGCGAGGTTTCCCTTGGTGCCGGCTGAGCTAGAGGCCAAAATCCACAGCTAGGCACTTTGCTAAAAACAGCTCTGTTTTCTTAGTGAAAATGTAATGTGTCCACGTTGTGTTTTGGGGCTTTTCCTGTCGTGGGCGCTAGGCCTACCCCCACAAGTGAGGTACCATTTTTATCAGGAGACTTGGGGGAACGCTGGGTGGAAGGAAATGTGTGGCTCCTCTCAGATTCCAGAACTTTCTGTCACTGAAATGAGAGCAAAAAGTGTTTTTTTGGCCAGATTTTGAGGTTTGCAAAGGATTCTGGGTAACAGAACCTGGTCAGAGCCCCACAAGTCACCCCATCTTGGATTACCCTAGGTGTCTAGTTTTCAAAAATGCGCTGGTTTGCAGGGTTTCCCTCGGTGCCGGCTGAGCTAGAGGCCAAAATCCACAGCTAGGCACTTTGCTAAAAACAGCTCTGTTTTCTTAGTGAAAATGTAATGTGTCCACGTTGTGTTTTGGGGCTTTTCCTGTCGCGGGCGCTAGGCCTACCCCCACAAGTGAGGTACCATTTTTATCAGGAGACTTGGGGGAACGCTGGGTGGACGGAAATGTGTGGCACCTCTCAGATTCCAATACTTTCTGTCACCGAAACGAGAGGAAAAGGTTTTTTTTTGGCCACATTTTGCGGTTTGCAAAGGATTCTGGGTAACAGAACATGGTCAGAGCCCCACAAGTCACCCTATCTTGGATTCCCCTAGGTGTCTAGATTTCACAACTGCGCAGGTTTGCTAGGTTTCCCTTGGTGCCGGCTGAGCTAGAGGCCAAAATACACAGCTAGGCACTTTGCAAAAAACAGCTCTGTTTCATTTGTGAAAATGTGATGTGTCCATGTTGTGTTTTAGGGCTTTTCCTGTCGCAGGTGCTAGGCCTACCCCCACAAGTGAGGTACCAATGTTATCAGTAGACTTGGGGGAAAGCTGGGTAGGAGGAAATTTGTTGCTACTCTCAGATTCCAGAACTTTTTGTCACCGAAATTAGAGGAAAAAGTGTTTTTTTGGCCAACTTTTTCGGTTTGCAAAGGAAGATGGGTAAGATAACCTCATCAGAACACCACAAGTCACCCCATCTTGGATTCCCCTATGTGTCTAGTTTGAAAAACTGCTTAAGTTTGCTAGGTTTCCCTAGGTGCCGGCTGAGCTAGAGGCCAAAATCCACAGCTAGGCACTTTGCAAAAAACAGCTCTGTTTTCTTTGTGAAAATGTGATGTCTCCACCTTGTTTTTTTGGGGTTTTCCTGTCAGGGGCGCTAGGTCTACCCCCACAAGTGAGGTACCATTTTTATCAGGAGACTTGGGGGATGGCTGGGCGGGAGGAAATGTGTGGCTCCTCTCAGATTCCAGTACTTTCTGTCACCAAAATGAGAGGAAAAAGTTTTTTTTTGGCCACATTTTGAGGTTTGCAAAGGATTCTGGGTAACAGAACCTGGTGAGAGCCCCACAAGTCACCCTATCTTGGATTCCCCTAGGTGTCTAGGTTTCGAAACAGTGTAGGTTTGCTAGGTTTCCCCAGGTGCCGGCTGAGCTAGAGGCCAAAATCCACAGCTAGGCACTTTGCTAAAAACAGCTCTGTTTTCTTTGTGAAAATGTAATGTGTCCACATAGTGTTTTTTGGGTTTTTCCTGTCGCGGGCGCTAGGCCTACCCCACAAGTGAGGTACCATTTTTATCAGGAGACTTTAGGGATCGCTGGGCGGGAGGAAATGTGTGGCTCCTTTCAGATTCCAGAACTTTCTGTCACTAAAATGAGAGCAAAAAGTGTTTTTTTGGCCAAATTTTGAGGTTTGCAAAGGGTTCTGGGTAACAGAACCTGACCAGAGCCCCACAAGTCACCCCATGTTGGATTCCCCTAGGTGTCTAGTTTTCAAAACTGCGTAGGTTTGCTAGGTTTCCCTAGGTGCCGGCTGAGCTAGAGGCCAGAATCCACAGCTAGGCACTTTGCAAAAAACAGCTCTGTTTTTTTTGTGTCACCTTGTGTTTTGGGGGTTTTCCTGTCACAGGCGCTAGGTCTACACCCACAAGTGAGGTACCATTTTTATCTGGAAACTTGGGGGAACGCTGGGTGGAAGGAAATGTCTGGCTCCTCTCAGATTCCAATACTTTCTGTCACCAAAATGAGAGGAAAATGTGTTTTTTTTGGCCACATTTTGAGGTTTGCAAAGGATTCTGGGTAACAGAACCTGTGCTAGGTTTCCCAAGGTGCCGGCTGAGCTAGAGGCCAAAATCCACATGAAGGCAGTTTGTAAAGAACACTTCTGTTTTCTGTGGAAAAATGTGATGAGTCCATGTTGTGTTTTGGGGCATTTCCTTTCGCAGGCCGTAGGCCTCCTCCCTCAAGTGAGTTACCATTTTTATTGGGAGACTTGGGGGAACGCTGGGTGGAAGGAAATTTGTGGCTCCTCTCAGATTCCACAACTTTCTGTCACCAAAATGAGATGAAAAGGGTTTTTTTAGCCAAATTCTGAGGTTTGCAAAGGATTCTGGGTAACAGAACCTGGTCAGAGCCCTTCAAGTCACCCCATCTTGGATTCCCCTAGGTGTTTAGCTTTCAAAACTGCGCAGGTTTGCTAGGTTTCCCTTCGTGCCGGCTGAGCTAGAGGCCAAAATACACAGCTAGGCACTTTGCAAAAAACAGCTCTGTTTCATTTGTGAAAATGTGATGTGTCCATGTTGTGTTTTAGGGCTTTTCCTGTCGCAGGTGCTAGGCCTACCCCCACAAGTGAGGTGCCAATGTTATCAGTAGACTTGGGGGAACACTTGGTAGGAGGAAATTCGTTGCTACTCTCAGATTCCAGAACTTTTTGTCACCGAAATGAGACGAAAAAGTGTTTTTTTGGCCAACTTTTTCGGTTTGCAAAGGAATCTGGGTAAGAGAACCTGATCAGAACCCCACAAGTCACCCCATCTTGGATTCCCCTATGTGTCTAGTTTGAAAAACTGCTTAAGTTTGCTAGGTTTCCCTAGGTGCCGGCTGAGCTAGAGGCCAAAATCCACAGCTAGGCACTTTGCAAAAAACAGCTCTGTTTTCTTAGTGAAAATGTAATGAGTCCACCTTGTGTTTTGGGGCTTTTCCTGTCGCGGGCGCTATGTCTACCCCCACAACTGAGGTACCATTTTTATCGGGAGACTTGGGGGAACGCTGGGTGGAAGGAAATATGTGGCTACTCTCAGATTCCAGAACTTTCTGTCAACGAAATGAGAGGAAAAGTATTTTTTTGGCCAAATTTTGAGGATTGAAAAGGATTCTGGGTAACAGAACCTGGTCAAAGCCCCACAAGTCACCCCATCTTGGATTCCCCTAGGAGTCTAGTTTTCAAAAATGCTCTGGTGTGCTAGTTTTCCCCAGGTGCCGGCTGAGCTAGAGGCCAAAATCCATAGCTAGGCACTTTGCAAAAAAACAGCTCTGTTTTCTTTGTGAAAATGTGATGTGTCCACGTTGTGTTTTGGAGCTTTTCCTGTCGCAGGCACTAGGCCTACCCCCACAACAGAGGTGCCATTTTTATCAGGAGACTTTGGGGACCGCTGGGTGGAAGGAAATTTGTGGCTCCTCTCAGATTCCAGTACTTTCTGTCACCGAAATGAGAGGAAAAAGTATATTTGGGCCATATATTGAGGTCTGCAAAGGATTCTGGGTAACAGAAACTGGTCAGATATTCACAAGTCACCCCATCTTAGATTCCCCTAGATGTCTAGTTTTTAATAATGTGCTGGTTTGCTAGGTTTCCCTCAGTGCCGGCTGAGTTAGAGGCCAAAATCCACAGCTAGGCACTTTGCAAAAAACACCTCTGTTTTCTTTGTGAAAATGTGATGTGTCCACATTGTGTTTTGGGGCATTTTCTGTCACGTGCGCTAGGCCTACCCCCACAAGTGAGGTACCCTTTTTATCAGGAGACTTGGGGGAACGCTGGGTGGAAGGAATTTTGTGGCTCCTCTCAGATTCCAGTACTTTCTGTCACTGAAATGAGAGCAAAAAGTGTTTTTTTGGCCACATTTTGAGGTTTACAAAGGATTCTGGGTAACAGAACCTGGTCAGAGCCCCACAAGTCACCCCATATTGGATTCCCCTTGGTTTTTCGTTTTCCAAAATGTACTGGTTTGCTAGGTTTCCCCAGGTGCCAGCTGAGCTAGGGGCCAGAATCCACAGGTAGGCAGTTTGTAAAAAACACCTCTGTTTTTTGTGGAAAAATGTGATGTGTCCACGTTGGTTTTTGGGGCATTTCCTTTCACATGCGCTAAGCCGACCCCCACAAGTGAGGTACCATTGTTATCAGGAGACTTGGGGGAACGCTGGGTGGAAGGAAATTTGTGGCTCCTCTCAGATTCCAGAACTTTCTGTCACTGAAATGAGAGCAAAAAGTGTTTTTTTGGCCAAATTTTGAGGTTTGCAAAGGATTCTGGGTAACAGAACCTGGTCAGAGCCCCACAAGTCACCCCATCTTGGATTACCCTAGGTGTCTAGTTTTCAAAAATGCGCTGGTTTGCAGGGTTTCCCTCGGTGCCGGCTGAGCTAGAGGCCAAAATCCACAGCTAGGCACTGTGCTAAAAACAGCTCTGTTTTCTTAGTGAAAATGTAATGTGTCCACGTTGTGTTTTGGGGCTTATCCTGTCGCGGGCGCTAGGCCTACCCCCACAAGTGAGGTACCATTTTTATCAGGAGACTTGGGGGAACGCTGGGTGGACGGAAATGTGTGGCTCCTCTCAGATTCCAGAACTTTCTGTCACTGAAATGAGAGCAAAAAGTGTTTTTTTGGCCAAATTTTGAGGTTTGCAAAGGATTCTGGGTAACAGAACCTGGTCAGAGCCCCACAAGTCACCCCATCTTGGATTACCCTAGGTGTCTAGTTTTCAAAAATGCGCTGGTTTGCAGGGTTTCCCTCGGTGCCGGCTGAGCTAGAGGCCAAAATCCACAGCTAGGCACTGTGCTAAAAACAGCTCTGTTTTCTTAGTGAAAATGTAATGTGTCCACGTTGTGTTTTGGGGCTTATCCTGTCGCGGGCGCTAGGCCTACCCCCACAAGTGAGGTACCATTTTTATCAGGAGACTTGGGGGAACGCTGGGTGGACGGAAATGTGTGGCTCCTCTCAGATTCCAATACTTTCTGTCACCGAAACGAGAGGAAAAGGTTTTTTTTTGGCCACATTTTGCGGTTTGCAAAGGATTCTGGGTAACAGAACGTGGTCAGAGCCCCACAAGTCACCCTATCTTGGATTCCCCTAGGTGTCTAGATTTCAAAACTGCGCAGGTTTGCGAGGTTTCCCTTGGTGCCGGCTGAGCTAGAGGCCAAAATCCACAGCTAGGCACTTTGCTAAAAACAGCTCTGTTTTCTTAGTGAAAATGTAATGTGTCCACGTTGTGTTTTGGGGCTTTTCCTGTCGTGGGCGCTAGGCCTACCCCCACAAGTGAGGTACCATTTTTATCAGGAGACTTGGGGGAACGCTGGGTGGAAGGAAATGTGTGGCTCCTCTCAGATTCCAGAACTTTCTGTCACTGAAATGAGAGCAAAAAGTGTTTTTTTGGCCAAATTTTGAGGTTTGCAAAGGATTCTGGGTAACAGAACCTGGTCAGAGCCCCACAAGTCACCCCATCTTGGATTACCCTAGGTGTCTAGTTTTCAAAAATGCGCTGGTTTGCAGGGTTTCCCTCGGTGCCGGCTGAGCTAGAGGCCAAAATCCACAGCTAGGCACTTTGCTAAAAACAGCTCTGTTTTCTTAGTGAAAATGTAATGTGTCCACGTTGTGTTTTGGGGCTTTTCCTGTCGCGGGCGCTAGGCCTACCCCCACAAGTGAGGTACCATTTTTATCAGGAGACTTGGGGGAACGCTGGGTGGACGGAAATGTGTGGCACCTCTCAGATTCCAATACTTTCTGTCACCGAAACGAGAGGAAAAGGTTTTTTTTTGGCCACATTTTGCGGTTTGCAAAGGATTCTGGGTAACAGAACGTGGTCAGAGCCCCACAAGTCACCCTATCTTGGATTCCCCTAGGTGTCTAGATTTCACAACTGCGCAGGTTTGCTAGGTTTCCCTTGGTGCCGGCTGAGCTAGAGGCCAAAATACACAGCTAGGCACTTTGCAAAAAACAGCTCTGTTTCATTTGTGAAAATGTGATGTGTCCATGTTGTGTTTTAGGGCTTTTCCTGTCGCAGGTGCTAGGCCTACCCCCACAAGTGAGGTACCAATGTTATCAGTAGACTTGGGGGAAAGCTGGGTAGGAGGAAATTTGTTGCTACTCTCAGATTCCAGAACTTTTTGTCACCGAAATTAGAGGAAAAAGTGTTTTTTTGGCCAACTTTTTCGGTTTGCAAAGGAAGATGGGTAAGAGAACCTGATCAGAACCCCACAAGTCACCCCATCTTGGATTCCCCTATGTGTCTAGTTTGAAAAACTGCTTAAGTTTGCTAGGTTTCCCTAGGTGCCGGCTGAGCTAGAGGCCAAAATCCACAGCTAGGCACTTTGCAAAAAACAGCTCTGTTATCTTTGTGAAAATGTGATGTCTCCACCTTGTTTTTTGGGGGTTTTCCTGTCAGGGGCGCTAGGTCTACCCCCACAAGTGAGGTACCATTTTTATCAGGAGACTTGGGGGATGGCTGGGCGGGAGGAAATGTGTGGCTCCTCTCAGATTCCAGTACTTTCTGTCACCAAAATGAGAGGAAAAAGTTTTTTTTTGGCCACATTTTGAGGTTTGCAAAGGATTCTGGGTAACAGAACCTGGTGAGAGCCCCACAAGTCACCCTATCTTGGATTCCCCTAGGTGTCTAGGTTTCGAAACAGTGCAGGTTTGCTAGGTTTCCCCAGGTGCCGGCTGAGCTAGAGGCCAAAATCCACAGCTAGGCACTTTGCTAAAAACAGCTCTGTTTTCTTTGTGA
This sequence comes from Pleurodeles waltl, assembly GCF_031143425.1. Taxonomy (NCBI): domain Eukaryota; kingdom Metazoa; phylum Chordata; class Amphibia; order Caudata; family Salamandridae; genus Pleurodeles; species Pleurodeles waltl. The sequence goes on from NC_090439.1 coordinate 1,190,401,383, forward strand.
AAATGTAATGTGTCCACATAGTGTTTTTTGGGTTTTTCCTGTTGCGGGCGCTAGGCCTACCCCACAAGTGAGGTACCATTTTTATCAGGAGACTTTAGGGATCGCTGGGCGGGAGGAAATGTGTGGCTCCTTTCAGATTCCAGAACTTTCTGTCACTAAAATGAGAGCAAAAAGTGTTTTTTTGGCCAAATTTTGAGGTTTGCAAAGGGTTCTGGGTAACAGAACCTGACCAGAGCCCCACAAGTCACCCCATGTTGGATTCCCCTAGGTGTCTAGTTTTCAAAACTGCGTAGGTTTGCTAGGTTTCCCTAGGTGCCGGCTGAGCTAGAGGCCAGAATCCACAGCTAGGCACTTTGCAAAAAACAGCTCTGTTTTTTTTGTGTCACCTTGTGTTTTGGGGGTTTTCCTGTCACAGGCGCTAGGTCTACACCCACAAGTGAGGTACCATTTTTATCTGGAAACTTGGGGGAACGCTGGGTGGAAGGAAATGTCTGGCTCCTCTCAGATTCCAATACTTTCTGTCACCAAAATGAGAGGAAAATGTGTTTTTTTTGGCCACATTTTGAGGTTTGCAAAGGATTCTGGGTAACAGAACCTGTGCTAGGTTTCCCAAGGTGCCGGCTGAGCTAGAGGCCAAAATCCACATGAAGGCAGTTTGTAAAGAACACTTCTGTTTTCTGTGGAAAAATGTGATGTGTCCATGTTGTGTTTTGGGGCATTTCCTTTCGCAGGCGGTAGGCCTCCTCCCTCAAGTGAGTTACCATTTTTATTGGGAGACTTGGGGGAACGCTGGGTGGAAGGAAATTTGTGGCTCCTCTCAGATTCCACAACTTTCTGTCACCAAAATGAGATGAAAAGTGTTTTTTTAGCCAAATTCTGAGGTTTGCAAAGGATTCTGGGTAACAGAACCTGGTCAGAGCCCTTCAAGTCACCCCATCTTGGATTCCCCTAGGTGTTTAGCTTTCAAAACTGCGCAGGTTTGCTAGGTTTCCCTTGGTGCCGGCTGAGCTAGAGGCCAAAATACACAGCTAGGCACTTTGCAAAAAACAGCTCTGTTTCATTTGTGAAAATGTGACGTGTCCATGTTGTGTTTTAGGGCTTTTCCTGTCGCAGGTGCTAGGCCTACCCCCACAAGTGAGGTACCAATGTTATCAGTACACTTGGGGGAACGCTGGGTAGGAGGAAATTTGTTGCTACTCTCAGATTCCAGAACTTTTTGTCACCGAAATTAGAGGAAAAAGTGTTTTTTTGGCCAACTTTTTCGGTTTGCAAAGGAATCTGGGTAAGAGAACCTGATCAGAACCCCACAAGTCACCCCATCTTGGATTCCCCTATGTGTCTAGTTTGAAAAACTGCTTAAGTTTGCTAGGTTTCCCTAGGTGCCGGCTGAGCTAGAGGCCAAAATCCACAGCTAGGCACTTTGCAAAAATCAGCTCTGTTTTCTTAGTGAAAATGTGATGAGTCCACCTTGTGTTTTGGGGCTTTTCCTGTCGCGGGTGCTATGTCTACCTCCACAACTGAGGTACCATTTTTATCGGGAGACTTGGGGGAACGCTGGGTGGAAGGAAATATGTGGCTACTCTCAGATTCCAGAACTTTCTGTCACCGAAATGAGAGGAAAAGTGTGTTTTTGGCCAAATTTTGAGGTTTGAAAAGGATTCTGGGTAACAGAACCTGGTCAGAGCCCCACAAGTCACCCATCTTGGACTCCCCTAGGTGTCTAGTTTTCAAAAATGCTCTGGTTTGCTACGTTTCCCCAGGTGCCGGCTGAGCTAGAGGCCAAAATCCATAGCTAGGCACTTTGCAAAAAAACAGCTCTGTTTTCTTTGTGAAAATGTGATGTGTCCACGTTGTGTTTCGGAGCTTTTCCTGTCGCGGGCACTAGGCCTACCCCCACAACAGAGGTGCCATTTTTATCAGGAGACTTGGGGGACCGCTGGGTGGAAGGAAATATGTGGCTCCTCTCAGATTCCAGAACTTTCTGTCACCGAAATGAGAGGAAAAAGTATATTTTGAGCCAGATATTGAGGTCTGCAATGGATTCTGGGTAACAGAACCTGGTCAGAGATTCACAAGTCACCTCATCTTAGATTCCCCTAGATGTCTAGTTTTTAATAATGTGCTGGCTTGCTAGGTTTCCATCGGTGCCGGCTGAGTTAGAGGCCAAAATCCACAGCTAGGCACTTTGCAAAAAACACCTCTGTTTTCTTTGTGAAAATTTGATGTGTCCACCTTGTGTTTTGGGGCTTTTCCTGTCACAGGCGCTAGGTCTACCCCCACAAGTGAGGTACCATTTTTATCTGGAAACTTGGGGGAACGCTGGGCGGAAGGAAATGTGTGGCTCCTCTCAGATTCCAATACTTTCTGTCACCAAAATGAGAGGAAAATGTGTTTTTTTTGGCCACATTTTGAGGTTTGCAAAGGATTCTGGGTAACAGAACCTGGGCAGAGAACCACAAGTCACCCCATCTTGGATT